>NC_057731.1:49645923-49667776 GCF_004010195.1 Chiloscyllium plagiosum | reverse complement strand
GTTGGGAGGTCATGTTGCGGCTGTACAGGACATTGGTTAGGCCACTGTTGGAATATTGCGAGCAATTCTGGTCTCCTTCCTATCGGAAAGATGTTGTGAAATTTGAAAGGGTTCAGGAAAGATTTACAAGGATGTTGCTAGGGTTGGAGGATTTGAGCTCTTGGGAGAGGCTGAATGGGCTGGGGCTGCTTTCCCTGGAGTGGCGGAGGCTGAGGGGTGACCTTATAGAGGTTTACAAAATTATGAGGGGCATGGATAGGATAAATAGACAAAGTCTTTTCCCTCGGATGGGGGAATCCAGAACTAGAGGGCATAGGTTTAGGGTGAGAGGGGAAAGATATAAAAGAGACCCAAGGGGCAATTCTTTCAGGGAGAGGGTGGTACATGTATGGAATGAGCTGCCAGAGGATGTGGTGGAGGCTGATACAATTGCAACATTTAAAAGGCATTTGGATGGGTTTATGAATAGGAAGGATTTGGAGGGATATGGGCCGAATGTTGGCAGGTTGGACTAGATTGGGTTGGGATATCTGGTTGGCACGGACGGGTTGGACCGAAGGGTCTGTTTCCATGCTGTACATCTCTATGACTCTATGACTACGTGTAGGTGCAGAAGTAGGCCATTCGGCTCTTTGAGCCTGCACCATCATTTAATATGATCATGGCGCTGATCATGCAATTTCAGTATCCCACTCCCACTTTCTCACCATACCCCTGATCTTTTTAACCACGTTGGCCACATCCAGCTCCTTCTTGAATATATCTTACAAATTGGCCCCAACACCTTTCTGTGATAGAGAATTCCTCAGACCTTTCATGACAGAGTTACCAGGATGCTGCCAGGTATGGGAGGTTTGCGTGATCAACAAAGGCTAGATAAGCTGGGACTGTTTTCACTGGAGTGCAGGAGGTTGAGGGGTGACCTGACAGAAGTTTATAAAGTAATGAGAGGCGTAGATAGGAGTTGATGGTAGTTGTCTTTTCCCTCAGACGGTGAATTACACGATTAGGCAGCAGATTTTTAACATAAGTGGAGAGAGATTTAAAAAAAGATATAAAAGGCAAATGTTTTACACAGAGCGTGGTTTGTATGTGGAGTGAACTTCCTGAGGAAGTGTTGGAGGCAGGTAAAATTATAACATTTAAAACAAATTTGGTTGGATACATGAATAAGAAAGGTTTGGAGGGATATAGGCCATGAGCAGGCAGCTGGGACTAGTTTCATTTGGGATTATGTTTAGCATGGATTGGTTGGACCGAAGGGTCTGTTTCCCTGCTGTACTACTCTATGAAGGATTTAAAGGGTCCTATTGGAGCACTGTTCAGCATTCTCTTTTCTGGGTTGAAGGATATAACCTGTTCAAATCTTTCCTGACAAGTACAACCTCTCAGTTCTGGTATCATTCTAAGGAATCCGATTTTGCACCATTGCCAGTGCCTCCAATTCCAGCTTAAAATATGGTGAGCAGCTCAGATGGAATTTCACATTGGCCCCAAAGTCCTGTACTTTCTGCGGGAGCCTGTGCCCCACAACCTGAGCCACCTCCGGAATTTTAATTTTGTCCCTTTTAAGGACGTAAAAAGGCGGGCCCTGTATCGACTGCTGCTGCACACCGTCCACCTCTTTTCCCTCATCCACCGTCCGGACACGCCTTGGCGTGCCCATTTGCCACCGGGCGGTGGGGATCCCCAGTGGAGGGCTCTCTACGCGGGAATCCTCCCCCTTTCTCTCGGGGATCTGGGGTGGAGGGTGCTGCACGCAGCAGTCCCCTGCAACCGCAGATTGCGGTGGTTCACGGACTCCCAGCCCAACTGCTTGTTCTGTGGCGCCGTGGAGTCCGTGGACCACGTGTATATTGGGTGTGGGCGTTTGCACTCCATTTTTGATTTCCTTAAAAACCTTCTCCTCTGTTTTTGGCTGCACTTCAGTCCCACGCTCCTGATCTTTGGGCACCCGGTACGGAGGAAGGAGGGCAGGTCTGAAGACCTCCTCGTGGGTCTGCTCCTGGGCCTGGCCAAACTGGCCATCAACAAGTCCAGGCAGCAGGCCATGGAGGGGGTCGTTAGGGCCGACTTGCCTGCCCCTCTTCCGCGGTTACATTAGAGCCGGGTGTCCTTGTAGAAGGAGCACTTGGTCTCCACCAAAACTCTGGAGTTGTTCAGGGAGAGGTGGGCGCTGCAGGGAGTGGAGTGCATTATTTCCCCACCAACTCTATTTTGATTTAATCCCTGCCCTCCCATTCACTGTTTGAACACACAGCGTTGCCCTTTGAGGTGTAGGGCACTGCTTGTCACTGGCCACTCGGGTGTTTCCTTTCGTCCTGGTGGTGGAAATTGAATAAAGATTCGTACAACTTGTGTCTCACACCTGCACACACAACATGGGTGCTGGGGAAAAAATAAGCACTACCGCGGTTAGGCGGTAGTGTGGGGGTTAATATTAAGAAAAACAAACACTCTGAGAGCTGGCTCTGAGGGAGCTGGACCAATGTCAAGGACTCCCAAAAAAAAAAGAATAAAATATGGTGAGCAGAACCGGTCACTGTATCCCAAATGTGGTCTAGCTAATGCATGACACGGCTGAATATTACGTATCTTCTTTTCAATCGTGCCTACATTTGGACTGAGGAGAGATGGCACTGGAGGAAATAAGTTTAGAATAACTGGCACAAACAAAACATAGGCCCTGAGTGAGGCTGCATGGGTGAGCAGAAAGATGAGAAGAATTTTATTGTATTATGCAAAGAGTTATGAACCGCCCAAAAAAAAATAAAGTGGCGACAACCGATTCAACAGTAGCCTCCAAAAGGAAACTAAATCATCACTTGAAAGTGAGAAACCTGAAAAGTTAATCAGGAAAGAGAAAAAAAAGAGAAGATGGACTAATAGATAACTCAAAGAAATGACACGGACATGACCTATCATCTTTACCCCCACCTCCACCCACCTATTGCACTCTCGGCTACCTTCCCCCCCACCATTTATCTCTCCAACCCTGAGGCTCCCACCTTCATTCCTGATGAAGGGCATTTGCCCAAAACGTCAATTTTCCTGCTCCTTGGACGCTGCCTGACCTGCTGTGCTTTTCCAGCACCACACACTTGACGCTAATCTCCAACACCTGCAGTCCTCACTTTTGCCCGATTGGTGAAACAGTCTGTGTGGCAATGTGGCTCAGTGGTCAGCACTGCTGCCTCACAGCACCAAGGACCCGAGTTCGATTCCAGCCTTGGGCAACTGTCTGTGTGGAGTTTGCGCGTTCTCCCAGTGTTTGCGTGGGTTTCCTCTGGGTGCTCTGGTTTCCTCCCACTGTCCAAAGGTGTGCAGGTCAGGTGGATTGGCCCATAGTGTTCAGGAATGTGTAGGTTAGGTGCATTAGTCAGGGGTAAATGTAGGGGAATGGGGGTCTGGGTGGATGACTCTTCAGAGGGTCAGTGTGCACTTGCTGGGCCGAAGGATCTGTTCCCACACTGTTGGGATTCTAGGATTACATCCAACAGTCTATTTCTGTGCTGTACAAGGGAGGGGGTGATGTATTTATTGTACCTGTAATTTAAAGAATTACTTTCAGTAGTCGTATTTTGAATGTAAAACAAAATCCTTCACCTTGGTAACTAAGGTAACTGAACGATACTCCAAAGATCATCCACTATTTAAAAGAGGCAACAAAGAGGCTCCTTAAGAACGAGCAGAGTTAACTTGCACGTCATGCAGCACAGAGTCACTTTGTTCTATGACAGGTAATTGGATGACTAACCTATTCAAGGACAATGTGTATGTTTTACCCAAGCTTCTAGCAGCATTCTCAGAAACAAACACCAGTGGCAAAAGTAAACCAACCAGCAAATTATCACAAGTTTACTTGCCATGTTATCTCTGAGGCTGTTAATTTGGGCCATATATTAAGCGGAAACACTTCCGGCATAGTCTCTGTCACCTGACAGCAACTAAACAAATTGGCTTCATGAAGAACAACAATAAAGTTAACCAGTTCTTAAGCAAATCTAAGTTTATGCAAGGTTAACTTACCAATCATTCACCAATTGCTCTCTCTGCTAAAACAAATTTTTTTTGATGATTTAAGAGAATAAGGTGGAGTTTAATTCATATAAATGCAAGGTATTGCATTTCAGTAAAACAAACTGGGGCAGGACTTCTACAGTTAAAAGTAAGGCCTTGGGTAGTCTTGTGGAACAGAGAGACTTAGGGGATCAAGTACATATGTCTTTAAAGTTTGCATCACATGTAGACAGAGTTTTAAGTAGGCATTTAGCACTCTAGCCTTCATTGCTCGGACCTTTGAGTACAGGAGTTGGGATGTCACGTTGAGGTAGTGCAGCCCATTGGTGAGACATTTTCTGGAGTACTGTGTGCAGTTCTGGTCTCCCAGTTATAGAAAGGACATTATTAAGCTGGAGTGGCTTCAGAAGAGATTTACTAGAAATTTGCCAGGAATGGAGGGTTTGAGTTATAAGGAGAGGGTGGATAGGCTGGGACTTCTTTCACTAGAGCTTAGGGGTGATCTGATAGAAGTTTATAAAATCATGAGTGGCATAGATAAGGCAGGTGTCTTTTCCCTGTGGTGGGGCTTTCAAGACTGGGGGCCATATTTTTAAGGTGACAGTGGAAAGAGTTAAAAATTGTGAGGGGCAATTTTTGTTTAAACACAGCAAGTGGTTCATGTATGGAATGAACTTCTAGAGGAGGTCATTTATGCAGGTACAGTTACAATATTTGAATAAGCACATGAATAAGAAAGATCTGGAGGGATCTGGGCCAATTGCAGGCAGGTAGGACTAGTTTAGTTTGGGATTACAGTCAGCATAAACTGGTTGGACCGAAGGGTCTGTTTCCATGCTGTATGACTCTATAAGATGATATATCATCAGGAAATTTCAGTAAACATACAAATTTCCAATTTCCAATGTGAGAACAGATTTTTATTTAATTTACTCATGGAACACGGGTGCTGCTGACTGGCCAGCATCCATTATCCGTCACTCACTGCCCTTGAACAGAGAGCTTGCTCGGCCATTTCAGAGGGCTTTTGCCTGAAACGTCGAGTTTCCTGCTCCTCAGATGCTGCCTGACCTTCTGTGCTTTTCCAAAACCACACTCTCGACTCCATTTCAGAAGGCAGTTGAGGGTTAACTACATGGCTGTGGATCTGGAATCACATGTAGGCCAGATCAGCTAAGGACGGCAGATGTCCTTCCCTGAATGACATCAGTGAGCCAGATGAGTTTTTCTGACATATCAGCAATGGTTTCACAGTCAACAGTAGATCCTTAATTCGACATTTTTCTTTACGGAATTCAAATTCCACCATCTGCATTCAAACCCAGGTCCCCAGAATAGTGTCTGGATTAATAATCTAGCGACAATACCATCAAGCCATCATCTCCAAAGAGTACAGTTAATCAATAAAAACCTATTTCAAACAGATTTAAGGACAAAATTCTCTCATGTCAGATTCATAATCATGACCTGAGGATTAAGAAAAACCATTACCAACCAATTGAAGACTGTATAGCAACTCCCTGCTCAAAGCTTTAACATGCTGGGGGAAAAAAAATCATTTAAAAAGTAAGTAAATCCATTTATTTTGTTTATTTTTGTTGCTGATTGTTAATGGATTTTGTCGGGTTGACTTGCATTCTGTTTGGTTTAATCCCCCAGAAGATACAGCTGTTTTGCTTTCAAAACCCCAGGGTTCCTTTGAGCCTGAGTGGATAGTAATAATTTCAGTTCACTTGCAGGTCCTGTTTAAATGGTGCCCACTGAGGTGATTGCCCAGGGGTTAGACAAAAGATTTCAACCTGCCAAGGAGTGGAAATGCACTAGGGAATGTTCGGAGTGAGCTTAATAACTCAAACATCACAATCCCGTTGTTCCTGATCCTATCTGATCATCAGTCAGGAGTTACAATTTGTAATCAGTGTAAGAAACAGTGGACCTTCAGATTGAAATTGACCTCCAGACTGGCTGCTGGATCATTTCCCAGCTCATTTGTCTCTCTATTTGCAACAGAGTCAACCAGGACAGATGTGGGCATCGCTGGCTGTCTAACCATAGTTGCCCTTGAGAAGGTGGTAGTGAGCTACCTTCTTGAACTGCTGCAGTCCACAATGCCCTTAGGAAGGGCATTAAGGATTTTGATCAAGTGAAACCGAAGGAACGGTGATATATTTCCAAGTCAGAATGGTGAATGGCTTGGAGGGGAACTTTCCAGGATGATGTTGTTGTATGAAGGTACCCTGTTTGGTCCATTACTTATCCTAGAATAAGTTTGTTGCAGCTATCTTCTTTCAGGGGAGGAATCTGGAGAGGGTCTAGATTGTAGGTCCACGAATCAGGGGAGAGATGACAGGTTGTGGTTTCAGCTGAGGGTCACCATACCTCAGGCATGGGGGCGGGGTTTAAAAGGCAGGACTTCCATGGTGGAGCACAGTTAGCTCACTTGGCTGTAATGCAGAGGCTGCCAACAATGTGGGTTCAACTTCCATCACCGGCTGAAGTTACCATGAAGGACTTTCAACCTCTCTCCTCATCTGAGGCATGGTGACACACAGGTTAAACCACCACCATTAGTCTCTCTCCTAATGAGAGAGCAGTCCCACAATCCTCTGGGGTTCTGGCAACTTTACTTCTTCACAATCCTAGGCTTTTCACCTACTAAATGGTGACGCATAGTGGGCAATGCTAAAGATATACCTCAGTATTAACCCTTTCAGATCATTATACAAGACCGTCCCTTGCAAACCTTACCAGACAAACTCAGTTCAGTGAACCATGTTTCTCCCCACAGATGCTGAATGATCCAATGAGTGTTTCCACTTGCAGTTTTTATTCATAATCTATGTTTTACATTCATTTCCATTCAGAAGGACATGGAAGGCTTTTGCCCAAAATGTCAATTTTCCTGCTCCTCGGATGCTGCCTGACCTGCTGTGCTTTTCCAGCACCACTTTAATCTCGACTACAGAATTCAGAATGTTTGTTGTTTTTGAAACCGCTCCTACTCAGAGCAAATCAATAGACCTTATTATTGACACAGCCTGAATATTGCGGGGGACAGGCAGGAATGTAGAGCTGGGGTCAAATTCAAGTCAGCCATGATCTTGTTGAAAGGCGGAGTAGTCTAGAAGGGCCGAGTGGCCTACTCTTGTTCCTTGTTGTTTTATTATAGTCATGGGAAATGCTAATCACATTTCAGAGTGACAAGAGAATGAGCTTTTATTTTATGAAGCAGCCAACAAAATACGGGGATAAAGGAAAGCATTTACGGGGCTTGGGATTCAAAACTTCACGCTACGGCTTGTATGGTTGACTTTTCTTTGTAAAAGAGTATTGACAATGTAAACGGAGGAATGAGCTCTGTTTGCATAAACAGAGACTGGCAAATCCAGTTCAGAAATGCAATCTGCCAATGGAGCAGTTTCTTGTGTAGAATCCTGTACTTGGGTCTGAATAAGTTAATACTGATATCACAGGGGTTTTGATGAAAAGGAGGAACTTGAGGGAGACAGGCCTGAGGTTAGTGTACTCCTAGCTGTCTCCATAGTATTGCAAGTCACATTCATACAACTTGTAAACTGTAACTGTCATGAAATAAGTTTCATATCATTTACTCAACAAAACGTTTCTGGATAGACCAAAAACGTAGATAGCCTAACCCTCAGCTTTAAGACTTTAAATGCAGGTTGATAAACATGCGCAACATGGGAATATACTGGTGATAAAGCAGCAGGAAGCTCAAGTGGAGCATAAACACATCATTTGGCCCCCAACAACTCTAAGTCAGTTTCTGTGCTGTACATACATTAGTCTGACCTCATCAGAAAAGGTGCTTTTCCTTCTTAAACAGAGTCTCTTCTTTTCGCTGTGTTCACTTCGTGCTATGTGGCAGGGAATAGAGAAAGGTTTCAGCTCATAGACTGAGATAGTATCTATGTTTGCAATCTCTCTCTGAACAGGTTGGTTAGAAAATGTGACAACCCTCTGGGACTTGAAACTGGGCCTCCTGGCCTAGAGGACATTACTGCTGCAACACAAGAGTCCTTCCTTTCGGATGTGTACACTGGGAGTGAATTCACTACAATAACGTAAAGGGTGGAGGATGGGCAAATCCAACTGAATTGAGAAAGGGGAGGGGAAGAAAGAGTACATAAAATTTCAATGAATCAATAGGAGGTGCTCTTTCCCAACAGGGCCAATAATGCAGGATTAGTATTCAGAGAGTTCCAACTGAAAACAAAGCATATTAGCGAGTAAAAATATCCCTGCCCTAGGAAACAAACAATAGTTGGGACAAAAACGAGATGTTGATTGATTATTTGGTTGAAGGAAAAGATTTACAATGATACTTATGAATAGTTTAAAAGATACAAATCAGACAGTTTATGAGATAAGGTGTTTCCTGTAACACTTACACTCTAAGCGCAGTGATGTGATGCCCAGATTACAGATTCTAAAGTTGGGTGTGAACCTATGACCTTCTGACATTAAAGGGAAGAATGGCCTCACTGAGCTAGTATCCACTGGGACCAATCACAGCAGACAATGCCAGCTGGAACTGTCACATTTCCTATTATTTCAATCCACATGACCAGAAGAATTTGATTGGAAATTTTACAGCAGGAAGGGGAGGGAGTGGTTTGACACGCAGTCAGTCAGTCATGGAATGGGCACAAACAGAAGCACCTAGCTGTAGTAAGTTCCCGAGGCCACCACATAGACTTGGCTGAAGATGAAGCATCATTGCTGGAGAACCTACAGCACAAGATGTCATGGAATAGAATCTGGCTACTTTTCGTCTGAGCTGAACCAAGGGAAATGGATAGTTGTGCAGGAGCGAGGTCAACTTTATGGTCTATTTTGTAAAAGGTTAGTCTGCAGGTACAGCGAGTCATCAGGAGAGCTAGCAGAATGATAATGGTTTATTGCAAGGGGAATTGAATGCAAGAGTAGGGAGTTATACTTCAGTAGTAGAGGGAATTTGTGAGACGGTATCTGGAGTACTGTGTACAGCACAGGTCACTGGTTACAGTATGTTAACATGTCGGGAACACGTTTATGAGACTAATACCTGGAATGAGTGGATTACCTTGTGAGGAAAGGGTAGGCCTGTACCCCCTGAAAGAAAGCGAGGATTGCAGATGCTGGAGTTCACAGTCGAGAGTGTGGTGCTGGAAAAGCACAGCAGGTCAGGCAGCATCCGAAGAGCAGGAGAATCACCAGAATGTCGATTTTCCTGCTCCTCGGATGCTGCCTGACCGGCTGTGCTTTTCCAGCACAACATTCTTCAAGTCTGTAACCTCTGGAGTCAGAGGAGGCTTAATTGAAACTATAAAAAAACTGAATGGACTCGACTGAGGGGATTTAGAAAGGATGCTGTCTCAAATTAGGTAAATGTGAGATGTTACATTTTGGTAGAGCAAATCAGGGGAGGATTTATACACTTAACGGTAAAGTCCTGGGAAGTATTGCAGAACAAAGAAACCTTGGAGTGCAGGTTCATAGTTCCTTGAAGATTGAGTCGCAGGTAGACAGGAGGTGTTTGTACGCTTGTCTTTATTGGTCAGTGCATTGAGTATAGGAGTTGGGAGGTCACATCGAGGCTGTACAAGATATTGGTTAGGCCACTTTTGGAATATTGCATTCAGTTCTGGTCTCCCTGTTACAAGAAAGATGTTGCGAAACTTGAAAGGGCTCAGAAAAGATTTACAAGGATGTTTCCAGAGTTGGAGGATTTTGCGCTAAATGGAGAGTCTGAATAGGCTGGAGCTGTTTTCCCTGGAGCTTCGGAGGCTGAGGGGTGACCTTATAGAGGTTTACAAAATCATGAGGGGCATGGATAGGGTGAATAGACAAGGTCTTTTCCACAGGGTAGAGCAGTCCAAAACTCAAGGGCGTAGGTTTAAAGTGAGAGTGGGAAGATTTCATAGGGACTTAAGGGGCAACGTTTTCATGCAATGGGTGGAATGAGCTGCCAGAGGAAGTGGTGGGAGGCTGGTACAATTACAACATTTAAAATATATCTATATGGGCACATAAATAGAAAGAGTTTAAAAGGATACGGACCAAATGCTGACAAATGGGACTAGATTAATTTAGGATATCATCGACGAATTGGACTGAAGGGTCTGTTTCCGTGCTCTATGTGAGAGAACCTAGAACTAGGAGTTATAGTTTAAAAATAAGGAGTCAACCATTTAAGAGATGAGTAAACATTTTTTCTGTCAGACGGTTGAGAGTCTTTGTTATTCCCTTTTTCAAAAGGCAGTGGATGCAGAGTTTTTCAATATTTTTAAGGCAGAGATAGATAGATTTTTGATTCCCAAGGTAATGAAAGATTAGTGGGGCATGCAGGTACAGCTGAGGCTAAAATTAGATCAGCTACCATCTCACTGAATGGCAGGGCAAGCTTGCACGACTGAATGGCCTACACCAGCTCATTTGTTGAGCAGGTAACCTGACACAGAGGCAAACAAGTCTAGACAGACTCACTTTCACACCTATTACACAAACTGACACAGGGAGAAAGTGAGGATTGACATATGTCATTAAAGAAATCTTCACTTTCACTGAATGAGTTTCTCTGTCACCACTAACACTCAGCTGATGCAACTTGCACTAAACCTCTAACAAGTATTCCTGCCATGTTGTAATGTTTATTACTTGTTGAACCTAACTCTCGAGTGACCCTGTTCCCCTACGTCAGCTCAGTAGGCAACTCCTCTCACCATGAAGGTCATAGATTTAGACTCCTATCAGGAAACCCAGGCTGACACTCACTGTGCAAAGCTGAAAAAGTGTTACATTGTCACAAACTCCATTATCCAGATGAAAGGTTAAACCATGGCAGCGTCTGACCTCTCCATTGAAGGTTTAAAAATTGCAGTTTACATAAGAACATAAGAAATAGGAGCAGGAGTAGGCCATCTGGCCCACTGAATCTGTCCCACTATTCAATCAATGGCTGATCTTTACATGGACTGAGCTCCACTTACCCACCTGTTCACCATAACCATTATTCCTTTACTGTTCAATAATCTATCTTTTCCTTAAAAACATTCAACAAGATAGTCTCAACTGCTTCAATGGGCAGGAAATTCCATAGATTCATAATCCTTATTTTGAGGCTATGCCCCCTAGTTCTAGTTTCACCTGCCAGTGGAAACAACCTCCCTGCTTCCAACTTATCCATTCCCTTCATAATGTTATTTGTTTCTATATGATTCCACCCTTCATTTTTCTAAATTCCAATGAGTATAGTCTCAGTTTAGCAGGCTAATTCTTGGAATATCAGGACAGACATATGGAGAGAGACTAGATCAGATAGAACTATGTTTCACTTGAGCTTCCTGCATCACTGTTTTATTATCGGTATATTACTGTCTCGTGCGATTATCAATGGCACATGTAAATTCACAATATTCCAGCTGAGGTCTGACTGTACCTTGTATAGTTTTAGCACTACCTCCTTACTTTTATATTCTACTCCCTCGGAAATAAAGGCCAGCATTCCATTTGCCTTCCCAGTTACCCACTGAATTTAGATGCTAGCTTTTTGTCATTCATGCACAAAGTCTCCCAAGTCGCTCTTCTGTATGGTTCTGCAGTCTTTCTCAATTTAAACAATATTCAGTTCTTCCATTCTTCATTCCAAAGTGCATTACCTCACATTTTCCCATATCTTCCATCTGCCAAATGTTTGCCCACCCACTTGTCTACGTCATTGAATCAGAGAATCATGGAGTGCAGAAGAGACCCTTTGGACCATCAAGTCAGCACTAACATGCGAGAAACACCTGACCTTCTATCTCATCCCATTTACCAGCACTTGGCCGATAGCCCTGAGTGTTACAATGTGCCAAGTAATTCGGACTTTCCCACCATTTGCCTTCCTCAAATTTTCCTCATCCAAGTCATTAATATATACATTCATTCACCCTGAACAGGGCTGTTGTAACATGGTTCTGGGAGCAGGCAGGACTTGAACCTGTGTCTTCTGGCCTAGAGGTAGGGGCAATACTGCTGCATCAAAATAGTTTAACATGTATGGTAAATAAATGTGTCCAACAATACCTCATCCACAACAAGTTACTGATTTTGGTGAGCTATGGGCTGTTGTCAAGACAGGCACATTCCCACCAGAGTGACAACGGGATCAGAAAGAGAACACTGTAGCACCAATTGGTCTAACTTTGACATACAGAGTCAGGGAGAGCCAGGCACTTTGCTGCCTCCTTACCGCAGCAGACACCCAATAACATGCGACTCAGTCAGGATCCCACAAACAGGGCAGTAACCCAGAACGTCAGAAAGCAGGAAATGTACCAAGGATGACAGGCAAGCAGGAAGTGGCAAGCATTCACAGTCATAGAGTCATAGAGATGTACAGTGTGGAAACAGACCCTTCGGTTCAACCCGCCCATGCCGACCAGATATCCCAATCCAATCTAGTCCCACTTGCCAGCACCCGGCCCATATCCCTCCAAACCCTTCCTATTCATAAACCCATCCAAATGCCTTTTAAATGTTGCAATTGTACCAGCCTCCACCATTTCCTCTGGCAGCTCATTCCATACATGTACCACCCTCTGCATGAAAAAGTTGCCCCTTAGGTCTCTTTTATATCTTTCCCCTCTCACTCTAAACCTATGTCCTCTAGTTCTGGATTCCCCGACCCCAGGGAAAAGACTGTGTCTATTTATCCTATCCATGCTCCTCATAATTTTGTAAACCTCTATAAGGTCACCCCTCAGCCTCCAACGCTCCAGGGAAAACAGCCCCACCTGTTCAGCCTATCCCTATAGCTCAAATCCTCCAACCCAGGAACATCCTTGTAAATCTTTTCTGAACTCTTTCAAGTTTCATGGTCTATAGTTCCCTGGCTTGTCCTTACCACCCTTCTTAAACAGTGGCATCACGTTAGCCAACCTCCAGTCTTCCGGCACCTCACCTGTGACTATCGATGATACAAATATCTCAGCAAGAGGCCCAGCAATCACTTCTCTAGCTTCCCACAGAGTTCTATGGTACACCTGATCAGGTCCTGGGGATTTATCCACCTTCGTGCGTTTCAAAACATCCAGCTCTTCCTCCTCTTCAATATGGACATTTTTCAAGATGTCACCATCTATTTCCTTACATTCTGTATCTTCCAAGACCTTTTTCCACAGTAATACTAATGCAAAATACATTTCTCTCAAGATGCATTCAGACTTGGGGAGATTGGCATCACTGCTATTTATCAGCCATCCCCCAGTCCTCACCTTGTTGGCCGGGGCTGCCCACACATAAGAACAGCAAACTCGTGAACTGAAGTTACCCGGGCCCCAGCTGCAGGCTTGGGCTGTCTCGAACCAGATCACTCAGAGATGACATAAAGGTGTAAATCCTTATTTGGTGAAAATGTAATGAGGTCATCCTAACTGTGTCCTTGGGCCAGAGCCTATAACGAAAAGACACAGGCTCAGCAGATGAGCCAGAACCAATGAAGAGTAAGACACCACAGTTCAGGAACATAAGGAAAAAAGATTTTGGGCATGCCAGCAACAACAACTCCGGAGTTCAACCGAGTACTTGGGGAAATCACCTGGTCAGCATGAACTCCTATTCTCAGGTATTAGCCTTTAAATTCTTTGACTGTTCAGGGAACGTCATAGAAACCTAGTGGGTGTGCGCATAGATTTTAGTCTTGTATGAATTGTATGCCTGTTGTTAGCCTTTTCATAACCAAACGGTGTGAATTGTATGTCTGTTTTAATTAAATTAATGAAGTTGGTGGTTAGCTGATGTAGATTTTACTCTTTTCCAGCCAATAACTGTTGACGAGGGTGGTAATTGGGCAACATAATTGGAGAAAGATGCTGATGGGTCTTTTGTCACTGAGTCAATGTCGGGTTTTTGCGCGAGTCACTCTATGCAGTAGTTTAAATGCAGAGTTTCTCATTACTAAATTTCAGGGGGGAGGCAGGAGTCTATGATTGTCGTGTGAATTTATGTAAAAGCCAGAACAGCAGGATTTCTTCCTGGAGAAAGACATTACCATCTGAATCTGTCTGGGTCATTTAATCAGACAGCTTCAGTGTGATATTTCAAATCCAGGTTTTACTTCCAGATAAAACCCATTTCAAATTCTCCAACTCATTCAAGTGCTTAGGGAAAATTTCAAAAACATAAAATAATTCATGAGCATCCATAATTGGGCAGTGAAATTGGGTACAGTAGACTATATTTTAACCCTCCCCATTAATAAAGTATTCCTTGACATCTTTAAGAGGAGTAACCTGGAGCAGTGTGATTTCTACATTAAACATTGGATTTATCTTCAAAGCCAAGTATTAAACTCCAGCTCCATAAGCTGAAAATTACATAATTTAAATTTAAAATGATCCAATTTCATCAATGTACAATCAGCTCCAAATTTTTATTTTGACAATGACTTCTAAAACATCTCTACTAGTGTCTGTGCACCTAATGAAAATGAGACAATTTAAAAACAGCCTTCTCGAACCAATGCACCTTTACATTGTAATGGGGACCTAGCCTGATTTGTGTTCCTCATATAGAGTCATAGAGACGTGTAGTACGGAAACAGAACCTTCGGTCCAACTCATCCATGCCCAGCAGATAGTGCAACCCAATCTAGTCCCACCTGCCAGCACCCACCCATATCCCTCCAAACTCTTCCTATTCATATACCCATCCAAATGCCTTTTAAATGTTGCAACTGTACCACCCTCCACCACTTCGTTTGGCAGCTCAATCCATACACGTACCACCCTCTACATGAAAAAGTTGTCCCTTGGGTCTCTTTTATAGCTTTCCCCTCTCACCCTAAACCTATGCCCTCTAAACTTGTGTCAAGGTTCACTGGAAATGAGAGTTCAAGTTACTTTGGGTAATTTCTCACTGATATTTAAAATTCTGAACAAGAGTTAAACCAGACTCTAAACATTAACTCTGTTTCTCTCTTCACAGATCCTGCCAGACCTGTCGAGTTTCTCAAGCCTTTTCTGTGTTGGTTTCAGATTTCCAATCTTTTTGTGCAGATTCCAACAATTGCACCCAGCAGCATAGACACAAACAGGTAAAAGAAAGGGGAACTCAACCTCACTGAAACATCCCACACCCCACAGCCACCTAAAGCCAATCAGCTTTGCACTTCGCGGCCCCCAAAAATGATCATCCATCACTTTCCAATCTTCAGACCAGATCAACAACTGAAGTGCATTAACACCACCTCAACACCACCTTCTCTGCATTGATCACAGTCATCAGATTTATTCAGCGTATCAGTGCAGTTTCCTTTTAAAGTAAAAGAATTTATGCCAATGCACTTCATATTCCAGCTAATTCAAATCCAATTTCTCCATCATTTCCTTATCTCTAACACTAAACAAGGAATTCAGAGTGGCAAGGAGGTGATGGGGGGGGGGGGGGGAGAAATATTAGAAATACAGAGAAAATTGCTGCCGGTTCATTCTCTGTCCAGACACCTGAAGTTTGAAGCACAAAAACAATATGACATTTGAATTACAGTGTCGGGAGTCTTATTTGCCCCTTACCCAATTACTCCCCTTCCCTGATCTGCAGTCCAAACGTTTCTGTCCTTCATTGCTTTACACCGAAATTCCGACTGAAAGTAATTCAAGCAGCCCCTAAACAGCCAACCTTAAAAACATTAGAGAAAGACGACAAGCCAGAGTGTGCACAGGTCAACTAACCTGATCATAGACTGTGCATCAACCCTTTAAGGCATTAAGATATAAATAGCATCATGGGACTAGTGGGTTTTTGTTTGTTGTTGCAACCATTCAAATCCAGAGTGAGTGATCCAGCCCTTTCCTGTCAACTAAATATTAACCAGTAAAAAAAATTCCAAAGATACAAATTTGCGCCCAAAGTGGCAGGAGCTCATGAAAGGTCCATTTAACATGAAGGGTGACCGAAGGGGAGGCCACCCCAGCTTGCACACCGAGCCAAAGGGGAACTACAGACCCCAATCAATCCCATGTACAAGTTACAGCTGGGACAACTATTCCTGACTGTACGCTCTGAGGCACTAGTGACAGGTGTCCAAGTCTATCAGCTTCCACACTTGGGCCAAAATACAAATTCCCTATTTACTTTTGTTGTATATATAAAACCTTCACTCACGGACGGATTGAAGCTGGTCTTGCCCTGGCTACCTTGAACAGTCACAAGCCAGGCTCAGTGTATTGATCATGTGGTTAGTAGCAGCCAGTCACTGACAGTGTCAGTGAGTGACACATCAGTCAGCACAGCACAACACAGCAGACCAGATGACAGCCAAGCAGCCAGTGACTCAGCAGTTTCCTTGCTCTGAGCAGACGCTGAATCCTCTTCTCTCACTTGGAAGCAGCACCACAGTTGACACAGAGGCATTAAAGTACCAACACTGGTCTATGTCCATTACCCTCCCCTCACACCCCCACCAATCCTTCTCTTCTTTGTATATTCCACTTTCTTCAGACATTGCATTGAAACAAAAAAACATAGAAAAAAAAAGGTGCAGGAGTAGGCCATTTGGCCCCTTCAAGCCTGCACCACCATTCAATATGATCACGGTTGATCATGTAATCTCAGTGTCCCATTCCCACTCAGTCTCCCTTGATCCCTTCAGTCGCAAGGGCCACGTCCAGCTCCCTCTTAAATATATCTAATGAACTGGCCCCAACAGCTTTCTGTGGGAGAGAATTCCACAGGTTCACAACTCTGAGTGAAGAAATTCTTCCTCATCTCAATCCTGAATGGTTTACCTGTTATTCTTAGACTATGACCCTAAATTCTGGATTTCCCCAACGTCGGGAATATTCTTTCTGCATCTAGCCTGTCCAGTCCCATCAGGATTTTATATGTTTCTCGGAGATTGCACCCCCATTATTCTTCTCAATTCTCTATCCGCACAGTCCTCCATTCCCTCATCTAACCACTAGCTTTCCTGAAGAAGGGCCTGTGCCCGAAACGTCGAATCTCCTGTTCCCTGGATGCTGCCTGACCTGCTGTGCTGTTCCAGCAATAAAGTTTCCCCTTAAATGTATCATCTCAACCAATTCCTGAAGTAGCAAGTACTAAATTCTCACTTGTGAGAGCTTTCACCAGGAAAGTAACATCCCCTTGAATTCCTCGCTGGATTTAATTGTGACGATAATCTTTAATTATGCACACCTCAATCTACTTTTCTCATTGTAAATCTGTATAATTCAATACCCCAGAGTGGTGGACATGAACAAATTTGAGGAGAAGTTAGACCGAATTGTAATTAGTAACGGGATAAAGGGTTATGGAAAGCAGGAGTTCAGGCCTGAATTAGGTCAGACATGATTGTATAAAATGGTGACACAGGATCAAGGGGCCAATCAACCTACTCCTGTTTCTCATGTTTAGATTAGATTAGATTCCCTACAGTGTGGAAACAGGCCCTTCGGCCCAACAAGTCCACACCGGCCCTCCGAAGAGTAACCCACCCAGACCCATTTCCCTCTGACTAATGCACCTAACACTACGGGCAATTTAGCATGGCCAATTCACCTGACCTGCACATCTTTGGACTGTGGGAGGAAACTGGAGCACCCGGAAGAAACTCACGCAGACACGGGGAGAATGTACAAGCTCCACACACACAGTCGCCTAAGGCTGGAATCGAACCTGGAATGCTGGTGCTGTCTGAAGGTATAATAAATTCCTAAAACACCTTGAAAATTGAGCAGGTGAAGCATTTTCCTCTCACCCACTGTTTCATCTTGTGTCTCAAGTTGCTGTTCCTCAATGCAGCAGTCCAGGAGTTTCTGCACTCAACACTGTTTGTAAGAGCCATTGTTCATTTTAAGAAAGGTAGGTTTTTGCAGACTATTTGCAAGGTCTTTCACCTTGACTACTGAAAACTACAAAACCACGCACTATGGAGTCAATCAGCTGATATCCACAATTACTACTCAACTAGAAATGGTGTCAGTGTTGGTGGGTGTGCGTGTGTCTGGGTCTCTGTCTGTGGGAGGCAGAGAGCAGTGTTGTGAAACCACATCAAGAATGGGAACATAGTCACATTTCTACACTGCAGCCTGGAAATGCTGAATCCTGCTTTGATGGTCTGCTAAAATCTAGACTGATGTCTCAGTGCCATACTGAGGGAATCCAGCATGGCTGGTAGCGCTGTCTTCTGGGTGGGCTCTCACACCAATGCTCCATCCGCTTTCTCAGGTGGATGTAAATAAAAACTCGTGGCACTAATGTCCAAAAGGAGCAGAGGAGGCTTCCTCAGTTTCTTGGCCAAAATCTACCCCTCTCTCCACATCACTAAAAATGGGTTATTCATGACCACTTCCATTGAGAAAGACAAAGGCTAGCAGATACATGGGAATACCACCTTCCGAGCCACTCACCATCCTGACTTGGAAACATTTCGCCATTCCTTCATGTCACTGGGTCAAAATCCTGGAATTCCCTCACTAATGGCATTGTGGATCAACCCACAGCAAGTAGACTGCAGTGGTTCAAGAAGGCAGCTCACCCCACCTTCTCAAGGGGCAACTAGGGGCGGGCAATAAATGCTGGGCCCAGCTGGTGAAACCCACATCCCAGGAGTAAATATAAACAAAAATTGGTTGTTAGCACATTGTGGAAGTTTACTGTGCACAAATGCTGCAATGCTGACATCAGAGCAATCTTTCAGATGTGGTCCCTGCTGCAACATGCACTGATCTGAGAGGTGATGAAAGGTGCTTTGTAAATGCTCAGCCTGTCCTCTTTGCAGCTTCCTCAGTCTGTATTAAGAGCAAGCAACCGGCATTGCCCAAGGCATGAATCTAGGGTTTTATACACTGTGTAGTTTGGCATTGCGCTGCTTGTTAAATCTAGCCAGGTCTTCTTTGATTGCTCCCATTAATGAATATTGTCCAGTCTAGCAAGAATGCTCCAAGCTCTTCCAGTTGATTTGACACTGGAGACAGCTCATTATTTATAAATAACAATTCCTGAGAGATGTACTTCACAGAACATTGTCAAACTATTAAATCACATGGACTGCAATGAGACACATATTAACATCCAGCCCACATTATCCTCCTTAGCTTATCTAACTGTGCGTATACAACAACAACTTTCAGGAGAGAAACAAGAGGTACCAGGGTTGGCCACACACAACCACAGCTGCTATAGAACGCAAAAAGGCGGGGGGGGGGGGGGGGGGGGGGGTGAAAAAACTGCATTTATATAGCGCACTTCACCACCACTAGACAACTCAAAGCACTTTACAGCTGACAAAGTAGTTTTGAAATAGTCACTTCTGCAATGTTAAAAATGATGTGGTAGCCAATTTTGCGCACAGCCAGCTCATATAAACAGCAATTTGCTAATGGCCAGACAATTATTTCCTGTAATGTTGATTGAGAATAAATATACTATTAGTCAGGTTATTACGGATTGCTCCCTTGCTCTTTAACATGACATAGGATCTTTTACATCTATAAGCAGGCCTCCATTTCACACCTACTCTGACTGACTGCACCTTCGACAGTGCAGCACCCCCACAGTACTGGACTGAAGCGTCAGCCTTGATTTTTATTCTCAAGTCTCTGAATTGGAACTTGAACCCAGAACCTACCGGCTCAGAGCAAGTAAGTGCTACCACTGAGCTATGACAGACACACAGAAGACCAGCTCAAAACACACAAAGAAAAAAAGTGGCCAATTAACTGAGGTGCCAACAGCAAAGTTTACAATAGTGGGGGGCTCTTGTGGTGCTGTGGTAGTGTCCCTCCCAGGCTGATTATGAAAGATCTAAAAATACCTATGTTTGGAGGCATTTTGTATTGCTAAAAGATGGGACCTATTCCTGGGTGGCTCATATTTTGGCTGGTGCACACATGACAAATCAAGTGGTCTCTTTCTGTGCTTAAAGTTTTCTACATTTCAGTGAGTGAGACAGCCAGTAAGGACAGTGTAGGGGTGTTGAATGATTGCACTGGGCAAGCTCTGGATATGGTAGAACTTCAAAATAGCTGCTTTGCATCAATGTTCAGTTACTAATGCACTGTACTCGCTAAACTTAGACGTTAAAGTGGGTGGAGATATAGTCCTGGATAGAATTGCCAATCAGAGCAGGCTGCTGGTCTAGATGAGTACCACCCAGGCTGCTCAACGAGGATGGACAATGTGCCTCTTACATTTAACTTCTCAGCTGGAATTGGAGAAGATTGATGGTGGGGTGTGAGAGGTGGGGGTGGTGTGGATAATGATGTGGATGCGTAGGTGCTGAGGCCATGGAGGGATTTGAAAAGGTGGAGGGGAGTTTTAAAAATGAAGCACCGCTGGACCAGCAGTCAGCATAGGGGCAGTGGGTAAGTAAAGATGAGGGCCCCAGGTGCAGTCAGGTTTATAGTCCACAGTGCTGCTCACAAACCGCTGCAAACTTCATTGCTGCAATTATCAGAACTCGAGAAGAATGTAATGCTTGGGCATTCCCATAACAAACACAGTGGCCTTTGACTGACTTTGCACAAGAGCTTCTTCAGGCCTCATTGTGAAGACTATGTCCAATTCTGTTTCACTCACAAGCTGAGTAACAAGGCTCCTGAGATAGCACCTTCCAAATTCATGACCACTTCCATTTAGAAAGACAAGGGATACATGGGAACACCACCCTCTGCAAGTTCCTCTCCAAGCCACTCACTATCCTGACTTGGAAACATATCACCGTTCCTTCACTGTCGCTGAGTCAAAATCCTGGAATTCCATCCCTAAAGTGGGTGTCCCTCCACTCGAAAGATTACAGCAATTTAAGAAGGCAATTCATCATCACCTTCTCCAGAGCAAAGTTAAAACTCATGCAACACCAGGTTATAGACCAACAGGTTTATTTGGAAGCACTAGCTTTTGGAGTGCTGCTCCTTCATTGGGTGTTTGTGGCTTATAAGATCATAAGACACAGAATTTACAGCAAAAGTTCACCGTGTGATGCAACTTGAATTGTAAATTGAAAAAGACCTGGATTGTTTAAGTCTCATCTTTTAGAATGACCATGTTGGTTTCAGTTCTTTCATATGTAAATCCCAGATTTTTTTTTTTAAAAAGTTACTTTCTCAACTGAAATTTAACAATAATGCCATGTCGCTGGAGCAAGTAGAGATGGGTGATGGTCATCAGACCAGCATCCTGGACTGATTGGCAATTCTATCTAGGACTATACTTGCACCAACTTTGACATTTCAACGTTGAGCGTGAAGTGTACAGCGCATGAGTAAGTGAACATTGACGCAAAGCAGCTGACCCAGCCAGTGATACACACATCCCATGAATGAATCAAAAATAAAAAAGGCCTTGGATAAAGGACAGGGGAGAGACATTAGAGTGAGGCCCAGTGTAAGGGCCTGTGGCTACCTTGGCTGTTGTAATGAACTGGGCAGTTACAATAATGAGAGGATGAAACTGCATCCACTGTTCTACTGGGCTCCTTTATAGAGTGGGTAAAAACAATTACTGCAGATGCTGAAAACAACAGGTCCACGTCCCCAACAACCCACCCTCCTGTCCTGGCACCCTCCCCTGCCACCGCAGAAATTGCAAAACCTGCGCCCATACCACCTCCTTCACCTCCATCCAAGGCCCTAAAGGAGCCTTCCACATCCAAAGTTTTACCTGCACATTCACCAATATCATTTATTGTATCCGTTGCTCCCGATGCAGTCTCCTCTACACTGGGGAGACTGGACGCCTCCTAGCAGAGCGCTTTAGGGAACACCTCTGGGACACCTGCACCACTCAACCACACCGCCCCGTGGCCCAACATTTCAACTCCCCCTCCCACTCTGCCGAGGACATG
>NC_057731.1:49636182-49645880 GCF_004010195.1 Chiloscyllium plagiosum | reverse complement strand
CACCCTCCTCATTTATCTCTCCACCCTTCAGGCACTCCGCCTCTATTCCTGATGAAGGGCTTTTGCCAAAACATCGATTTTCCTGCTCCTCAGATGCTGCCTGAACTGCTCTGCTTTTCCAGCACCACTCTAATCCTTTATAGAGTGTGCATATTGAATTTAGTGGGTTAGAAAGGATCAGGGGACAATGTGCAGAACTACACAAACATCAGCGTTAGCTTGCTCTCTCTCCATGAATGCTGGCTGACCCACAGTGATCGCCAACATTTGTTGTTTTCAACATCAAACTGGGTTTGAACTTTTCCCGTCAGAGGATGGATTTTCGGAATGAATTTCCAATCCTGGCTCAGCTCCTGTAGTGCAGAGACCCTTCGTCCAGATTGACATCATCTCTGGACTCCCACCCAAATCTGGTTGAGGGCTCTTTCACAGGATATGGACACCACTGACAAAGACGACACTTGAACTGTGTGTCCCCATTTCGGAAGGCAGTTAAGGGTAAACCTCTGGAGTCACTTCATCCAGGAGATTGGCCTTGGCAAAATGTGCATGTGCACAAAAATGATGGGCTCACTCGATACTCGGAAGAATAGAAGTCTCAAGGAGTGCAGCAGTTTGAAGGGTTAGGAATGTCTAAATCTATTTGGTATTCCAATTGCAGTATTGTCTGTACAAAGTAACAAGACAGACAAGCACCAAGACAGCTAAGTGACAAACAAACTGCTTCCAGTGTCTACTAGATTGACATTAAAGGGGCAGTCCCTGTACTTGTAAACTGTGACCTAAATTATTGCATAATTGGCATGATTGTTTAACTTTGGAAAGGTATATTTTAAATTTATTTTATTTGTGGCTGAACTTATAAAAATAAATTTACATTTCGACAGTGTCTTCCACTGTCTAATAATTCTCAAAGTGCTTTACAGTCAGTGAAGTATTCTTTAAACATTATTGTTGTTGCAAAGCAGAATCCTGTTTGCACACAGCACGAGTACACAGACAGCACTGTGATAACAAGCAGACTACCGACTTTAGGTATTCAGCTGAGGAATAAACATTCGCCTGGAAAGGAGGGAGAATTGCCTGCTCCTCTGCAAAATAACACCGTGGGATCATTCAAATCTTCTGTAATGGTAGATGAGGACTCAGTTATAATATCTGATGTAAAGGAGGCTGCAAAATTCCAAAATAGTTCGGAATTCCCTCAGCACTGCACAGAGTGTCAGCCTCAGCTGCCTGCGGAGGGACTTGAATCAACAACCTCAGACCTTAGAAGCACAACCCAATGAATCACAGCTGACCCAGTTCTCACCTTAGGGAACAGGAATTCAGTTCGCTGATTTCTTAAGGCCATCAAGGGAAATGTTAAAGACTTTGTAGGAAAAGGTCAGGGAAGACTTAGAACATAGAACGTTACAATGCAGTTCAGGCCCTTCGGCCCTCATTGTTGCGCCAACCTGTGGAACCAATCTGAAGCCCATCTATCCTACGCTATTCCATTTTCATTCATATGCTTATCCAAAAATCATGTGAAGGTCCTTAAATTTGTCGAGTCTATTATTGAGTCTACTACTGTTTCAGGCAGTACTACTACTCTGAGTAGAGAAACTACCTCTGACATCTGTCCCAAATCTATCACCCCTCAATTTGAAGCTATGTCCTCTCATGCTAGCCATCACCATCGGAGGAAACAAGCTCTCGCTGTCCACCCTATCTAATCCTCTGATTATCTTATATGTCTCAATTAAGTCACCTCTCAACCTTCTCTCTAACGAAAACAGCCTCAAGTCCCTCAGCCTTTCCTCAGAAGAGCTTCCCTCCATACCAGGGGAAGCTTTATTTTTATAAGTTCAGCCACAAATAAAATAAAGCTTTATTTTTATAAGTTCAGCCACAAATAAAATAAATTTAAAATATACCTTTCCAAAGTTAAACAATCATGCCAATTATGCAATAATTTAGGTCACAGTTTACAAGTACAGGGACTGCCCCTTTAATGTCAATCTAGTAGACACTGGAAGCAGTTTGTTTGTCACTTAGCTGTCTTGGTGCTTGTCTGTCTTGTTACTTTGTACAGACAATACTGCAATTGGAATACCAAATAGATTTGGTAACATCCTAGTAAATCTCCTCTGAACCCTCTCCAAAGCTTCCACATCCTTCTTATAATGCAGTGACCAGAACTGTACACAATACTCCAAGTGCAGCTGCACCAGAGTTTTGTACAGCTACAGCATGACGTCATGGCTCTGAAACTCAATCCTTCTACCAATAAAAGCTAACACACTATATGCCTTCTTAACAACCCTATCAAACTGGGTGGAAACTTTTAGGGATCTGTGTACATGGACACCGAGATCTCTCTGCTCATCTACACTACCAAGAATCTTACCAATAGCCCAGTACTCTATTCCTGTTGCCCCTTCCGAAGTGAATCACCTCACACTTTTCTGCATTAAACTCCATTTGCCACCTCTCAGGCCAGCTCTGCAGCTTATCAATGTCCCTCTGTAACCTGCAACATCCTTCAGCACAATCCACAACACCAGTGACCTTAGTGTCATCTGCAAATTTACTAACCCATTCTTTTACACCCTCATCCAGGTCATTTATAAAAATGACAAAAAGCAGTGGCCCCAAAATAGATCCTTGTGGTACCCTACTAGTAACTGAACTCCAGGATGAACATTTCCCATCAACCACCACCCTGTCTTCTTCCAGCCAGTCAACTTCTGATCCAAACCACTAACTCACCCTCAATCTCATGCCTCTGTATTTTGTGCAATAGCCTACCATGGGGAACCTTATCAAACGCCTTACTGAGATCCATATACACCACATCAACCGCTTTACCCTCAGCCACCTGTTTGGTCACCATCTCAAAGAACTCAATAAGGTTTGTGAGGCATGACCTCCCTTTCACAAAACCGTGTTGACAATCCCTAATCAACTTATTCCTCTCTAGATGAATATCAATCCTATCTCTTATAACCTTTTCCAACACTTTACCCACAACCGAAGTTAGGCTCACTGGTGTTTAAACCAGGGTTGTCTCTCCTCCCCTTCTTGAAGAAGGGAACACCATTTGCTATCCTCCAGTCACCTGGCACTAATCCTTTGGACAATGATGACAGAATGATCAAAGCCAAAGTTTCTGCAATCTTCTCCCTGGCTTCCCAGAGATTCCTAGGATAAATCCCATCTGGCCCAGGGGACTTACCAATTCTGGAAAGTGTGAAAATAGATAACACCTCCTCCTTGCGAATGTCAATCTTTCTAATTTAGTAGCCTGTTCTCAGTATTTTCCTCGACAACATTGTCTTTTTCCAGAGTGAATACCGACAAAAAATATTCATTTAGCGCTTCCCCTATCTCCTCAGACTCCAAGCACAACTTCCCACTACTATCCTTGATTGGCCCTAATCTTTCTCTAGTCATTCTTTTATTCCTGATATACCTATAGAAAGCCTTAGGGCTTTCCTTAATCCTAGCTGCCAATGACTTCTTATGTCCCCTCCTGGCTCTTCTAAGCGGTCTCTTTCTGTCTTTTCTGGCTAACTTGCAACTCTTAAGTGCCCTAACTGGGTCTAAACATCGCATCCTAACATAAGCCTTCTTCTTCCTCTTGACAAGAGATTCGACTTCCTTATTAAACCACGGCTCCCTCGCTTGACCACTTCCTCTCTGCCTGACAGGTACATATCAAGAATACGCAGTTGCTGTTCCTTTGAATAAGCTCCACATTTCAATTGTGCCCATCTCCTGCAGTTTCCTTTCCCATCCCATGGATTCCAAATCTTGCCTGATTGCATCATAATTGCCTTTCCCTCAGCAATAACTCTTGCCCTGCATTATATACCTATCCCTTTCCATTGCTAAAGTAAACATAATCAAATTGGAGTCACTATCACCAAAGTGCTCACCTACCTCCAAATCTAACACCTGGCCTGGTTCATTACCCAGTATCAAAGCCAATGTGGCTTTGCCCCTTGTTGGCTTGTCAACATACTATGTCAGGAAACCATCCTGTACACAGTGGACAAAAACTGACCCATCTTAAGTACTCAAACTATTGTATTCCTAGCCAACATTTGGAAAGTTAAAGCCTCTGTAACAACTACCCTGTTAGTCTCACTCCTATCCAGAATTATCATTCCTGTCCTCTACACCTCTGGAGCTATTCGAAAGCCTATAGAAATCTCCCAACTGGGTGACCTCCTCTTTCCTGTTCCTAACCTCAGCCCATACTACCTTAGTAGACAAGTCCCCAAAAGTCCTCTCTGCCACCATAATACAGTCCTTGACTAACAATACACCTCCCACTCTTACCATCTGCTCTGTTCTGACTGAAACATCTAAATCCGAGAAACTGCAACAACCATTCCTATCCCTGCTCTATCCATGTCTCCAGAATGGCCACAACATCAAAGTCCCAGGTACCAAGACGCTAATTAGCTCGCAGCAAGTCACTACTGAAAAGTGAAATTACTGCAAGCCCATCATTACTTAAAAAGGGAACTAGTGAAAAGTTGGGACCATTTCATATCTTTGGAAGAAAACTGCCGTTACATAAACTATCGGCCTTGCAATCTGTTGCTTCATTTTAGGCCAACATTTAACAATTATCTGTTTTTTTTTTAGAAAAAACTAAAGAAAGGACTCTCATTAACATTAACTTGCTTGTTTTGGGAAATGAAGTTCTTCCTACTCCGGACATGGCTTGGCAGCATCAAGTGCTCCCTGACAATGATGCAGCATTCTCAATGCCACTGCCCAAGGCTGTTTCAGCCCCAGAATGACTGACCCACTGCAATAAGCAACAACTTACCATTCAATGACTCTGATTTACAACATTGCTAAACATTTTATAACAGGGGGTAAACATTTGTAAATGCTTAGTTCAGGCAATTACTAGGAATTTTAAATAGAGTAAATAGATTTCACTGTCAGAAATGTCTACAACGGGAGGATGTGGATTTAGGATTACGGACGAGAGATTTTGTCAATTTTTTTTCATCAGAACAGGTTGCAAGAAGTGCCAGTTCCAGGGAAATCAACATTTCTAACCGTATGAGAGCAGAGTGCCAATTGGTTGGCAATCCTGCAGAATAATGGTTACCCCGATCAGTTTGCATGGTATACAATGAGAACCAAACTCAGGAACGGGTCAAAGAAAGTTACTTTTGGTCCTGAAAAATGTGCAGTCTACTTCAAATTACCCAGGAAAATCACTGCATCTCAAACATTCGCGCAACAGGTGAAGCTAGCTGTTTCACGTTACCACACATTTGCAACACGTAAAGTGTTTGCCACTAACATGACCCCAACAAGCTAAAAAGGTGTTCTGCTAAATGACAAAAATGGATAAGTTGGTAAATAAATGTCAGTGCTAATGTGATGCCAAACATATAGGCATATATCCCAAAGACTGGCTGATTGTATCAAACAGCATTGGCTGCTTGCAAAAGCCAAGGCACTGACCGTAACCAACCACCCACACAATGTCAACATTAGACGTGATTCTATTACTAGATAGAATTTGTTGGATATTGTTGAGCTAGCAAAGAATGAGACTGATGACCAATTTTGAATGGTCAATCAAGCTTGCAGTGTGCTCCTCTTGCAGCACTGGAAGCTACGTGTACAGGGCCTTGTCCTTAGCAGACAAAAAAAAATACCCACATGCACATCGTGTGTCTGCTTCACCTCAACAAAATAGGTGTCAACCAGTTAATGGTTCCTTTCTCAGAGGAATGCCTTGACCAAAGGTAACTGTTAGGCATTGGTTAATTTTGAACTTGGCAGGTTGACTGTCAATCATCATTAACCGGTGCATTGTCCATGGCAACATCTCTACAATTAGCCTTCTCCAGTCATACAGTGTAAACCTTGGCTCCACTAAAATTGACATTCTTGTGAGTTGCCTTCCTGAGTGCAAGATGAAAAACTTTGACAAAACTCTACTTTTCTCAGCAATACTCTAGATTGAAGTTTCTTTATTCTTTCATGATATGGGTATCAGCAGAATTTGTTGCCCATCCCTAATTTGCTCTTGAACTGAATGGCTTGATGGGACCACTTCAGAGGGTAGCTGGAAGTCAGCCATATGGCTGTGGGTCAGGAGTCACATGTAGGTCAGACCTGAAAAAGATGTCAGATTTCTTTCCCTAAAGAAGTGAACCAAATAGGTTTTTACAATAAATCTACAAGAGTTGTCACTGTCATCATTACGGAGATTCATTTTATATTCTGGATTTGTTAATAGAATTTAATTTCCACTACAGAAAGAAAACCACTAGAGTATCCACCTAGACCTCTGAAAGACCAGTCCATTGTCACTAACCCACTATCGTCCCCTAAAGGAAAGAACCAGAGTGGGAGGGCTTCTGGGATCTGGAATGTGTTGACAGAAAGGCTGCTGGAAGTAGACTAGGTAATAACTTTCAAGACTATGTTGGATAAATATTAACAAGACAAACATTTTCTTGAGTTATAGAGAAAGAGCAAGGAATGTGCAACAAAATGTAAGAGGAGGAGGTGGTCATTGCTAAACAGAAGTTTCATCCACACTTGAGACAGGAGAGAGTAGAGGGATAGGTGGATGACAAGTAGCGATTGGGATGTGAAGCTGCATTCTAACAATACGGCCACAGAGTACATAAACAATAACATTCCGTTAAACTTGTCTGCATCAAGTTTGTCTAAAACACAGGTTCAGCCTTAACTGGAATATTACATCCATTTCTGGGCAACATACTTCAGTCAGAAAATGAAGGCATTAGAGTCAGTGCAGAAAGGATTCAGGAGAACAGTACCAGGAATGGGGGTCTTCACTTTAAAAGGGAGAGATCGAGAGGTTTTTCTTGGAGCAGAGAAGACCGAAAGAAGATTTGATAAACCGTTTCAAATCCATGATGGATCCAAGCAGTTTAGGAAGAGAGAAACTGATGTCATTAGTGGAAAGGTAGCGAATGATAGACTAAAGGTGCTTGGCAAAGCAGCACAGGAGATAACAGGGAAAAACATTTTCACGCAGCAAATGGTTGAGAGCTGGAAGCTGCCTGAGGGTGTGGTGGTGGTATGTTCCACAGAGGTATTCAAGACGGAATTGGATTGTGACCTGAAAAGGAAGATTGCAAAGGATTACAGGGAGAAGGTGGAAGAATCCTCAAATCAGGGAGCCAGCAGAGACATGATGGGTGAATAGTCTCCTTCTATGTTTTAACAATTCAAAAATTCATAGCAAAGATCTGTTAAAAATACAAGAGAGATAGGCCAAAGTGACTGAGGAGAAATATTAATGTTGAAATCAAGGGAATTCGAAACAACAGTCCAATTGGCACAGTGGCCCAGTGGTTAGCACTGCTGCCTCACAGTGCCAGGGACCCAGGTTCAATTCCAGCCTCGGGCAACTGTCTGTGTGGAGTTTGCACATTCTCCCAGTGTCTGTGTGGATTTCCTCCGGGTGCTCCGGTTTCCTCCCACAGTCCAAAGATGTGCTGATTAGGTGGATTGGCCATGCTGAATTGCCCGTAGTGTTCTAGGATGTGTAGGTTAGGTGCATAAATATAGAGTAGGGGGAATGGGTCTGAGTGGGTTACTCTTCAGAGGGCCAGTGCGGACTTGTTGGGCTGAATGACCTGTTTCCACACTGTAGGGATTCCATGATAATCTGTTCTGTTTTGTTTATGGTTGTGGACTGGGCCAGCATGTATTGACTGTCCCTAATAGCCCCTAGCAAATGGGCAATTTGAGAGGGTTGTTAAAGAGTCAACCGCATTTCTGTGGGTCTGAGCCACATGTAGGCCAAACTGGAACAGCTGGAGGGAAACCCACACAGCTGCTGGAAGAATGTCTATGTGGAGTTTGCACAGCCACCCAAGGGTGGGATCAAACCTGGATTCCTGGCACTGTGAGGCAGCAGTGCTAACCACTGAGCAACCGTGCCCACCAGTTGATGGCCTTGCTGACAGTTGCCTCACTCCTAGTCTCTGGTGTCCCACAGTGCTCTTTCTCACTCTCCTCTTTATAAGACCCTCCTGCACCTTGGACAGTTAGGTGGGGTTCATGATCACCTGTCCTATATGTGTGTGTGCTCCTGTAAAGTGTCTTGGGAAAGTTCACTGCAGTCAAGCTGTTGTATAAATACCAGATGTTACTGATAATGCCATGTTTATATTCAAACACTGCCATTGCAAATTCCTTCATGGTCTCACAAAAATTTTAACTCATCAAAATGGCTGTAGGATACAGAAAGATATAGATCAGTTGATCAGATGGGCAGACGGTGGCAAATGGTATTTAACCCTGATAAGGGTGAGGTGAGGCACTTTGGAAGAAGAAACAGGATGAGGGAGTATTAATGAACGGCAGGACATTGGGTAGCTTAAGGAACAGAAGGCCCTTGGGGTAATTATTCACGGATCCCTGAAGTCGGCAGAGCATGTGAATATGATGGTTAAGAAGGCATATGGGATACTTGCTTTCATCAACAATGGCACAGAGCATAACAGCATGGACTTAATGTTGGAGTTGTACAAAGCGTTGTTCAGGCCACAGATGGATTACTGTGTGCAGTTCTGGTGACCTCATTGCAGGAAGGATATAATAGCACAAGAGGGGGTACAGATGTTGCCTGGAATGCACGAATTTAGCTACAAGGAGAGACTAGATAGGCTTGGATTGTTTTCTTTCGAGCAGAGAAGATTGAGGGGGTCATGATTGAGGTGTGTAAGATTATGAGGGGTATGGACAGTGTGAAGAGAGAGCAGTTGTTCCCATTGGTGGAGGGGTCAATCATGAGAGGGTATAATTTTAGGGTAAGGGGTGGGAGTTCTGGGTAAAAATATTTTCACTCAGTGGATGCTATGAATCTGGAATGCATTTCCTGGGAAGGTCGTGGAGGCTGAAAACTTTACAAATTAAAAAAAAAATTTGGATGAGCACTTGAGATATCATAACATTCAGAGATATGGAAATTGGGATTAGTGCACTTTTAGTGATAGTTATGTCAGCGCAGGCTCGATGGGCCTTTTCTGCACTATCTACCTGAATTTGTAAGAAAGAATGGGGCACGGTGTCAGTAAAGGACAGATTGAAATGATGGTGTGTGCTATGTCACAGGCACAGTGGATTTACACAATTACAAGAATCCCTTTCATGCAGATCTCATTGTAAGTGTGGCATGTGATGCGAGAACCCTTGGGCAGAGCTTGGTGGCACAACCAATGCACTGAGCATGCTCCACGATGGGGTAGGTGAGCGCAAACTAAAGGGGTCCAATGATAGACACCGACTGCACTCCCCTTCAGAATCAAAGAATCCCCATGGCTAAACCACCTAGCCTGCACATACCTGGACACTGGGTAGTTTACCATTGCCAATCCACCCTATCATGCACATCTTTGGCCTGTGGGAGGAAACTGCAGCACCCAAAGGAAACCCACGCAGACATGGGGAGAATGTGAAAACTCCACACAGGCAGTTGGCAGAGCTAGAATCGAACCCGGGCTCCTTGGCGCTGTGAGGCAGCAGTGCTAACCAACGTGCCATCCCCAAATGCAGCAATAGCATTGGAATGATTGTCCTGCAGTGCTGGCTCACTCCCCATCCCCCCACGACATTGGCACTGGGTTTAATAAGTGTGACCTACGTTACAAAGGTACATCTTCTAGAGCAGAATGAATCAAAGCTCTCTT
>NC_057731.1:49580396-49635682 GCF_004010195.1 Chiloscyllium plagiosum | reverse complement strand
GGAGAAGGCAACGTAATTTTCAGTAAAGCAGGAGATCAGTAGTTTGCTGTGGGATAGGTATAGGGATAAGGTGCTCTGGTCTCAGAAGACAACCTGCCCAGCAACAGGAAATGACCTGCTGCTTAACCTCAGAATCAATGCATGAGCAATCAACCCCCAATCATCCCAGCTGCGATTGTTTACACCAGGCAAGCCTTGTCAGCTTCAAAGGACAGACTGGCCAACTCACATGGGCAGCAGGTTATGGTGTGATGCTCCTGATACCTTCTAAGGTACTCTGAGCAGTGTCACTGGAAAGTCTCCCATCTTTATAATGGAAGATGATCTCCAATAATTTTCACCTCAAAGTGTAAAATGTCATTTTTATAAAATGGTAATTTCCTGTAGGTTTTTTGGTGATCAAGTTTTCTTCTATCAAAAGACTGCAGCCCATAATTCCCAAGATCCAAGGGATCCTCATTCATAATTCCTGTAGCTGACATCAGCCTGTCCCTGTTAACAATGCTTTCTCCTTCTTAAAGCACTGTACTGAAATTAAAGTGACAGAAAAACTTGCTTTTTTTAAAAAATAGCACCTTCCCTAACTCAACAGTCCAGAACAGTATATCGCCAATCAAGGACTTTTGGCTTTATTCTTCGGAGGATGAGTTTTGCTGACTGGGCAGCATCTCAATCCTTGACCCCCCCTCCCCAAAAAGGTGGTGCTGAACTGCTTTCTTTAATAATTGCACTGTGGATGTCCCTACACCACAGGGGCAGCAGTGAAGAATGTTCCAGGATTTTGACCCTGTGACAGGTAACAGTATATTCACAGTTGTAATACAGAAAATATGGCAGCTGATTTATATACACCAAGCTCCTATAAATAGTGTTGCAATAATGACCAGAGAATCCAAATTAAACAATGTTGATTGAACAATAATAGTGGCCAAAACACTGGAGTGGTCTCCTGTTATTTTTCAAGATAATGCCAAGAGTTTAGACAGTCAGAATTCGTAGTATATGCAACCCTGGCTGATTACCACTTCCTAACATAGGGCACCACGACATATTAAACAGCGAAGTTATTTGGTTAGTAGTTTTGTGTAAACTAAAGTGTATAAAATCATGAGGGGCATAGATAGAATGAATACATATAGTCTTTTTCCCAGGGAAGGGAATTGAAAACTAGAGGGCACAGGTTTAAGGTGAGGGGGGAAAGATTGAGGAGGACATGAAGGGCAACTTCTTCACACAGAGAGTAGTGCGTATATGTAATGGGCTGCCAGAAAAAGTAGTTGAGGCAGGTACAAAAGCAACATTTTAAAACATTTGGATAGGTACATGGATGCGGAGGGATATGAACCAAATACAGGCAATTGAAACTAGCTGAGTGGGCACCATGGTCAGCACGGACCAGTTTGGGTCGAAGGGCCTGTTTCTGTGCTGTATTACTCTATGATTCTATGACATCTTTTGTGTTCATCTGAAAGGGCAGAGAGTCCCAGTTTGACATCTCAACCAAAAGCCAGCATTTCCAACAATGCTACACTCGAATGGCAGCCTAGGTTTAGAAGTTGCAGCAGCCAATTTTTTTTAACGTTTTTATGTGAACATTAGGACCAGCGAAAGTTGCTCATCCCTAATTGCTCTTGTACTGACTGGATAGCTAAGACAATGACTCTTAAATGCCCTCTGCAACCACATTACTGTTGGTCTTGAGTTACACGTTGGTCAGACCACATCAGGATGGCAGATTTCTATCTCTAAAAGGGATATTAGTTGGGCTATTACATCCAGGCTATTACGGTGATCAATGATAGTTCTCATGGTCACCATCACAGACTAGTGGAATTTAAACCCATGTCCCTAAACCATTATAGCAGCAAATTACGACAGATGCTGGAATCTGTATTGAAAACAAAAAAATGCTGAAAATCCCAGCTGGTTAGACACCATCTGTGGAGAGAGAACAAGCTAACGTTGAGTCTAGATGACTTCATTACAGTACCAACTACCTGACCTGCTGTGATTTCCATAATTTTTGTTTTCCCCAAACCATTAACCTGGATTTCTAAGATTGTTAGTTCAGCAACATCACCACCATTTCACTGTCTCCTTGTAAACAAGCTCCCCTGAGGGGGTCAGTTAGCTGGACACCCAGAGAGTGGTGCAGAATCAGGGCAAGGTTTTCAATCCCTATCCTAGCTAATGTACCCTTGGAGTGCTGACACCTCACCTTGCCCCGTGTTGATGCAAAGTGGTTGCCCACTTGTCTGATGATGTATAAGTACAACAAATGACAATGGTTCCTTGTGACTTAAGGATAATTATCTTTCCCCTTTCGGCTTGCTGGAACTTGGTATGCAAGCCATGAGCCAAGCAATATAGAGGCCTTCCAGGCTGTAGAGAAATGTGGCCTAAAGATTAAAGACAGAAAGCTCTTTACACAATTTGCTAATGACTCGTGTAAAGGAGCAAAACTGAGAGGCCTCGAGTTATTAAAAGGAGCTGATACATCATAATTGACACGTGCAGTTTCAAAAGTGAAAGAACAGTATCCCTATGTGTTTGGAAGTGTGAACAATTTGACGATCACAATAGACATTCAATGCTATGAACAAGTGGCATGCAGCCAAACTGTTTATTAATAAAATTTGCATCCAGTTTCATTCCTGACTGTTTCTAGTATCGCATCATTATTTTTAATTCCCCTTCTTCAATAGCTACACCCCACCCTTCACCAATCACAAACATAGGCTATTTAACTTTCGCTACAATATGTCAGGCAGGAAAGATATAAAAGTATATGAAGTTTACAATAACCAGCAAGTCCCCTTAATCCATTGGTGGACAGGAAGGCACTTTTTGGGTGTGCCCATCAACACCCAAATTCAGAATGCAAATAGGCCCAGAACCAGTTTCGGCTGTGAACCTAGAACGCAGTCTCTGCCATGCTTAATATTCTGTTTCAAAATAACCACAGAGACACACGAGAATTTAAAGTTCAAAATCCTGTGTGAAACATACAATTAGCAGGTAAAATCCCTTCCTTCATACAAACCACTGGGCGAGAGTATGGGTGTAGCAGATGCAACTCTGGGTAGGCATATTCCTGGAAGATTTAGCATGTAACCCTTAATCACCAACCCCCACATTCAACCTTGTAATCCAGTCACTGGTCACTTGACATGCCCATCCTTGCTGCATTCTATGTTCCCACAGTGAAAGACTCTCGTTGGCTGTTTCACCAATGATTATGAAGCATCCTTTATTGCTATATCTCTCTGACCATTTTACAAGTAGTAATTTATTTTTAAAATGATTTTCTTCATTCCTCTTTGATTTTTCTCCCAGGTTGCTCTTTGCATTGTGCTGGAGATACATGTTTTTGGGGGCCTCAGGGCAATCCTGGAGGGCGGGCAATCCCCATCTGAGGTGAGGCAGAACATCAATAGGGCTTCCATATTCTGAATTTGGGATTTTTATGTTTACAAAAGCATCCTTAAAAAGCAGAGAATTACTTCACACTCATTTTTAATATTTAAGACTTTGACATAACAATATGGTCAAAATCAGACCATGGCAACCACTATTCTGAGTACCAACCGTGCAATTCTGCTGTCTAATCTTAATGGTAACACTCTTGTCTAACTTGGCTTCAGAGTAAAACAATGTCGAAAGTGTGGTGCTGGAAAAGCACAGCAGGTCAGGCAGCATCCAAGCAGCATCAAGAACTGACGTTTCGGGCATAAGCCCTTCATCAAGAATGAGGATGAAGGGCTTATGAATGAAAGGCATAGCCCTTCCTTATTCCTGATGAAGGGTTTATGCCCGAAACATTGACTCTCCTGCTCCTCTGATGCTACCTGACCTGCTGTGCTTTTCCAGCACCATACTCTTGACTCTAATTTCCAGCATCTGCTATCCTCACTTTCTCCATCGGAATAAAACAGTCGAATGTTGATCGTTTTCTCATCATCTTCATTGTTCTGCAATGAAATTAACTTGCAAAAGCACAGCCTTTTGGATAGTGTGGCACCTTGGTTTGAGAAACAATTTGGACACTTCAACAGGAGGCTGAGGGGTGACCTTATAGAGGTTTATAAAATCATGAGGGGCATGGATAGTATAAATAAACAAGGCCTTTCCCTGGGGTGGGGGAGTCCAGAACTAGAGGGGATAGATTTAGAGTGAGAGGGGAAAGTTCTGAAAGGGACCTACGGGGCATTGTTTTCATGCAGAAGGTAGTGCATGTATGGAATGAGCTCCCAGAGGAAGTGGTGGAGGCTGGTACAATTACAATATTTAAAAGGCATCTGGATGGGTATATGCATTGGAAGGGTGAAGAGAGATGTGAGCTAATTGCTGGAAAATAGGACTAGATTAATTTTGGATATCTGCTGAGCTTGGCAGTCATCTTTATAGATTCATAACATTGCAGCAAAGAAGCCAATTCAATCCATTGGAAATGCTCTAGCCTCTTGGTAGAATGAACCAGATTACTCCCACTCCCACAAAGTTTCCCCATAATCTCGCAAATTCTTCTCCTTTAGAGTACTTATCCAATTGCATTTTGAAAACTTTGAAATTGCTTCCATCATTTTTCAGGCAATCCATTCCAGATTGAAACAGCATAAACAAATTCCCCACATCCTATCTCTGTTTTTTTTGGCAATTACCTTAAAAGTTGTGCGTTTTGGTGACTGAGGTTTCAGCCATGAGCAACAGCCCACTCTCATTTCGTCTGTCAAAATCTTTCATGATTTTAATACCTCAAAAACAAAAAAAAATTACTCAGAAGACAAAAACATTGAATAAATGAAAAGCTGAAAGAACACGGGAATAGTAACATAATGGCTCTGTCATCAGTCGAGTGACCCAGAGACATCCCACCACAGCAGCAAAGGAATTTAAATAAGTTTAAATTTGGAAGTAAAAAGCTAACATCAGTAATGGCAACCATGAAACAACTGGATTATTCTAAAGATATTTCTAGTTCACAAATGTTCTTTTGAAAAAAGGTAATCTTCTGTCCTTTGGTCTGCATTATTTTGATTCCAAAGTCAATAGCTGACTTTTCACGAACCTGTGGCCTAGAAAGGCACTCAGTTTCAGAGAAGTGTTCCAGCACCACCCTCTTAAAGGTGGAATGGAGAGTCATTACAAGCTGGCCTTAGCATGCCCACATTCCATGGGAAAAGGAATGGAATTATATGGTTCTCAACTCTGCTAAGCCTTCCAGCTTGACCATAGATCATCTTTTACCCCAATTTCGCTTTCCTTCCTGATGCTTGATTCAATTTGTGGTCATAAATCAAACATCTTGGTATTGAAAAAAGTCGATGGGAGTAATCTGGTTCATTCTACCAAGAGGCTAGAGCATTTCCAATGGATTGAATTGGCTTCTTTGCTGCAATGCTATGGATCTATAAAGATGTCTGCCAAGCTCAGCAGATATGTACAGAGATGTACAGTGTGGAAACTATGAAATAGGGGCACTATGAAATACTTTTAGCTCTGAAATGGTCTACATCTTTCTCTCTTCCTCTATGCAGCTCCTTAACACCAACCACTGGGTCAAAGACTTGATCACTGTCCCGACATCATAAGATGTGGCTCGGTGTCAACTTTTTCTTTTGATGATCACTCCTGCGAAGTGCCAAGAGATATTTTGCCCCTTTTAAAAAGGTGCTATATGAATGCAAATTGTTGTTATTCCCTCATTTTACGAGAAAGGGCAGGAGAAGCATCTGTCAGACAGAGTTGGGAATACACAGAAATACACATTTAGCACTTCTCTCCAATGACAATACATATCACCGGTAGGTAACCTTTAAACCATCCATTTGAATTGTTGGCAACATGCATCTTGTGCACTTAATAGTTTGCTATGCAGTGAGATGAGGTGAAATCTGAGTCTAAATGCTCTATTTTGTTGTGTAAGGGACAATTTCATAAAAGGCACACTTTACATTAGTGAAAGCGTCAGCCCTGACCTTGCCCCACCTGCTCATCAAATTAAGGCACTGAGAAAGGGCAAGTTAAAGTGAAGAGCACCTTGTTATGTAATATACAAAGCTTCAAAATACACAATAGCATTTGCCATTAACAGCAGTTAGATATATAAACTGCCAAATTTCTGAGCAGTGCCACTCCCATGGTAATTTTGGTGACAACGGTGGCAAGTGTCAGGTAGATGACCAACAACTGAGGTTTCAAAACCCACTCGCACTCACTCATCAAGGTGCCTTTCACCAATCCTCTTCATCCCAAACAGTCCTTCACTCATCAGCCATTGCCTGGAATACTGTAGCCTACAACATATAGACAGACAGGACACTGACCTTGATCTACACTTGCCCATATTTCCCTCCCCACCCCCATCTGCACTCTTGTCAGGTCCACACCCCCCACCAATTCCACAGATATCATTTACTGTGTCCATTGCTCCCGATGCGGTCTCCTCTACACTGGGGAGACAGGACACCACCTTGCGAAATGCTTCAGAGAACATTTTCAGGATACACACACACAATGCAACCCCACCGCCCAGTGAACGAACACTAACTCCCCCAAGGACGTGCAGGGCCTGGGCCTCCTCCACTACCAAACCCTTACCACCTGATGTCTTGAGGAAGAACGTGTTATCTTCCACCTTGGGACCCTCCAATCTCACAACGTCAATTTGGATTTCACCAGTTTCCTCACTTCTCCTCCCCCCACCTTATCCCAGATCCAACCTTCCAATTTGGCACTGCCCTCTTGACTTGTCCTACCTGTCCATTTTCCTTCCCACCTATCCGTTCCACCTTCCTTTCCAACCTATCACCTTCAACTCCCTATCGCATTCTCAGTTCCCTTCCCCCAGCCCCACCCTCCTCCCATTTATCTCTCTACTCCCTCTGCTCACAAGCCTCATTCCTAATGAAGGACTTATGCCTGAAACGTCAAGTCTCTTGCTCCCCAGATGCTGCCTGACTGGCTGTGCTTTTGCAGCATACACTCTCAACTCCAATTCCCCAATGTGGTTAACTGATTTATTGTTGGCGATCAGACAACCCTCACCTCCATTCAATGGTCCTCAATAGAAATGAATCTATCTCATGTGGCAATAGGGCAGTGATGCTCCCACAGAGGAACAGCTCAGCATTATGCTTAGAGGCTAACACACAAAGGCACATTACTTATCCATAACCCCAAACAGTTATCAAGCAGCCAATAAAAGTTGCAATCCTGGAGAAAAATAAGTTGGTACCAAAAATGTTTTTTTTTCCCTTTTAAGATCATAAAACTAGGGTAAAGAACCAAGAAGTATGTGGTGTGCGACTCTAGAGGCTGGGAGGAGGATGGAAAATAGTACAGCCGGAAATCAGTTCACTAAAATAACACCACATTCAGATTATTTACAATAGCTACAGACCGCAGGAATGACTTGGAGATCAAGGGTAGCAGAAACATGGGAACACCACTGTACATTCCCTTCCAAACCACACACTAACCTGACTTGGAAATATATCACTGTTCCTTCAGTATCATTAGAAAATGTTGGAACTCACTCCTTAACAGCACTGTAGGTCTACCTATACAACATGAACTGCAGCGGTTCAAGAAGGCAGCTCACCACCACCTTCTAAGGAGCAACTAAGGATGGGTAATAAATGTTGCCCAGCCATCCATATCCTATGAATGAATTTTAAATAAAAACCTCCAGGATTCCCAAAATGATTGCATTGTGGTTATGGTACCGAATCAGAAATCCAAAGCCTTGGGGCTGATAACATCCCACTTTGGTAACAGGGGGAAGAACCCATTTGGCTCCCTGCTGTCCTCATATAGTCCAGTCTGAGACACTCCAGGCTACTGCAATCGATGTGAACTGTCCATTAAAATGTTGTGGCAAGACATTCAGCTTCGATTTAGTTAGATTAAATTCCCTACAGTGTGGAAACAGGCCATTCCGTCAACAAGTCCACACCACCTTCCAATGTAATCCAGCCAGACCCATTCCCCTACCCTATATTTACCCTTGTCCAATGCATCTAACACTATGGGCAATTCAGCATGGCCAATTCACCTGACCTGCACATCCTTGGGATTATGGGAGGAAACCGGAGCACCGAGAGGAAACCCATGCAGACCGGACAGAATGTGCAAACTCCACACAGACAGTCGCCCAAGGCAGGAATCGAACCCGGGTCCCTGGCGCTGTGAGGCAGCACTCAGTGGCTAACCAATGAGCCACTGTGCCGCCCTATTAAAAGGAAATTAAAAATGGGCAATAAATGCTGACCTCATTAGTGATACCCATATCAATTTCAGTGAATTTGTACAAAGAAAGAAGAAAGGTTGGAATGGGACACAATCTAATTTTATTGCACTGTCAATGTTTTAAAGATTACAGCATTTAACATCAATTCCTACTTTTAAACATACTTAGAAACAGAATGCTGGAACAAAATAACTATTCCCTTACAAATAAAAACATTGCTACATGATTTGTCACAGCAAACTTAAGTACAGTATCACAGTATAGCTACCCTCCATAATGCCTGGTTCTTTTTAGTGGATAAAAGAAACAAATGTTTAATTTGAGCAAGTTCCTGGGACATATTGTAATAATGAACAGAAAAAAACTTCAAACATTCGCATCTGAGCATTGTACACACTTGATTTAAAACATCCTCAAACCAATTTGCACAAAGTCTTTGGGGACTCCAGGGGTTTGGTGAGACAGAGATCATCATTTTAATTCAGGCAATGAAGCCAGATCAGAAAGAAAAGTCAAAGGTAGAGCTTGGGCGGGCTGGAAGTGTGTGAAAAATCTCTCACAAAAAGTTTTACTAGGTATGATTTTTACAGGGAATATAGAGATCTGGAATATTCTGGAATGTTCAGGTCATCAGTCAGCATCTGTGGAGAAAAGAGTTCATGTTTCAAGTATCAACCCTTCTTCAAACTGAACAAGAGTACAAATCGAATGCAATCAAACAGAGAAAGCAAGCAGCAAGAGAGTCACAGCATACACACTTAGGTTGTTAACTTGATGTAATTTTGTTTGATGTTTGAGGCCCATTTCTTCAATTACATTGGCATTTTCAGGATGTAAGTTTGCTAAATGAGGTGGAAGGTTCGTTTTCAGAAGTTGCGTCACCATACTAGATAACATCATCAGTGAGCCTCCAGTGAAGCACTGGTGTTATGACCTGCTTTCTATTTATGTGTTTAGGTTATTTGGGTTGGTGATGTCATTTCCTGCTCTTTTTCTCAGAGGGTGGTAAATGGGGTCCAAGTCAATGTGTTTGTGAGAAAAAGAGCAAGAAATGACATCACCAACCCAGGGAAACTCAAACATATAAATAGAAAGCGGACTATGCCACCACTGCTTTATCCAGAGGCTCAATGATGATGTTACCAGGTATGATGACGAAACGTCTGAAAACGAACCTTCCAGCTCAGCGAGCAAACTTACATCCAGTACCTCAACCTGAGCTACAAATCTTCTCAAAACTTGTTGGCATTTTCATTTTAATGTTGTTGCTTGTCCTCTCCCCACCACTGCCTTTCTTTCCTCTGGCATTATGTCCCTCTGCCCTGGTCTCCCAACTTGCCCTCCTGCCTGGCCTTGCTTCAACCCCCCACTCAGTCTTGTCCCTCATCCTCTGCCCTTATTTTAGCTGTTCCCTTCTTCGACCTCTGGTTCCAATCCTTGTACTGACGCACCCCCTCTACCTCATCCCACAAGTTGGTCAGCACAGCGACTCTCTTCCAGGAACTTTTGGTTCACTTGAAAAGTTGTTTCTTTCGATTAAAGTCACGATTTTCAGCAAGCAAACAACTGGAAGTGAAGACCTACTCTATCCCCTCCCTCATATTTGTTTGGCTTCGTTTTGAAAACTCTGAAGTGTTTCGGCCAGTTCCTATGGTGTTCTGTTCAGTTTAGATGTTTAGTGCATGGTGCTTCTACCCTGCACTGGTCAACTCTGCTGCATCGTTAATGGGTAACGATTGCATTTTTGTCCTAGTTCATGCATCACAGAAGGTTAGTATGCAGGCACAGCAAGTAATCAGGAAATTTCGTGTGGGAATGAATACAAGAATAATGAGGTTATGCTTCAATTAGACAGGCCATCGGTGAGACCAGATCTTGAGTACTCTGTACGGCCCTGTCACCGTACTTACAGAAGGGTGATAATGCACTGGAAACAGTTCAGAGAAGGTTTACTAGATTAATACCTGGAATGAGAAGCCTGATGTCTGAAAAAGTCCTGACAGGCTGGGCCCATATCCCCTGACCTTATTTGAAGAGTCAGAAGTGACTTAATTGAAACATAGAAGATCCAATGGGGACTTGATCGGGTGGGTGTTGAAAGGATTCAACATCCTTTGATTCTTGTGGGAGAATCTAGAACTGGGGATCAGATTCTAAAAATAACAGATCACCCACTGAAGACAGAGATGGGAAAAGATTTTATTTCTCCTCTGAGGATCAAGCGGCTTTGAAAGTCTCTTCCTCAAAGGGTGGTTGGTGCAAAATCCTCAAATAATTTTAAGGCAGAGATAAGTAGATTCTTGATTACCAAGGGGGAATAGCAGGAATGCAGATTCAAGGTTAAAATCAGATCAGCCATGACATTATTGAATGGCAGAGCAGACACAAACAGCCAATTGGCCTAGTCTTATTCCTTACTCAGATGCTGCAGTTCCAACGTTGGCTGACCGGTTGTGTGTCCTAGATCAGCTAGCCACTCAAATGCTGAATTAAGGTTCCAACACCTGGGAGAACATTGCTTTAAATTCTGTCAGTGTCAGAGTTTAATGCCATACCTGGAATACCGGACACTATTCCTCAGGAAGGACAGATTGGCTTTAGAGAGTACAAATTAGATTCCCCAGAATGATACCCGGACTCCTGGATTAAATTTTGAAGGCATTAGCCGGGAGGTGAGAACACAAACTCAAGCAGTATTCCCTGGAATTTAGAAAGTTAATATGGCAATTTCATTAAGATGTTGAAACTTACTATATTGAAGGGAACAGGTTAGTTTCTCCTATCCTACTTCCTCTGGTTGCCACATCTTGGACTAGGAAGTATTGTCATCTTTCAGTGAGAGGTTAGGAAAAAACTTCTATATACAAAGAATGACAGAAGTTGTAACCATTTTGCCTAAGTGGCAACTAATTCTAATTCCATTTTTAATCTATAAATCTCAGATTGAAATTTTTGTTAATATTTGCTTAATGAGAGATACAGGGCAAAGGTGGTTAGACGTACTTAGGTCACAGCACAGTCACTGAATGATGCATCAGCTTCAGGCACTGCATAGTCACCCCCTCTGACTGGTGATAGGGACTGCTAGGGCTACATCAGTACCAGACATCCCCCACTGCAGCAAGAAACAAGCTGTTCTCAAAACGCATTCTACTAATCCATACTATCCCAATGAGATTTAGAAGTAACTATCTTGAATTGATAGCCCTGGCTTTGAACTTGCACAAAAGTCATAACATTCTCTGCACATCAACCCCATAGAATTCATTCATAATTTTATAGACTTTTAGATTAGATTTCCTACAGTGTAGAAACAGGCCCTTTGGCCCAACAAGTCCACACCGACCCTCCAAAGAGTAACCCACCCAGACCCATTTCCCTCTGACTAGTGAACCTAATGCAATCAGCAATTTAGCATGGCCCTCCCACATCTTTGGAATGTGGGAGGAAACTGGAGCACCTGGAGAAAACCCATGCAGACACGGGGAGAATGCGCAAACTCCACATAGACAGTTGCCCAAGGCTGGAATTGAACCTGGGATCCTGGTGCTGTGAGGCAGCAGTGCTAACCACTGAGCCGCTGTGCCGCCCATAACTTCCATTAGGTAATGTCAGAACCTTAACCTTTTCAAAAGGAAAGCACCAACACGATCAGCTCTTTGCGAAAAATTCTTCAGTGCACTGATTGTAATGAGGTCAGCCAGGAGGACATTATAGAATTTAAGTTCCCTGATTGCACCACATTAACAGCCCCACACAGGGAGCCCTGGCTGACAGATATAAACAAGAGTGACCCCTTTTCTCAAAAACCTCCTTCTTTGCTTTTGGTTGCACTTCAGTCCCACGCTCCTGATCTTTGGGCACCGGGTACGGAGGAGGGAGGGCAGGTCTGAAGACCTCCTCGTGGGTCTGCTCCTGGGCCTGGCCAAACTGGCCATAAACAGGTTCAGGCAGCAGGCTGTGGAGGGGGTCGTTAGGGCCGACTGCCTGCCCCTCTTCCGACAGTAACATTAGGGTCCAGGTGTCCTTGGAGAAAGAGCACGCGGTGTCCACCAACACCCTGGAGTTGTTCAGGGAGAGGTGGGCGCCGCAGGGAGTGAAGTGAATTATTTCCCTGAGCAACTCTATTTTGATTTAACCCCTGCCCTCCCCTTCACTGTTTGATCATGCAGCATTGCCCTTAGATGTGAAGGGCACTGGCCACTAGGTGTTTCCTATCTTCCTGGTGGTAGAAAGTGAATAAAGATTTGTGCACCTTGTGTCTTTCATTGTGTCTCACACCTGCACACACACAACATGGGTGCTGGGGAAGAAATAAGCCCTACTGCAGTTAGGTGGTAGTGTGGGGGTAATGAAAAAAAGAAAACAAAAACAGGAGTACATCATGGGTTCTGAAAAAAAAACAATGCTGGCTCTGAGGAAGGACTCTCTGGCTGTAAGTAAAAGGTGACTGGTGACTGAAGACCAGTCTCTGTGGAGTTATTTCATTCAGCTTTAGAGCGATCTATGTAAGTCTTTTTACTATTCCTTCCAGGTGTGTGTGTCAATTTTATGTGGAGAATGACCTGCATATAGCAATCATCTACATATATATATATATATATATATCTCCCATTAGTCAACTTCCTTTTCCCTCAGTGTATTTATCCCTCTCTCAAAAATGTCAGCATGAAGTCAACTTTGAACTTCTCCCCGAGAGAAGATTCTCCCCATAACACTCCTGACAGGATAAATCAATTTGAGCTGCAGAATGCATTGCGAATCTCACACTGTACATTTTTTCCAATAATTACTGCTCCTGCCCTTCACATTGAGACATTATAGTTCTTGCAATATTGGGATGGGGGGGTGGGGGGAGGTGGCATCAATCTGATGTAGACAGAGAAATGCCTCAAAAATCAGTATGGAGAAAGAAGGGACCGCTAGGGCTACATCAGTACCAGACATCCCCCATTGCAGCAGCAAGAAACAAGCTGTTCTCAAAACGCATTCTACTATTCAATGCAATCCCATCTGCCCTATCCCAACACTACCATCCACACCATCACTTGCTTCATTTATAGCCTGATCCTGGTCTCTGGTGGAATTGACTTTTCAAATATTTTAAAGAAGAAAAAAAAAAAAAATCGCAGGGAACGCTCAGCAAGGGCCACATGACAACAATCAGGAATGGACATTGTGGCTTGCTTTCTTAGAATAAATATTGCTCCTCTGACAAAAAACTAATTGCAGTTGTCCTGCTGGGATTAACTAAAATCCAAACAGATCAGGTATCAGACTTTGGATTGACATTTGCAGGATTTGTACTGTAAAGAGCTCCTGGGTGCAATGAGGAACAGAATATATTCGACCTGTAGTACTGCTTCCCTTACAGTAAGGGGTGTTGTTGTTCCCCAGGAGTGATAGAGCATCCTTGCGCCATCAGGTGACAGAAACTACAATTGTCAGTTTAATATGGAAAAATATTAATGTACTGTAGATCATAGAATCATACAATCCCCAGATGTGGAAGCAGGTCATTCAGTCCATCAAGTCCACATCAACCCTCCAAAGATCATTCCACCCAGCCCCACCCCCTTACCCTACTCCTGTAACCCTGCATTTACCCACAGCTAACACACCTAATCTGGACACTATGGGGCAACTTAGCATGCACAATCCACCTAACCTGCACACATTTGGACGGTGGGAGGAAACCAAAACACCCACAGGAGACCTGCAGAGAGAAGGTGCAAACTTCGCAATGACAGTCACCTCAGGCTGGAATAGAACCTGGGTCCCTGGTGCTGTGAGGCACCACTGTGCTAACCACTGAGCCATTGTGCTGCTTCATTTTAAGCAGGATACAATGCTCAATGAAATAACACTAAATTATCTCCATTTTATATGAATTACAGTAATCAGTAAAAGGGATGACGGGGGAATGTTTGTTAGGGAAGAAAAATATTGTGTTCTTTTGCCTGAGTAACTGAACAAACCAAAACAAGATGTGCTCAGTTTAATCTCCTTTCACCTAGGAATCACTTCTCTCAGTTGGGATAAGAACTCAGGCAAATTCAAAATTGGAAAAAGGAGGAGGTGGTATAAACAGCAATAGTCTCCCCTTTGCTGGAAAACCTACCATGAGGACAAATCGGGGCTTAGCGGTGAATTCCTCTCTAACCAAACAGTGCTCGAGGTTAGAAAGTAGTGTTGGCAATTTTGTAGTGGAGGTACCCTGCACATTTACTTAGCAGAGCAAATCGATTCAACTCAATTTCAAATAAGGAATCCTCTTGTGGTGCAGTGGTAGTATCCCTATCCCTGAGCCGAGAGACCCAGGTTCAAGTCCCACCTGCTCCAGAGGGGCATATAAACATCTCTGAACAGGTTGATTAGGAAAAGTATGTCAAATAAAGAGATGCAGAAATGGTTGCCAAATTGTTCAAATGCTCCTTTCTTCCCATTGTGCCGTCTTCTGGCAATGCATTCTCTTGCAGTGTTCAAAATTCCCTGCATTGATTCCCTCTTGATTATAAAGAATTTGGAAATAGCTTCAAATGTGTGAATACCAGACATAAATTCAAACAGCTGCAGCATTATGAAGTAAGGTTGAGGGAGCTAGGGCTTTTCTCATTGGAGCGAAGGAGCATGATAGAGGTGTTCAAGATGATGAGAGGACTAGATAGAGTGGATAGTCAGAGACGATTTCCCAGAGTGGAAATTGCTATCATGAGGGGGCATAATTTTAAGGTGAATGAAGGAAGGTTTTGGGGAGATGTCAGAGGTAGGTTATTTACACAGAGTGCGAAATACACTGCTGGCAGTTCAGTCAAATACATAAGGGACATGTAAGCAACTCTTGGATAGGCACATGGAAGATGAAGGCTATGTAGAATGGGATAAAAGATTGACAACAGGGTCCCAGGTTCGATTCCAGCCTTGGGCGACTGTCTGTGTAGAGTTTGCACATTCTCCCAGTATCTGCGTGAGTTTCCTCTGGGTGCTCCGGTTTCCTCCCACAGTCCAAAGATGTGCAGGTTAAGTGAATTGGCCATGCTTAATTGCCCATAATGCTAGGTGCATTAGTCAGAGAAATGGGTCTGGGTGGTTTACTCTTCGGAGGGTTGGTGTGGATTGATTGGGCCGAAGGGCCTGTTTCCACATTGTAGGGAATCTAATCTAATCGAGGGCTGAAGGGCCTGTACTGAGTATTTCTGTTCTATGTTCTATAAAGCTGTGAGGCTGTTTTTGTTGGTTATACTGTCTCCACCTTCAGTCCTGCACACAGAAAAACTCGGGTGGCTAAACGTATGGGATCTCTCATTCCCAAAGGGTTTCCCTGCCCACACCTACTGAAACACCTTACAGATCCTGCCGTTACCAACAGGCTGGTGGTTTCTAATGGTCTTAAATATGGAAGAACAAGCTTGGAAATAGTCACTCAAGTGGCTCTAGCCTTGCCTGAAATGATTTTGATGTTGACGGTGGGTTTGTCCAGCTGAATTAGCCTGCTTTCACACGCCAAGGGCTGTTCACATGGGAAAAAAAAAACACAAAAGAAAGCCTACGCTTTCCAAATAAAATTAAAGCCAGATCACAGGGAGGGAATTACAGGTCAATAGCTACTTGAGGACAGCAATCAGTTTAAACCCATTCTTATTTAATGTTGTGATCTTCAGTTAGATTACAGCCTATAAAGGTCAAAGGTAAATTTGTCATATTCCCAGAGGATCATAGTCCTCAGAAACAGAGAGAGAGAGAGAGAGAGACTGGTGTTGAGTTTAATCAGAGTTTCACCACACCTTAGGAGTGGGGTTGAGAGGGCAGGACCTTCATAGTGACCTCAGTTGGTATGTGATTTGTGTCACTGTGCATCGCAAACCAGCTGTCCAGCTAACTGAGCTGACATGGTCAGTGACTGAGTCCTGGTTATCTATTATTCTCTCAATACAGCAGCTGAAGCCCTTGATAAGTTCTTAACCTACAGCTCACTCCCTTTCCATTGCTTTTGCAAATTTAAGACATGAAATTTTGCACACAATATTTTCTCAAGTTCAGCCAGAGAATGATGAGGTATCTGAGCTGCTGTCAGCTCTTTGAGATCCTCTGGTTTGATAATCTATCAGAGAGAGTGACCAATAGTAAGTTGGACATTTTCATAACCAAGAGACACTCGCAATAATGTCGCTATACTGGTTGGTACCTCCTTTCTGGCTGGTGTCAGAAACATGAAAGATACCCATACTGTGGAGCTAAGACAAGGCATTATTAGATACCTGAGAGAGAAGAGGAAAGGGAAAAGCCTCAAGAAAGGCAGAAAAATGGTTTTTAATGCTACTCAAATAGAAAATGGAGAGAAATGAATAAAATTAGTGACCAGGAGAGCCCACTCGACAATGAAAATCAACCTTCCCGTACAGGAGGGTCCCTGATGGTCTGAGCGGGGGGTGTTCATGTTACTTGTGGGTTCCTTTCCCTCTTGACCCTATTTTTGGGGGATAATCACATTCAGACTAGAACTGGGCTATTCAAGGCCAAAGTCAGGGAACATTTCTTTCCACAAAGTGTGTTGCAAATCCAGAACTCAAAAGGCTGTGGATACTGGTTAAATGCAACTTTCAAAACTAATGTTAGTAGATTTTTGTTTGGGGGGGGGGGGGGGGGGGGGGGGGGTGGAGGTTGGCGCAGAGTAGTGGAGGGCATCAAGGGATTTAGGATGAAGACAGTTAATTGGACTCAGTGTATAGATCACCCAAGACCGATCGAACAGGCCTCTTTCTATTCCTGTAATTATCCTCACTAAATGTTCTTTATAGATTGTGACCAGCCCTTTCTATGGCACGAACAGCATCGCTTTGCTCCATTACATCATGGAAACTTGGACCCACTTGATAAGGTGACATTGACAGCCCTGGTCTCTCTCAGAGCAGGACTCCTCCCATTTCAACAACTACAACCTATATTTATGCAGCACCTTTAGCAGAACAAAACCTTCTAAAGTTTTTCACAGAAGCATGATCAAAAAAAAAGCTGGCATGGAGCTGTATAAAGACATATTGCTAGAATGACAAATAAATTGATCAAACATCAAACAGGAAGGCTTTAAGAAGCATTTTAAAACAGGAGAGAGAGAGAGAGACAGACAGACAGACAGACAGAGAGGCACAGAGTTGTGGAAATGAAATTCCAGAGCTCAAGACCCAGGTGTCTGAAGACATAGCAACCCATGGCAGAGCGATGGAAATTAGGAATCATGAAACGATAGAATTCCCTTGTCTTTATTATGGTTGGACAACTATTTAGTTGGAATTCAAAGCAATGCTGGTGCTGGCTATGCTGTAAACAGTACTGCAGTGGGAAGCCTGGTTGACCTTCCCGTCCCAGCACAAGCCAAACACAGAACAGCTGATGGGTTGAGCCAGTTCAGTTTAAGGCATCGAATTGAACCTGAAGGCAGTAGCAGTATTAACTTTCTCTCTCTCCCCCTCTCTTTCCACTGAGCTTCATGTACTGTACCATGGATGATCCGACGCAGTTCTCCTTTATTCCCAGAAGTAACGGAGATACCAGATTGTCTCATTCTTGAGCTGCGGGCCAAAGAGAGGGTTCAGCTGAGCTAGGATGGCAATGAGCCAGCTAAAGGAAAGAAGGAAATTACAGAGTTTAATCCAATAAAGTGGCTTCACGTGAGGATTACTTAATTAACTTCTGTTGCCACCGAATCCCGGTTACAAAGGAAATCTTGAACAACCACAAGGTATGAATCCTTTATCTAGTCACACCAGGTTGTTTGGCTTTCAATAAAATCTATTTAATTGCACCAAATTTATTCCAATTAGGGCCAACTAGCAATGTTACTCTTTAATTCAAGGGTTTGAACTGACAGTACAGAAAGGACTGACTACAGTTCTAATCTCACTTTTGTAACTTGGTAAATATACTTTATTAAGCCTCAATGTGGAGTCTATCTCAGCAGGCAAGACAGGACACAACCAGCAACCAGTCACATTCTAAATGAAAGCAGAGTAGCAACAGACTTTCCTAAATCAGCTCCAAGAGAAATCAGAATCCTGCCTTATAGTCAGCTTGTTATCTGATCCATCACACATCTCTGACTTTAATCTTGTGCCTGCAATGCAAAACTCTCTATCTAATGCTGTTTGAAAGTCCCAGTATCTTACATCTACCTTGTATCCCACATCTATCTCTTATTTATTCATTGACAGGATGTGGGTGTCATTGGCTTGCCAACATTCATTGACCGTACCAAACTGACTCTCAACTGCTCTCTGGGCAATCACATTGCTACGGTTAGAGCTGGATTTTTAATATTACTCAAGATGTCAGTGTCTCTGGCATCTTATTGTCTATACCTAGTTCACAGAGTCATAGAGATATACAGCATGGAAACAGACCCTTCAGTCCAATCCGTCCATGCTGACCAGATATTTTATATAAATCTGATCCCATTTCCCTCTAAACCCTTCCTATTCATATACCCATTCAGATGATTTTTAAATGTTGCCATTGCACCAGCCTCCACTACTTCCTCTGACAGCTCATTCCATACACGTACCACCCTTTGCATGAACAAGTTGCCCCTTAGGTGACTTTTAAATCTTTCCCCTCTCACCTTAAACCGATGCCCTCCAGTTTTGGACTCCCCCATCCCAGGGGAAAAGACTTGTCTATTTATCCTATCCATGCCCCTCATGATTTTGCAAACCTCTATAAGGTCACCCCTCAGCCTCCAACGCTCGAGAGAAAATACTCTGTCTATTCAGCCTCTCCCTATAGCTGAAACTCTCCAACCCTGTCAACATTCTTTAAGTCTTTTCTGAACCCTTTCAAGTTTAACAACATCTTTCCTATAGCAGGGAGACCAGAATTGCATACAGTATCCCAATAGTGGCCTAACCATTGCCCTTGAGAAGGAGATGGCGAACTGCCTTCTTGAGCTGTTGCAGTCCATTTAGTACACCCATAATGCCATTTGGGAGAGAATTCCAAGATTTTGACCTAATGAGACCGAAGGGAACAGCGATTTATTTCCATGTCAGGATGGTGAGTGGCTTGGAGAAGAACTTCAAGTGGAGGTGTTCTCATTGATCTGCTGCCCTTGTCCTTCAAGATAGAAGTGGCTGTGGGTTTGGGAAGTGTTGTCTAAGGATCTTTGGTGAATTTCTGTGGCGCCTCTTGTAGATAGTACACACTGATACTACTGAGAAATGGTGCTGGAGAGAGTAGATGTTTGTGAATATGGTACCAAATCAAACAAGCTACTCTGACCTGGCTGGTGTCAAGTTTCTTGAATGTGTTTGGAGCTGCACCCATTCAGACAAGTAGGGGCATTGCAACACACTCTTAATCCATACTTTTGTGGATGATGGACAGGTTTTGGAGAGTCAGAAGGTGAGTTACTTATTGCAAGATTCTTAGTGTCTGACCTGTTCCTGTAGCCACTGTGTTTAATACTTAGTGCAGCTCCGTTTTTGATCAATGGCAACCCTCAGGATGTTGATAATGCGGAATTACAGTCAATGGCATTATCTTTGCCATTCTCTCTTGTTGGAGATGACTTAGCATTTGTGGGGCACAAATATTTCTTGCCAATTTTCAGCTCGAGCCTGGACATTGTCTAGGTCTTGCTGCATTTGACATGGACTGCTTTTGTTCTCAAGTTGTTGCAAACACAGTGTTGGATATTGTTCAATCATCAGCAAACATTTGAATTCTGAGCTTTTATTTCAACCCAGAAACCTGAAGCAAACTGGTTTACAGATCCTACAGCTTGTTCCTCCTTTAAGAAAGAGATAGGGCATTATTAGCTATCTGCCAATTGACCTTTATAAGTACATTAGCTTCTTTTAGCATACACACAGTCCATAACATGGTACTTACAATAAATAGCAACAAACCGCTGTTGTGACGATCATTGTTATTATTACACTGCAAAATAAACAGAAGGATGGAATTAAAAATTAATAAGAAAGGCCAATACTCTTAACCAAACAATGTGTCAGGTAATACATGAGGGAAACCAGGGAACTCAAAATGCTTCTCAGCTGAAGGTCAAGAAGTGGGAGGGAGAGGCAACGTACAATATTAAAAAGAAACAAAATGTGCATTAAGGCCTTCCTGGGGACATTTCTATAATTTTCACCAAGCCCACATCCTTCAGATTTCTCCATTCAACAAATTCTGACCTCTTGAGCATCCCCAATTTTTAATCACTTTATCATTGGTAACCACGTATTCAACTTTCAAAGCCCAAAACTCTGAAATTCCCTCACAAAACTTCTTACTCCCTACCTCCATTTCCTCTTTTAAAGTACTCCTTAAAATTGACATCATTGACCAAACTTTTGATCATCTGTCCTAATATTGCTCTGAGTAGTGCAATATCATTTCCACATTATAACACTCGTGTGAAGCATATTGGGATGGTTCACGCTAAATACAAATAACTACCACTGTGGGCATCACTGACAATGTTAGCAATTGTTGTCTATCTCTACTTTTCTCTCGAAGTGGTGACGGTGAGGGATCTTGAATTGTTGAAATCAGTTTGACGTAGGCAGACTCATGTTTAGGAAGGGTTTCCAGGATTTTGACCCAGGCACAGTGATATATCGTTAAGGTAAATGGCCATCCTATTGGATTTATCAGTACCTCTCCTGTATCTAAAATTATTCTTCATTTTAGCCTTTAACATGATTGCAGCTATGCCACCCCATCAAAACTCAAGCGATGGGTATGGGGATCAGTGTCAGGGTCTCAATTATTGACAATTTGTATTGACAACTTGAAAGAAGGAATCAAAAGGCATGGCTTCTAAATTTGCTGATGGTACAATGAAATAGGTAGGAACACAAGTCGATTTTCCTGCTCCTCGGATGCTGCCTGATCTGCTGTGCTTTTCCAGCACTACTCTAATCTAAACTCTGGTTTTCAGCATCTGCAGTCCTCACTTTTGCCTAGGAACATAAGTTGTGAAGAAGATATAGCAAGTCTGCTGTTGGAGACAGGTCAGAGACAGAAATGAGCAAAAATGTGACAGATAGAGTACAATGTGGGAAAACGTCCAACTGGTCAGGGCAACTTGATAAGCCATATATGGATGCAAATTTGCTCGCTGAGCTGGAAGGTTTGTTTTCCATAAAAACAAATCTTCCAGCTCAGCAAGCAAACTTACATCCAGAACCTCAACCTGAGCTACAAATCTTTTCTAAACTCAATAAGCAGTATATTATTTAAATGGAGAGAGACTGCAGAAGAGAGAGATCTGGGCATCTAGATACATAATTCATAAAACATTAGAATACAGTCATAGCAAATAAATTAGGAAGGCAAATTTTGTTGTTTATTGCAAAGATAATGGAGTATAATAGCAAGAATGTTTTGCTATAGTTGTAAAGGACATCAGTAAAAGCAATCTGGACTAATATGTACAATACATTTTGGGTCCTTTATTTGAGAAAGTGTGCTTGAAGCAGTTCAGAGGAGGCTCTCAACTGATATCTGGGGTGGGGAATTGACTTTTCATGAAAGGTTGGACAGATGGAGACAATATATTTGAATTCAAAAGACAGATGATCTGATTGAAACATTCAGGACATTGAGATGTGGATGATCTTGAGGAGATCTAATGGTGTGTAGCTGTAAAGACATTTCACATCTTCAGGAGACTAAAATGAAGTAGCATAGTTTAAAAATAAAGGTCTTTCAGTTAAGATGGAGACGAGGAGGATAATCTTTTTCTCTCAAAAGGTTGACTGTGTTTGGATTTCTGGGGGAAAAAACCAAAAAGCAATGGTTTTTGAGGGGGGTAGGGTTTATTAAATATTTTAATAGCAAACGTAAATTGGTTCTTGGCCAAGCAGGGAGTCAGTGGTTACCTGGAGTAAACAGGAAAAACGGATTTGAGGCCACAACTAATCATCAAAGTGATCTTATCAATTGATAGGCTGTTTGGCCCCTCGAGTCTGCGCGATCATAAATTTGTACATATAGGTCTCTAATCCAAAAATAGCTCTAAATCAAGCACAATTTAGTGACTTCACACTGAAGGCAGTGTGAATGAGATTTTTTAAAACAAAAATCGACTTGGAGGTGCCAGTGGCGGACAAAGTTAAAAATCACAACCAGGTGATAGTCCAACAGGTTTATTTGGAAGTACAAGCTTTCAGAGCGCCGCTTAGGAGATGCCAAAGAGTAGTGAATGCACAGTGGATGTTAACAGTAGGAGTACATATTCCTCAGTCCTTACAAGAGTAAGATTGGCCTAAAAAAAAAGAATACCGCAAAAACTAGCAGAGGGATTGAGATGGTGATCAATACCAATGTTGTAACTGCCTCATAGGGACCAATGATAGTGCCATTCAAACCTCAGAATTATCCTTCAGTACTAAACATATTCTCATCGATAAAGATGAACAATTCAACAGCATTTTCTACAGTCCCCTTCAGCATAATGGCTGTGTGAAGTTTCGGAATATCCTATGCAGCTGTAAGGCCTGCAAAACAGAGATGGCAGCAATTCACAAAACTTATGCAGGCCACACCATACATGCATCAATTTAAATTAAATACAGAATCAGTAGGGGAAGCATTTTTTGAGGCAGGAAACTTGGCAAATTATCTTTATAGCACAGTCTAGAATGGACTGAGAGGACACTCCATTGTTGTCCAGCAACCAGACAGGTTTCAGAACTTAAACCTGAATTGGAACACCTCCATATCACATATGTCTCACTGAATATTTACTCCATAAACAACTTTCAACCAAAATATCAATAGTATATCTAAGATGTGCAAATAAATGAATGACAAATACATAAATGTCTTCATTACAGCCAAAACTTAACTACTTCAGACTTGAGGCTTCCGTCAATCTCTGCAACACTGATCGGCAGAATAAAACCACAAGCTATGGCTCAGTGAGTATGTAGTCACCTCCAAATCACAAGATTGAGAATTTAAGTCTCACTCCGGGATGCTAACACACAAACTAATCCTGATGCTTCAGTGCAGTATTGAGGGGATGCTGGAACATCAATGTGCTGTCTTTTGAGACATTAAACAGAGTCCCCAATTGCCCTAATGCGTGTCACATTTCAAAGAAGCACAGGGAAACTAACCAATAATTATCCCTCAAACAACCAAATCAAAAAGTAATTGCAAGGGTGCAGGGAAAAGACAGCAAAGCAGTCTTAACCAAGTTATTTTGGCAGAGGGCCATTATGGGTATGACAGGCTGATTTCCCTCGTTCTTTATTGCAGCAATCCTATGAATCCATGGACAGATTATCTGGTCATTTTGACATGACTATTTATGGCAGCTCACTGTGAACAATGACCATTCACGTTTCAAAGGTAACTCATTGGTCACAAGTTGCTTTAAAGCATCCATGGTGGCTGTGAGAGAGACTATGCAAATATAAGTCTTTCTTCATAACTATTTGCAATTTATAACATTAGCATAATAACAAAACCTCCCAAGTTACCTTACAGATAACATTACCGATGCATAAAACAAAACATAGGAGGTCACGAGGAGAGGTGACCTGGTCAAAGAGGTAGGTGTCACGGAGAATCTTAAAGGGAGAGAGAGATGGAAAAAGGGGGAACTTACATGCAAATTAGCAGAAAAACAATAGGCACTGAGGCGGAGGCAGAGAAAATGAAAACAAAGGTGATGAACTGAAATACAAATCAAAAATAGCAAATAAAAAAAAGCAAATAAAACCGAAAAACTGCGGATGCTGTAAATCAGAAACAAAAATAGGAATTGCTGGAAAAGCTCAGCAGGTCTAGCAGCATCTGTGGACAGTTAACTTGACCCGAAACGTTCACTCTGATTTCTCTCCACCGATGCTGCCAGACCTGCTGAGCTTTTCCAGCAAGTCCTATTTTTGAATCAAATATAACACCTTCCTTCTACATTTGGAGGTCTTCTTACAAAATCACGGGAAATTAAGGCGACAGAAAAATTCAAGCATGTAATAAATCTAAAGGCATGAAAATATATACTAAGTGAATGACAGACCCCAGACATCCCCCACCCACCAGTAAATCCATCCGTTAGAAACGCTGTGTGGATACGTACCCTCTGTTGGGACCCTTCGGCACAAACCAAGGCAGAGCAAAGCCCACAAGCCCCCAAAAGATAGTGAAGCAGACCATGGGGATGGTCACCGAATGGCTGGTCATCTTGTCCTTGTCCCAGTCTCCTGCTTCCCCACTGCCAACCGCTTCTTCCACCAGCCCCACAAGCGGCCCAATCCACCAATCTCACTCCGCCTGGCAATCCCGCCTATACCCAGTTCCCATTGGTCAGCGATGACACCACTGCCTTTCCATTGGACAAACCCCACGTTCATCATTTCCCCAGCCCCCCAGTGATTGGATACTAATTCAGGTTACACTTTTTAACCCCCTTCAGTTCATTTTCCCCTTTATCCTTGGCTCCCAGGATGTTCCAAGCAACTCATTTAAACCTTGCACTTCCATCGAGGTAGATTGCAACAATTGTTTTGTAGCAAGGATCAAGGGTTGTCTTTGTCGCCATGGCGGTACGTCATACATGGGCGAGATTTAACTACCCTGACACTTTGTGATTGGCAGGTTTTCCCGTCTGGATCTGTGATTGGTTGGATTGGGTGTCAATCATTAGAAAGCGGGCCCTCAGCTGTTCTGTCATATTGTAGTATCAATGAGATCCCACACTGGGACTTTTCACCCTCTGGAAGGAATCCCCCAGCCTGGACCACCCCCCAAAAATGGCATTCATTTTTCATCATTCAGAGATCGAGACTTTTAAAAAAATTAGGACAAATTATCGATTGGCCTATTTAAAAGAGGATTGAGGGGATTTTGTAACTCCTGGCTGCAGAGAGCTGAGGCTTAGTGCATATTTAAGCCAGAATTAACGGAGAACAGATAGCACCAAAAAAGTTTTTAAACTCATACACATAGCCCTACCTGTTCTCTTTGAGACTGCTCCCGCTTGTGTCAGTATTTATTGCCACATTCTAGTTGCTCTTGAACAGATGGTGGTGAGATGCCATCTTGAACTGCTGCAATTCATTTGGTGAAGGTACATCCACAATGCCCTTATTTGACCCAATGACACAAAGGATGAAATAATTCCACAGACGCCAGTATCCTGTCACCAAGACACCCTTTAGTTACAGGAGAAAGTGAGGACTGCAGATGCTGGAGATCAGAACTGAAAATGTGTTGCTGGAAAAGCGCAGCAGGTCAGGCAGCATCCAAGGAACAGGAGAATCGATGTTTCGGGCATAAGCCTTCTTCAAGAAGGGCTTATGCCCGAAACGTCGATTCTCCTGTTCCTTGGATGCTGCCTGACCTGCTGCGCTTTTCCAGCAACACATTTTCAACCCTTTAGTTACACATGAACAGTCATTGACACTGATGCAGCTCCAACTCTCAGAGTGAACAGAACCTCTTTCTGTTTATATCTGTCAACCAGGGCTCCCTGATTGTACCAGGTTAACAGCCCCAGTCAGAGAACTCATATTCTCTGAGGTCCACCTGGCTGACCTCATTACAATCACTACAAAAGGATGGTGATATATTTCCAAGTCAGGATAATGAGTGGCTTGGAGGGGAACGTGCAGGTGGTGGTGTTTCCATGTATTTCTGTACTCCCTGATGGAAGTGTTGTGGGCTTTGAAGGTGCTATTGAATTGAATCGAATTGAACTTATTGTCACGTGTACCGAGGCACAGTGAAAAGCTTTGTCTTGCGAGCAATACATTGCTGAATTTCTGCAATGCATCTTGTATATGGCATAAACTGCTGCTCCTGAGTGTCAGTGGTGGAGGGAGTGATTGTCTTGGGTATGGTGTGTATCTGGTGAGCTGATTTATCCCCATTGGTGTCAATCTTTTTTGAGTATTGCCCATCCAGGCAAGTGGGGACTATTCCATCACACTCCTGACTTGTGCCTTGTGGATGGTGGACAAGCTTTGTGGAGTTGGTGGTGAATTACTCACTGCAATTATCTTAGCATGACTTTTTGTAGCCACTATATTTATATGGCTAGTCCAGTTTAACTTTTGGTCAACTGAATTCCTCAGAAGAGTGATAGTGGGAGATTCCATAATGGGTACATCATGAAATGTCAAGGACCCACAACTAGATTTCCTTTTTGTTGGAGATAGTCATTACTTGACTCTTGGTGGTAGAAGTGGGTTGTATCTTACAGAGACGTTGGGGAATCAGGAGGTGAGTTACTCGCTGCAGGATTCCTAGTTCAGTTTCTCGTCCGTGGTAATCCTGGAGAGGATGCAGGAGGAGTTCAGAGTCAAAGAGGGATGAGGCCATGGAAGGACTTTAAAAGGATGAAAATGTTACAGTCTGGACATGAATTGAATGGCAGGCCAGGGAATACAGAATGATGGGGCGAGAAGACATGATGCCAGATTCGACAGGGGGAATAGCGGTTTCCAATGACCGCAAATAAAAGTTTGCCTCTCCCTTTCACAATTTAAACTCGTGAAATTAATGATTCAGTGCTCTGAAACAGTTATGGTTAAAAACAAACCGCAGAAGAGGTGTCGCCTATTTCAGACCCGCCCCTGGAAGGAACCACAGTATCTCCTCCTGTTGGATTCTGGTTACACTGAAACTTTTATTTTCTGCAAAAGGTTAATTTACAATGGCGATCACTTCAGTCCGGTGCAGGTTTTGCAAAGTCCTTTTGAACGCCCCTGTCAACAGGAGCTGGAGTTCCGAGGCTGCACTCCGACCTCAATACGACGCCGTGATCATTGGCGGAGGTAATCTACAAAAAAAAACCTGGTGGAACATTGGTGTGAGGGGATTGAGCGGAGTGAGGGGGTTACCCTTCCAGGATTGAGTTTATTACATTTCAAGTAAAGGGCTTTAAACTGTGATATAACGCTGCACAATCGTCACCAGATTGAGAACACCAGTCCGGCCCAACAACAATTTGTATTTTGTTTTGGAATAGTATTATGTAGCACACTTACCGATATTCCTCTCGGTATGGAATGACCCTGATAAGTTTAGGTGGTTATTATGTTTCAGTCATGTATATCATCAGAGCGCTTCCAAATACCTCTGCACCACAGAGTCTGCAATCTCTCTTTATTTAAATAATGAGATGCTTTTCTGTCTTAGTGTACAGGTTAATATTTTCTCCACACACTCCTCTCTCTGCCATTTATCCCCCATTCATTTAACCTACCTTTTTTTTGCCATCTGCGAATTTAACAACTGCATCGTCGTCCAAGTCATTTTCATAGATAGTAACTGGTTGATTTTGCAGCGCTGATCCCTGTGACACTCATGTAGTTAGATCTTCAGTCATTTTATGCAATGATCAATTGTCAGTTTATCCCTAATGTACGCTTTCTGTTAGTTAACCAATCTTCTATTCGTGACAGTATGTTCACCCTCTCTGCAATATGAGCTCTTATACAGTAACCTTTGATGTGGGCTTTATCACATGCTATTTGGAAATTCAAATGCACCACATCAACAGTTTCCCCTGTACTGTATCCATCTCACCTGTTACTTTCATAAAGAACTCTCATAAATTAATCTACTATGGTTTCCCTTTCGCAAAACCACGTTGACTTTGCCTGGTTGCATTCAGATTGTCAAAGTGCCCTATTGTAACCTCCTTAATACTTTAATAGATTCCGACATGTTCCATTTGTTAGATGTGAAACCAACTGACCTGTGATTTCCTGTTTTCTGTCTCCCCCCCCCCATTCCTGAATGAAGGAGTTAAATTTTCTATTTCCAATCTGCTGGGATCCATCTAGAGTCATAGAGTAATGATGATGTACAGCATGGAAACAGACCATTCAGTCCAACTTGTCCATGCCGACCAGATATCCCAACCCAATCTAGTCCCACCTGCCTGCACCTGGCCCATATCCCTCCAAACCTTTCCTATTCATATACCCGTCCAGATGTCTTTTAAACGTTGCAGTTGTACCAGCCTCCACCATTCCCTCTGGCATCTCATTCCATACATGTACCACCTTCTGCATGAAAAAGTTGCCCCTTAGGTATCTTGTGATCTCAGGACACTTTCTCAGGTGATTATCATTGGTTTGAGCTGCTCCCTCCCTTAAACTTCTCAAATAATGTGTATTTCTGATATTATTTGCACCTTCTACAGTGAAAACAGACACTAAATAGATGTTGAATGATTCTGCCTTGATTTCTTATTTCCCAGTAGAGTCATGGAGATGTACAACATGGAATAGACCCTTCTGTCCAATTCGTCCATGCCAACCAGATATCCTAAATTAATCCAATTTGCCAGCATTTGGCCCTTATCCCTCCAAACCCTTCCTATTCATGTACCCATCCAGATGCCTTTTATATTCATCACTTTCTTTATCACGAGAATGTATCTTCACTGAAGTCTATACAATAGCTCTTTGCATGTCTGCCACTACATTTCTACTGACCTACCCCTTCCTTTCTTCCTAGTTCATTTTAACCAGCTCTGTCCTTACTCCTTGTGAGTGCTCTTATTTACATTTGAAAAACTAGTTTTAGACCTTCCTCAAATTGAATGCAAAATTTATACAGGTAATGATCAGTGCTTTGTAGAGGATTCTTTACTATGGCACATTAATTCACCCTATGTCATTGCACACTCCCAGGTCTGGTATATCCTGCTCTCTCGAACATGCTGCTCTAAGAAATTGTCTTAAAATACTCTATTAGCTCATTTTTATCATGTTATATTTGCCAATATAACTCATTCAATCAGTATGTCAATTAAAATCACCCATGATAATAGCTGTACCTTTCACAGAAGCCCCCATTATTCCTTCCTGTATACCCTGTCCCACAGTGTTATTACTATTTAGAGACATATAAACTGCTGTCACAGTTGATTCTTCTCTTCACTATTTTCTTCGCTACTATTGCTGCAAAAGATCACTTGTAAATTTCAAGGAAGGCAAAGATTTCCTCAACTGTCTGGTAAACATTTCTCCTTCGTCTAATAGTATTAGAAAACAGATAACTCAGTTGCTTATCCCAGTGCGTTTTGCAGCATGTCGAGCACAGCATAGCTTCATTCTTTGTCCACATAACAGCATAGTTTGCCTACTCCCTAGTTTGTGACCTTGTGTTCCTATAACTTTGTCCTGTTGAGCCTTTCCCACTTCCTTCTCCCTAACATTAGTGGCTATCCCTTCAACTTTCTCTGGAATCCATTACCCAAACCTCTCTGCCTCTGTCTCTCCCTTCCCTTCTGACCCTACTTAAAACCAAATCTTTGAACAAGCTTTGGAGACCTGCCCAAGTGTTTGTTTCTTTGGCTAGGTGTCAGTGTTCTGTCCATGTTCATGGGCAGCACCTAGGAGTGTTTTCCAATGGTAAAAGCACTATATAAATGCACTACAATCACATAAAATGCTGAATAAACTCAGCAGGTCTGTGGAGAGAGTTAAGTTTTGAGTTTGGTACGTTGACCTTGTTTCATTCTCCATAGCTACTTTTGGACCTGCTGAGATTCTTCAGCGTTTTCTGTGTTAGCTTTGGATTGCCAGTATTTTGCTTTTATATGTAAATGTTGTTTGTTTATGATATATGATGTTGCTAAAACAGAGTATTTGACTCACAATCTGCATAGTATTATCTGTACTTAAATAATACGAAAATGAACATCTTATTTTCCTTTATTTCCCCAGGTCACAATGGGCTTATAGCTGTACGTACAACTTTCTTGTCTTTGCTTCTGGTAACATTTTAATACTTGTTACATTGAGGTTTCAGTCTTTCCTGTGTTTGGGAAATTCCCAGAATGTTAAAGCTGGGCCTGATGGCTGGGTGCAGCTGAGTTTGACAGATGCTGTGTGGTGAAGCTGTAATTCTCGGGCAGTTGGGATAGGATGTCTTGTGGGGAGGTTTCATATGGCAATGTCTCTTGGACAGCAAGAGGAGGGAACTGGACAGGTCTCTAAACTCCTGGATGGTCAGCTCCAGACATTGGAAAGGAGAACACACAACCTTTCGCAGATTGAGTCTCGGTCAGAGAAAGGAGGCATCTGAGACTCCAAGAGGACATTTTGTCCTCTCAAGTAAAGAGAAGAGATAGCAGGAAATAGCAGTCAAAGTGGCTATCACACAGTGAAAGAAAGTGGAATTTGCAAGATAATCAGATGAGAAAAGCGATGCATACCACTTAGATGAGAGCAGCAGTTACATGTGAACACACCAACTGCAAGTTTCCCTCCAAACCACTCACTCACCATTCCAACTTCTAAATATTTAGTTATTTCTTCATGATTGCTGTTCAGAATCCTGGAATTCCCTCCCTTAGGGCATTGTGGGTCTACCTACAGCACATAGACTGCAGTGGTTCAAAAAAGCAGCTCACCACCACCTTCTCGGGGCAACTAGGGATGGGCAATAAAATGCTGACCAGCCAGCGACACCCAGTGATTAAATCCATTTGGACTTTAGCACACTCCAGCATTCTAGTATTCATTGTCCTTTGATTATGACTCCTGTATTCCAAGTAGTGATCACTATTGTGTACTATTCCTTACATAGTCCAAAATTTGCACTTTCCTACTTTGCTCAGTCTGACTGTGATACCCAGACATTAAAGCCACTACCATGCTGGAACTGACGGATTAATCACCATGATAACCTCTTTGGACTCTGTCAGAACCCATTTTGAGGTTGATTGCCCATAACCTTAATATGAACCTAACCTAGATCTTTACTGAGGTTGACTGACCATCCAGAACTTTGTGTTATGGCGGAAGGTACGGTGAGTGATTTGGGAAAATCTGAACATTGAGTCTTATTCAAGTAGAACTCAGACACATCACATGTTTCTAATTGTGCTGTCAAGGAGTGTGCCTCATGGCTGCATTGGAGTGATTCTGTTGGATTCAGACTTCAGCTTATCACGATGCTTCGTCTCCTATAATATAACCGGTAGCTCTTAGAATTTAGAATTAGGTTTAGATTTTATTGTCACATGTACTCAAGTATGGAAGTCTACTCAGGAGAACAGTGAAAAGTGTACAATGTAGCCATTCCCAGTGCCATTTTAGGTACAAAGCTACCTCGATACAAAATCTTATGTACAAAGTACAAAAATAAAGAAACTAAGTTAAAAGTTAAATATTACAGTCCTTCTTAATATAAAGTAGAAAAATAAAGAAAGAAAGTTAAACATTACAGTCTTAGGCTTCTTAAAGAAAGTTAGAGAAGTTAATTTTGTTTTCATTTACTCACGGGATGCGGGCTCTATTGGCTAGGCCAGCACTTATTGCCCAGAGGGCAGTTAAAAGACAAACCCATTGCTGTAGGCATGGAGTCACCTGTAGGCCTGACCAGGTAAGAATGGCTGAATTCCTTCCCTAAAAGTCATTTGTGAACTGGATATATTTTCTTGACAATCACCAGTGACTTTGTGGTTATCATTAGACTGCCAACTCCAGATTATTGTTGAGTTCAAATTCCACTATCTGCCATAGCAGGACTTGAACCCCGGTCCTTAGAACAACACCTCAGTCTCTGGTTTAGTAATCTCATTTTGAGTGCAGTCTTTTTGCACATGAATTTAAACACTTGACTGCCTCAGTGATCCCCCACTGCACAGAATGGGAAAGTTGCACCAAAAAATAAAGAAATCTAACTAATATTCTCTTAGGGGAGAAAGTGAGGGCTGCAGATGCTGGAGATCAGAGCCTTGGATGCTGTCTGACATGCTGCGCTTTGCCAGCCCACCAACCTCCATGTACAACGTATCATCCGCCGCCATTTCCGCCACCTCCAAATGGACCTCACCACCAGTGATAAATTTCCCTCCCCTCCCCTATCAGCGTTCCGAAAAGACCACTCCCTCCATGACTCCCTCGTCAGGTCCACACCCCCCACCAACCCAACCTCCACTCCCGGCATCTTCCCCTGCAACCGCAAGAAATGCAAAACTTGCGCCCACACATCCCCCCTTACTTCCCTCCAAGGCCCCAAGGGACACTTCCATATCCACCACAAATTCACCTGCACCTCCACACACATCATCTATTGCATCCGCTGCACCCGATGTGGCCTCCTCTATATTGGGGAGACAGGCCGCCTACTTGCGGAACGTTTCAGAGAACACCTCTGGGACACCCGGACCAAACAACCCAACCACCCCGTGGCTCAACACTCCAACTCCCCCTCCCACTCCACCAAGGACAAGCAGGTCCTTGGACTCCTCCATCGCCAGAACATANNNNATCACCCTCACCTTGACCTCCCTCCACCTATCGCATTTCCAAAGCCCCTCCCCAAGTCCCTCCTCCCTACCTTTTATCTTAGCCTGCTGGACACACTTTCGTCATTCCTGAAGAAGGGCTTATGCCCGAAACGTCGATTCTCCTGTTCCTTGGATGCTGCCTGACCTGCTGCGCTTTTCCAGCAACACATTTTCAGCTCTAATATTCTCTTAACCTTTCTGTTCTAGTGGAGGAAATCTCACATAGAGTCATAGAGTCACAGAGATGTATAGCACGGAAACAGACCCTTTGGTCCAACTTGTCCACGCTGACCAGATATCCCAACCCAATCGAGTCCCACCTGCCATCACCACCCTCTATCTTCTACCTTTGAACCAATTCTATATCCAAATGGTTAGTTCTCCCTGTATTCCATGAGATCTAACCTTGTTAACCAGTCACCAATGGGGAAGCTTGTCAAATGCCTTACTGAAGTCCATATAGATCACATCTACCGCTCTGCCCTCATCAATCCTCTTTGTTGCTTCTTCAAAACATTCAATTAAGTTTGTGAGACATGATTTTCCACTAACAAAATCCATGTTGACTATCCGTAATCAGTCCTTGCCTTCCCAAATACATGTACATCCTGTCCCTCAGGATTTCCTCCAACAACTTGCCCACCACCGACGTCAGGTTCACTGGTCTATAGTTCCCTAGCTTGTCCTTACCAGCTATGTTAAACAGTAGCACCATGTTAGCCAACCTCCAGTCTTCCGACACCTCACCTGTGACTATTGGTGATACAAATATCTAATAAGAGGCCCAGAAATCACTTCCCTAGCTTCCCACAGAGATCTCGGGTACACCTGATCAGGTCCTGGGGATTTATCCACTTTTATGCATTTCAAGGCATCCAGCACTTCCTCCTCTGTAATATGGACGTTTTTCAAAATGTCATAATCTATTTCTCTACATTCTATATCTTCCATGTCCTTTTCTACAGTAAATATTGATGCAAAATACTTGTTTAGTATCTCCCATCTCCTGCGGCTCCATACAAAGGCCACCTTGCTGATCTTTGAGGGGCCCTATTCTCTCCCTAGTTACCATTTTGTCCTTAATGTATTTGTAAAAACCCTTTGGATTCTCCTTAACTCTGTTTGTCAAAGCTATCTCAAGTCCCCTTTTTGCCTTCCTGATTTCCCTCTTAAGTATACTCCTACTGCCTTCATACTCTTCTAAGGATTCACTCGATCTATCCTGTCTATACCTGACTTATGCTTCCTTCTTTTACCAAACCCTCAATTTCTTTAGTCATCCAGCATTCCCTATACCTACCAGCCTTCCCTTTCACTCTAATAGGAATATACTTTCTCTGGACTCTTGTTATCTCATTTCTGAAGGTTTCCCATTTTCCAACCGTCCCTTTACCTGCGAATATCTGCCCCCAATCAGCTTTCGAAAGTGGTGGTGGAGGGTTGTTTTTCAGACTGGAGGCTTGTGACCAGTGCAGTGCCACAAGGAATTGGTGCTGGGTCCTCAACTTTTTATCATTTACATAAATGATTTGGATGCGAACATAAGAGGTACAGTTAGTAAGTTTGCAGATGACACCAAAATTGGAGGTGTAGTGGACACCGAAGAAGGTTATCTCAGATTACAACAGGATCTTGACCAGATGGGCCAATGGGCTAAGGAGTGGCAGATGGAGTTTAATTCAGATAAATGCGAGGTGCTGCATTTTGGGAAAGCAAATCTTACCAGAACTTATACACTTAATGGTAAGGTCCTAGGGAGTGTAGCTGAACAAAGAGACCTTGGAGTGCAGGTTCATAGCTCCTTGAAAGTGGAGTCACAGGTAGATAGGATACTGAAGATGGCATTCGGTATGCTTTCCTTTATTGGTCAGAGTATTGAGTACAGGAGTTGGGAGGTCATGTTGCGGCTGTACAGAACATTGGTTAGGCCACTGTTGGAATATTGCGTGCAATTCTGATCTCCTTCTTATCGGAAAGATGTTGTGAAACTTGAAAGGGTTCAGAAAAGATTTATAAGGATATTGCCAGGGTTGGAGGATATGAGCCATAGGGAGAGGCTGAACAGACTGGGGCTGTTTTCCCTGGGGCGTCGGAGGCTGAGGGGTGACCTTATAGAGGTTTACAAAATTATGAGGGACATGGATAGCTTAAATAGACAAAGTCTTTTCCCTGGGATCGGGGAGTCCAGAACTAGGGGGCATAGGTTTAGGGTAAGAGGTGAAAGATATAAAAGAGACCTAAGGGGCAACTTTTTCACGCAGAGGGTGGTTACGTGTATGGAATGAGCTGCCAGAGGATATGGTGGAGGCTGGTAAAGTTACAACATTTAAGAGGCATTTGGATGGGTATATGAATAGGAAGGGTTTGGAGGGATATGGGCCTGGTGCTGGCAGGTGGGACTAGATTGGGTTGGGATATCTGGTCGGCGTGGACAGGTTGGACCGAAGGGTCTGTTTCCGTGCTGTACAACTCTATGGCTCTATGACTGTCAAAATTGGCCTTTCTCCAATTTAGAGATTCAACTTTTAAATCTAGTCTATCCTTTTCCATCACTATTTTAAAATTAATAGAATTATGGTCGCTGGCCCCAAAGTGCTCCCCCACTGACACTTCAGTCACCTACCCTGCTTTATTTCCCAAGAGTAGGTCAAGGTTTGCACCTTCTCTAGTAGGTATATCCACATACTGAATCAGAAAATTTTCTTGTATCTCTCAGTGCCCCACATTGGTCCATGTTCTGTCACACTGATAACTTGCACACTTTATAACCTCGCTCAAGCCTCTTGAATTCTTCCTATTTATAATCTTCCTTTTTTATTTTGTTTGTCTTTTTTATGTTTTTATGTACCTGCGCTTACACCTTCAATTATTTATCTATCTGAAACCTTCCATCTCTCTCTAAGTTGCTCAGTCTCAATGTCTTGCCATTGAGTCAACAAACATATTCCTTTATCTCCCCATGCATTAAATTGTACTTGCAATCTGCTGGATCACTTTGACCTATTCTTGTGGAATGCTATGTTCTATAGCCAAGAATATTCTATTGCCAAATCCACAACCTCTGTCTACTGAAGAGAAAAGTGAGACCAGACTTACTCCCCTAAGGTGTCTCACTTCGTATTGTGCACTCTATCTGAGCAGCACCCATTGATTTAAACTCTTTGATTAAAAAAAACCCTGAAAATGCTGGAAATACTTAGCAGTTCCGACAGCTTCTGAGAAGAGAGACCTTTCAGGCTGCTGACCTTGTGACTAAGATTATCAAAATGAAATGTCAGCTCTTGGTTCTTTCTCCACTGATACTGCCTGACCTCCAAAGTGCTATTTTCCATCTGTCTCTACTATTTCCAATGTCTACTGTATCCCGCTTTAAAGTTATTTTTACCCTTTGCTCCTTTTCATCAGCCATCTGTCCAACCTGATAAAAGGCGAAATATTTGCAAAGTTGAAGAGTGTGGTGCTGGAAAAGCACAGCTAGTCAGGCAGCAACCGAGGAGCAGGAGAGTTGATGTTGCAAGGATAAGCTCTTCACCAGGAATCACCTCATTCCTCATGAAGGGCTTATGCCTAAAACTTTGACTCTCCTGCTCCTCGAACGCTGCCTGACCTGTTGTGCCTTTCCAGCACCACACTCTTCAACTCTGGTCTTCAGCATCTGCAGTCCTCACTTTCTCCTGCAGATGCTGGAAATCTGAAGCAAACATAAAGATTGCTGGAGAAATTCAGCAGGTCTAACATCATCTGTGGAGAGAGAAACAGAGTTAATGTTTTGAATCTGGTAGGACTCTTCATCAGAATTTTAAATATAACTGAGTTACACATGAAATAACCTGAAATCACATTTTCAGTTAACTTTTACACAAATTTCAAGATATGAAGAACACAAATGAGGTTCGACCCCCCTAACCCGATGTAAGGTGCATTTGTTCAAGAAAGCTAGTTAAATTGTCAAATTTTCATAAGATGCACAGGCACTAGTAGAGATGTTTCAGAGGTTCACCATTATCAAAATGAAAATTTGGAACTGGTTGGTGTACACCGATGAAATGATTGAATGGTTCATAAGAGATTTATTTTTAAGGTCATGGAGCTGGAGACCAATTAAAAATACTTACCTTTGGGGATAATTCCATTTTTTAAAATGTAGAAATAACACTGCTCCAAGTTACTGTCTTAGAGTCATCAAGGAATATTTTATTAATGGAAAGGAGTAAAATATAATATACTATTCCCAATTTCACTGCCCAGTTGTGTTCGCTGATGAATTATTTTATGTTTTTGAAACTTTTCCTAAGCACTTGAATGAGTTGGAGAATTTGAAATGGGTTTTATCTGGAAGTAAAACCTAGAGTTGAAATGTGACGCTGAAGCTGTCTGATGAAATGACCCAGATGGTAATGTCTTTCTCCAGGAAGAAATCCTACTGTTTTGCTTTTTACATAAATCCACATGACAATCGTAGACTCCTGTCTCCCCTCTGAAATGTTGTAGCAAGAAACTCTATCTTTCAAACAACCATATGGAGTGACCCGCGCAAAAACTCAACATTGATTGCGATGGTTTATGGAGAAGACCCATCACCATCTTTCCTCAAGAGGACTGGGGGAACGGTTAATAATTGCCAGTGATGCAGACCTCCCCAAGACTGAATGCATCTTGAGGGAAATGCCTGTCACCCACCTCCTGATCGTCAGTCATCCTTGGCAATGTCTTCAAATCGTAGAATCAAACAGGAAAGAAGAGATCACTTGACAAATCAAGTCTGCACCACCAAATAATAAAGTCCTAACTGTAATAGTTCCAATTTCCTGGACTGGGCCCATAACCTTCAATGTTATGACACTTCAGATGTTCATCACATACGTTTTAAAGGTTGTGGGGAATCCTGTGTAAACTACCCTCTCAAGCAGTGCATTCCAGACTCCCACCATGCTTGTTAAAACCCTTCTCCCCAAATCCTCTTTAAATCTCCTACCTTCCATGTTCACTGTGTAGGCTGTTCCTGCCCCTTTGACTAAGGTTAATAGCTGATTTCTATTCACGCTGTCCCTGCTCCCCTCTATAATCTTATACACATCAGTTAGGTCCCTGCTCTGCTACAAAGAAAACAACCCAAGTCATAGTCATCCAGCATGGAAACACACCTTTCAGTCCAAACAGTCTGTGCTGACCATAATCCCAAACTTCATGAACATGAACCTTCCAGCTCAGTAAGCAAACTTACATCCAGAACCTCAACTTGAGCTACAAATCTTCTCAAAACTCACTAATCCCAAACTAAACTAGTCCCACCTGCCTGTGCTTGGCCAATATCCTTCCAAACATTTCTTATTCATGCACATATCTAAATGTCTTTTAAACATTGTAACTGTCCCTGCATCCACCACTTCCTCTGGAAGTTCATTCCACACACTCTCTGTGTAGAAAATTGATCCCTCATATCTATTTAATACTTTCGCCTGTCACCTTAAAAATATGTGCCCTGGTATTGAAATCCCCCACCTTAGGTAAAGGATGCCCACCATTCACCTTATCTATACCCCTCATGATTTTATAAACCTCCATAAGGTCACTCCTCAACCTCCTACACTCCAATGGAAAAAGTCCCAGCCTATCCCGCCTCTCATTCCAAATCAAACCCTCCATTCCTGGGCAACATCCTGAGGATATCCAGCCTCCCTTTGTCGCTAAACTGCTCCATCCCAGGCGATATCCTAATGAATCTTCCTTGAACCATGGCCTGTGTAATCACATCCCTCCTACAATGAGGTGACCAAACTCCACACAGTATTCCAGCTGTGACCTAACCAAAGTTCTTGTGAATTTTTGTTAAAAGTTACAGTGAACTATCATATTTTTTGTATCCTACTTTCTGAAAAACCTGTCTCCTACCTGCGCTTTATGTATGCACTTCTTCAAAAATACTGCATTGAATCTGTGAAACACTGTTTAACTTTAACAAACCTCTAATAGTTCCATATGATGCCTGTATTTTAATGAACGTTTTGGAAAATGCGTGTCCAGTTCTGATCTTCAGGACTGCATGTTGGGAAACTCTGTTGAAGTCTGACTAATTGAAAAGCAGAATACTGCAGAATACTGGAAACCTGATATAAACTTGTCACTTGTCCTTTTGCAGGCAACGTACCTACAGAAATCTGGAGTGAACACTGCCGTACTAGAGAGGCGTCATTTAATTGGTGGGGCTGCTGTGACAGAGGAACTCATTCCAGGTAGGAGCAACTCCAGTCAGACTGAGTAGAAGCAGCTCCTGAGGTTTCAGTAAGGATGTAATTAAATTTGAGAGGGTGCACATTTTGATTAGATTTCCTACAGTATGGAAACGGGCTCTTCAGCCCAACAAGTCCACACCAACCCTTTGGAGAGTAACCCACCCAGCCCCATTCCCTACTCTATACTTACCCTTGACTAATGCACCTAACACTATAGGGCAATTTAGCATGGCCAATTCACCTGACCTGCATATCTTTGGATTGTGGGAGCAGACCTACATAGACACAGGGAGAACATGCAAACTCCACACAGACAGTCACCCAAGGCGGGAATCGAACGTGGGTCCCTGGTGCTGTGAGGCAGTACTGCTAACCACTGAGCCACCATGCCGCCCCAAGAAAGCAGTTGGAGTGAGAACAGTGAGCACTCCATCCCTGGGTGTAAATGTTACTGGGACTAGAGGGTTTGTGTTATAAGGAGAGGCCGGATAGACTGGGGCATTTTTCACTGGAGCATAGGAGGTTGACAGGTGACCTTACAGAGGTTTATAAAATCATGAGGGGCATAGATAAGGTGAATAGCAAGAGTCTTTTCTCTAGGGTGGGGGAATCTAAACTAAAAGGCATAGGGTTAAGGTGCGTGGGGAAAGATTTAAAAGGGACCTGTGGGGCAACTTTTTCTCACAGGGAATGTGGAATGAACTGCCAGAGGCTGTGTAGATGCAGGTAGTTACTGCATTTAAAATCAAGATTAGAGTGGTGCTGGAAAAGCACAGCAGGTCAGGCAGCATCCGAGGAGCACGAAAACCAATGTTTCGGGCAGAAGCCCTTCATCAGGAAGGACTTTTGCCTGAAACATTGAATCCTGATGAAGGGCTTTTGCTGAAAACATTGATTTTCCTGCTTCTTGGATGCTGCCTGACCTGCTGTGCTTTTCCAGCACCACTCTAATCTTGACTCTAATCTCCAGCATCTGTAGTACCCACTTCCGCCGACAACATTTAAAAGATACATGAATAGGAAAGATTTAGAGGGATATGGGCCAAGTACAGGCAAATGGGACTAGTTTAGTTTGGGAAACTTGATTGACATGGATGAGTTGGACCAGACAGTCTGTTTCCATGCTGTTGGACCCCATGGCCTGCAAGCAAGGAGCCTTTATAAAGGCAAGGGCATCAAGTCTCACATCATTCCAACTTGCAAATATTTCAATATTCCTTCGCTGCTGATGTGTAAAGATCCTGACACTCCCTTCCTAAGACTATTGTAAAGGAGATTGGACGACAATCATTTGAGAATAGAAAAAGCACTTGCATTTTTCTAGCACCTTTCACCTCCAATAGATGTCCAAAAGCACTTTACTTCTGAAGTGTTGTCACTGTTACAATTTGGAAAGTCTGATGGGTAATTAGTGCATAGCACCTTGCTCTCACAGGCAGCAATGACCATGCTATCTGGTGTTTCTGACGGTTGAGAGATACAGGGCTGGCAGCTGGGAACATCTGTCCTTCTCTACTTTGAGATAGCGCCATGCGATCCACCTAAAAGGTGGATGGAGCCTTGGTTTAATGTATATCCACACAGCAATCTTGACAGTGCAGCAGTCCTCTCAGGATTCCAGTGTCAGCCTTGACCTTTGATCTGAAGTGTTGGAGTAGGATTTGAACATCGTACCTTGTAACTCAGAGACAGCACTGCCAGCTGACCTATGGACGGCACAGTAATTGTATCCTAATGCCAGCTTCCCAAATGCAACTTGGGTAATAAATATTGGCAATGCTAGTGGTGCTCATTTCAGCCCAAAGTGTCCATGCTGGTCATCAAACATCCATCTATACCAATGATTGACTCGTAGCCTACAAGCTCTGTCCTTCCAAGTGTTCATCTGAATACGTCTTGTTTACCTTGATGGTTCCCACTACTCACTTAGGCAAACTTCACCAAAGCAAATTGTGTGGTCATTAAAGGTAAGGTAACCATAGTCTTACTAGACCATAGGGTGAATCTGTCAGAGAGAGACGATTGGTCATCGTTTAACCTGAGGGTCACTGTGTCTGAGGTGAGGAGAAATGTTGAGAAAGAGAATTCTTCATTCTAACCTCAACTAATCACTGTGGGCAATTTTTTGCACCACAAATCAGCTGGTTAGACCACTGAGCTGGCTGGCCTTCAATGCTTATTACTAATTTGCTGTTTGGTGGAACTTGCTGCATGTAAATTAATTGTTTGTTCTATTTCACTCTTTACATTATTATAGTTACTTGCTCTAGAAATACCTCAGTGGCTATGAAGCACATTGTGACTTCTGAGGTATTGAAAGCAGCTATGTAAATGCAAGACTAAAACAAAAACAGAAAATTGTGGTTGCTGGAGAATTGAAATAAAAATAGGAATAAAATATAGGAGAAACTCAGATCTGGCAAAATCTATGAAGGGAGAAACAGAATTAAAGTTACAAATTTAATATAACTATTCTTTGGATCTGAAGAGGGGATGATCGATTTTCTACTATTAACACTTACTCTTTATCTAATTCACTTCTTCATCACCATTAATACTATAATCATTGTCTTTTACTCCGGGACATCTTTCCCATCTGTTCCATTTACTTCTCCACCCCCTCCCCTTTATCTACATGTAAAAACCATCAGTCTTCCAATTATACTGGACTCAAAGCATTATTTCTAAATTCTCTCTCCAGAGATGCTGCCAGAGCTGGTGAGTTTCTCCAGCACTTTCTGTTTTAATACAAATACAAATTTAATGGCAGATGGAGTTCCATCTGCATAAATGGGAGATATTGCATTTTGATAAGCAAACAAGCATAGGGCTTATACACTTAATAGTAAGGACTTTTCAATCTGGCAGAGATTTTCCTGCACATCCACCTACCTCATCCACTGTGTCCATTGCTTTCGATGTGATCACCTCTACATTGAGGAGATAGAACGCCAACTCGCAGAGCATTTCAGAGAATTTCTCTGGGACACACCCACCCACCAGCCCTACTGCCCTATGGCCAACCACTTCAACTTCCCCTCCCACCCCACCAAGGACATGCAAATCCTGGGCTTCCACCACCGGCAATTCCAAACCATCTGATGCCTGGAGGAAGAACACCTCATCTTCCGCCTTGGGACCCTCCAACTACACGGCATCAATGTCGACTTCACGGGTTTCCAAATCTCCCCTCCCCTCACCTCATCCCAGATCTAACTGTCCAACTCAGCACCACCCTCTTGACCTGTCCTACCTGTCCATCTTCCTTCCCATCTATCCACTTCACCCTTCCTACCGACCTATCACAATCGACTTGCTGTGCTTTTCCAGCGCCACACTTTATCGACTCTTACTCTCCAGCATCAGCAGTCCTCACCTTCTCCCTCTTGGGTAGTGTTGTAGAGCAGAGAGAATGAGGGATGCAAGTACATAATTCTTTATAATTTGCATCACTTATAGACAGGGTGGTTAAAAAGGCATTTGGCATGCTTGCCTTCATTGCTCAATCCTTTGAGTATAGGAGTTGGGAAGTCATGTGATGTTGTACAGGACATTGGTGAGACCTCTTCTGGAATACTGTGTCTAGTTCTGGTCGCCCAGTTATAGGAAGGGGGTTTAGAAGGGGGTTCAGAAAAGATTTACCAGGATTTTTCTGGGTATGGAAGCTTTGAGTTATAAGAAGAGGTTGGGTGGGATGGGTCTTTATTTCACTGGAGTGTCGGAGGTTGAGAGGTGACCTTGTAGAGGTTTATAAAATAATGGATAGAGTAAATGGTAGTTGTCTTTTCCCTAGGATGGTGGATTTCAAGGCCGGGGCATGTTTTTAAGTTGAGAGGAGAAAGATTTTAAAAAGACATGAGGGGCAAACCTTTTACACAGAGGGTGGTTAGTGTGTGGAATGAGCATATTGTGGATGTGGGTACAATTACAATATTTAAAAGACATTTGGATAAGTACATGAATAGGAAGGGTTTGATGGGCTATGGGCCAGGAGCAGGCAGGCGGAACTAGTTTAGTTAGGGAATGTGGTTGGCATTGACTAGTTCAACCGAAGGGTCTGTTTCTGTGCTGTATGACTCTGACACAATGTCTATCATGTAATTGAACTTATATCCATCAGAGGGAGCTCTTCAGAGGCAAGTCATCATACACGGGTTTAGATGAAGTTAGAAATTCACAATTTGGAGGTGCTGGTGTTGGACTGGGATATGCAAAGTTAAAAATCACAAAACACCAGGTTACAGTCCAATAGGTTTATTTGGAAGCGCTAACTTTTGGAGCACTACTCCTTCATCAGGTGGTTGTCGCTCCGAAAGCTAGTGCTTCCAAATAAACCTGTTGGACTGTAACCTAGTGTTGTGTGATTTTTAACTTTATCCACCCCTGTCCAACACCGGCACCTCCAGGTTATGGGTTCAGATAAAGCACTCACTTTATTAAAAGTCTGGGTAATTAGAATACAGTAATTAAGTAACAGACACGTTGGACTAGTAAAGTAACTAGTATATTAAAGTTCCAAAAGTCCAGCCTCATGCTAATGGCATGGACCTCTCAAAGCACTCTACAGCCAATGACAAAAGCCAATTAAACTAAACCAGTGGAGCTGAACGTGAAGTAATGACTTGATTAGGAAACTGGCTAAAGTTTAGAAAATTTGTTAATAGGATTTGGACGTCACTGAGTCACATTGCTGTGGGTCTGGAGTCACATGTAGGCCAGACCAGGTAAGGATGGCAGTTTCCTTCCTTAAAGGACATTAGTGAACCAGTTGGGGCTTTCCCCCCTCAAAATCAACAACAGTCATTAGGCCTTTAATTACAGATTTATATTGAATTCAAACTCCACCAAACTCAGTATCCTGTTCCTGCTTTCTCCCCATACCCTTTGAACCCTTACACCTGAAGAACTATATCTAACTCCCTCTCGAAAACATTCAGTGTTTTGGCCTCAATCAGTTTCTGTGGTAGAGAATTCCACAGACTCCCCACTCTCTGGGTGAAGACATTTCTCCTCATCCAGTCCCAAATGGCCCACCCCGTATCCTTCAGCTGTGACCTCCTGCATCTGTCCTGTCAAAAGTTTATAGGTTTTAATGAGATTCCCCATCGCCCCACTCATTCTTCTAAACTCCAATGATTACCCTCCCAGCTGATCCAGTCTCTGCTGAACCAGATGCAGTTTTCCAACAATTGACAATGGATTAATGGTCATAATTAGACTCTTAACTCCGGATTTTTATTGAATTCAAATTCCACTATTTGCCATGGCAGGATTCAAACCCAGGTCCCCAGAACATGACCTGGGTCTCTGGATTAACAGTCCAGCAATAATACCACAAGGCCATTGCCTGCCCCTTGAAAGGCTGAATGGCTTACTCCTGCTCTCTATGCTTCGTAGATCCCTAAGTGTGGAAACAGGCCGTTTGGCCCAACAGGTCCACATTGGCCCTCTGAAGAGTAACCCACTCAGACCCATTCCCCTACCCTATTACTCTACATTTACCCGTAACTAATACATCCCTGAACACTACGGGCAATTTAGCACAGCCAGCTCACCTAACCTGCACATCTTTGGATTGTGGGAGGAAACCAGAGCACCCGGAGGAAACCCACACAGACACAGGGAGAATGTTCAAACTCCACACAGACTGTCACCCGATCTTGGGATTGAACCCGGGTCCCTAGTACTATGAGGCAGCAGTGCTAACCATTGAGCCAATATGCCATGTTTATTAGGTTTTGATGTGCTGCCCCCCAATGTACTATTATTAAAAACTATAAGTCTCAGATTTAAAATTACTGTGACATGGTGGCTCAGTGGTTAGCGCTGCTGCCTCACAGCACCAGGGACCAGAGACCAATTTTCCCCTCAGGCGACAGTGTGGAGCTTGCATATTCTCCCCGTGTCTGCAAGGGTTTCCTTCAGGTACTCTGGTTTCCTCTCATGGTCCAAAGATGTGCAGGTCAGATGGATTGCCTATGCTAATTGCCCCTAGTGCCCTGGGATGTGCAGGTTAGGTGAATTGGCCATGAGAAATGCAGGATTATAGGGTAGGGATTTGGTTCTTGGTGGGACGGTCTGTGTGGACTCAGTGGGCTGAATGGCCTGCTTCCATACTTTAGGGATTTGATGAAATACCCTCACCTCTATATTGCTGTTAAATGGAAATACAAGAAATATCAGGTCATCTGCAATCTGAGGATTTATTGTCTGCAGTTTGGGGTTTATTGATTTTTTTGAGTTCATTGATTGTTTTTTTAAAAAAAGAAACATTTTGTGATGATTGAACGGAGCATATTCACAATGAAATGTTGCATTTACATATCCAGAAATGTGCATGCTGTTTATGGATCTCTTGCTGTGCTTTAACACTGCAGGTTTTAAGTTTTCACGTGCATCTTATGTGCTCAGTTTACTGAGACCTCAGATCTACAAAGAGTTGGAGCTGAAGGTGAGGCAACTTTCTTTTAAGAAATGTTTTGTAGAAAAAGTAGTATCCAGAGCAGGTCAGAGGCTCGGAATCCAGCAGTGAGTAACTCACCTCCTGACTCCCCAAAGCCTGTCCACCAACTGCAAGGCACAAGTCAGGAGTGTGATGAAATACTCCCCACTTGTCTGGATGGGTGCAGCCCCAACAACACTCAAGAAGCTTGACACCATCCAGGAGAAAGCAGCCCGCTTGATTGGTGCCACTCTCTACTCATTCCACCACCGACATTCATTCGCTGCAGTGTGTGCCATCTACAGGGTGCACGGCAGAAATTCACCAAAGATCCTCAAATCCATCACCACTTCCATCTAAGGGCAGCACATACTTTGGAACGCCACCACCTGCAAGTTCCCCTCCCTAGCCACTCACCATCCTGACTTGGAAATATAATGCGATCCCTTCACTGTCGTGGGGTCAAAATCCTGGAATGCCCTCAACCTACAGCACATGGACTGCAGGGGTTCAAGAAGGCAGTTTGCCATCACCATCCACTAGGAGTGGGCAATAAATACACGAGTGAATTAAAAACAAGGTCCGACAGGAAGCTTTCAGCTTGCAATTTGGGCTGTCAGCCAGAGCCTGCAGTTGAGGTGTTTCTATTAACCGAAGTGCCCCACATGAAGGAAAGATGAAAGATTTAGCTGGGGCTGCTACTCCTGACCACCAACCACCAAGCCCTAACTCCAAAACTGAATGAAGTTTGGAAAATGGGGGTGAGCACAAGGTTGGGTTGTGCAGAGATTCTCACCACAGTCACACAACTTGACAATGCCACTTGTTGAAGAATATCATGTGTGATGGTCGCACTCACATCTTGGGCAACGGGCTGGCGTGGGAGGAAGGCAGAAAGTAAACAACACTCTTCAGTTCCATTTGCATCCTCACGTAGCAAGGAACTGAAATGGCGCGTGCTAGAATGTTCTGGAATCTTAACTAATTGAAGTGATGGTCTACACTTACAATGAGGAAGTGAAACACCTTGGGACGTGAGGGACACTGAAATGTCACCTGTCTGTAAAAATTGACCTTCATTTTGTGGGCTTTAGGAGAGTGAGAATTGAGTGAAATTAAAGCAGCAGAATTCTCCAAAGGACTTAGGGCAGATGCAAGAGTTCTGCTTCATCTAACCAGAGGGTGTTGAACCAAATGGCATGACCTCAAGATGAGGGGATAACTAGTAAGGACTGAACTCAGGGGTAATTTCTGTGCTCAGAGAGTTATGAATTGTTGGAGTCCTCTACTCCAGAGACTGTAGATGTTCCATTGTTGAGTATATTCATACAGAGATTGATCAATGTTTGTGTGCTTTTATAGAATCACAGAGTCATACATTATGGAAACAGACCCTTCAGTCCAACTCGTCCATGCCGACCATACATCCCAATCTGACCTGGTCCCATTTACCAGCATTTGGCCCATAAACCCTTCCTCTAAACCTTTCCTATTCACTTACCCATCCAGATGTCTTTTAAATGCTGTAACGGTACCAGCCTTCACCACTTCTTCCAGCAGCTCATTCCATACACGGACCACTCTCTACGTGATAAAACATCATTTCCTGACTCACTTCCTAGAGGATTTATGATTACTTTAAGTTACTCTTTATCTTTTAAAACATTCTTTAGAAACTTTTATGACCATTTTTTATTTCTGTCTCTTTCTCATACTCTAATTTCTCCCTCTACATTACATTTCTAGTCATCCTTTGTTGATTTTTAAGTTTTATCCAATCCTACTGTTAATGTTTGCAGAATTGCATGCATCCAAATGCCTTTTAAATATATAATTGTACCAGCCTCCACCACTTCCTCTGGCTGCTCATTTCATACACACACCACCCTCTATGTGAAAAAGTTACCCCTCAGGTCCTTATTAAATCTTTCCACTCTCACCTTCAACCTATGCCGTCTAGTTCTGGACTCCCCAGCTTCAGAAAAAGACCTTGGCTATTCACCCTATCTATGCCCCTCATGATTTTATAAATTACCTGGTCTATCCTGCATGTGATTCCAGACTCTCAGGGATGTGGTTGTCTTGTAACTGCCCTCTGGGCAATTTGGGATGGCCTAATCAGCGAACCCCTCATCTGTGAATAAATTTAACAAAAAGGTCACCCCTTAGCCTCCGACACTCCAGAAATAACAGTCCCAGTCTATTCAGCCTCTCCCTACAGCTCAAACCTCCAGTCTTAGCAACATCCCTGTAAATCTTTTCTGCACCCTTAAGTTTAATAGCATCTTTCCAACAGCAGAGAGACTGAACTGTATGCGGTATTCCAAAAGTATTCCACTCTCCTGCACAGCTGACTTCCTAACTCCAATACTCAATGCACTGAGCAATTAAGGCAAGCATGCCAAATGCCTTCTTCACTACCCTGTCTAGCTGTGACTCAACATTTAAGGATCTATGCATCTGCACCCCTAGGTCTCTTTGTTCAGCAATACTAAGAAGGCTAATACAATGTTAATCTTTATCACAAGAGGATCTGAATACAAGAGTGCTGAAGTCCTGCTTCAGTTGTTTAGGAGCTTGGTTGGACCCCACTTGGAGGACTGTGTGCGGTTTTCATCTCCTTATCTCAGGGAAGATATAATTGCCACAGAGGAAATACAATGAAGGTTCCCGGGATGGTGGGATTGTCCTATGAGGAGAGAATGGGCAAACTGGGTCTTTATTCCCTATAGTTTCAAAGAACGAGAGGTGATCTCATTGAAACTTACTAAATACTTAAAGGGATGGACTGGGTAGATGCAGGTAAAAGCTTTCCCCTGACTATGAAGTTCAGAATTAGAAGTAAAGAGGATTCCGTTTAGGACCGGGATGAGGAGAAATCCTTTACTCAGAGGGTACTGACTCTTTGGAATTCTCTACCCCAATGGGATGTGGTAGTTCAGTCTTTGAGTATATTTAAAGTAGAGGTTGGTAAAAGGCATTGAAGTCATAGAGTCCTCCAGCATAGAGACAGGTCCTTTGGCCCAAACTGGCCCATGCCGATCAAAATGTCCATCCATGTTAATCCACATTTCCTTGCACTTGGCCCATATCCTTCTCAACCTTTCCTATCCATGTATTTGTCCAAATGCCTCAACCACTTCCACTGGCAGCTCATTCCGTATGCGCACCACCCTCTGTGTAAAAACGTTGCCCCTCAGATTCCCTTTTATTCCTTCCCCTCTAGCCTTAAACTGATGACCTCTAGTCCTCAATTCCCTAACCCTGGGAAAAAGACTAAGTGTGTTCACCATATCCATGCCTCTCATAATCTTATACAGTTCTATAAGATACCCCCATAATCTCCTACACTCTCAAGAAAAGAGTCCTAGCTTGTCCAATCTCTCCCTATAACTCAGACCATTGAGTCCAGGCAACTACGTTGTAAATTTCTTCAGCACTCTTTCCAGTTTAATAACATCCTTCCTATAGCAAGGTGACCAACACTGAAAACAGTGCAGCCTCACCAACGTCCTGTACAACTGCAACAGAACATCCCAACTTCTATACTCAGTGCCCTGACTGATGAAGGCCAGTGTGCCAAAAGCCTTCTTCACTGTCCTGTCTACCTGTGACTCCACTTTCAGAGAACTGTGCACCTGAAAGCCAACTATACTTCTTAAGGCCCTACCATTCACCATGAACCTCCTACCTTGATTTGGCTTTCCAAAATGCAAGGCCTCACACTTGTCTATATTAAACTCCATTTGCCACTTCTCGGCCCACTTCCCAAGCTGACCAAAGTCCTGCTGCAATTTCTGAGAACCTTCCTCACTGTCCACAAAAACCACCTATTTTAGTGTCATCTGAAAACTTACTAATTATGCCTTGTACATTTTCATTCAAAGCATGGGGGGTATTGATAACAAACAGTAATGGGCCCAGCACCGAACCCTGAGGCACTCCACTAGTTACAGGCCTCCAGTCCGACAAGCATCCTTCCATTATTACCCTCTGCTTCATATCATCAAGCCAATTGTGTGTCCAATTTGCCAACTCCCTCTGGATTCCATGTGATCCAACCTTCCGGAACAGCCTACCATGTGAAAACTTATCAAAGACTTACTGAAATCCATATAGACTATGTCTACCACCCTGCCCTCATCAACCTTCCTGGTCACTTCATCTAAGAACTCAACTAATTTGTGGGGCATGATCCCCCATGCACAAAGCCATGCTGACCGCTCCTAATCCAATCCTGTTTTTCTGAATGCATGTGTACCTTATCCCTCAGAATCTTCACAAGTAACTTACCTACCACAGATGTTAATCTTACTGGTCTGTAGTTCCCAAGTTTTTCTTAGTAGCACTTCGTGAATAAGGGCACAACATTTCCTACCTTCCAGTCTTCCGTGACCTCATCTGTGGCTAATGATGATGCAAAAATATTAACCAGGGTCCCCACAATTTCTTCTGTAGCCTCTTGCAGTGTTCTTGGATATATCTGGTCAGACCCAAGAGATGTATCCACCTACATGCATTCTAATACATCCAACACCTCCTTTACTGTGATATGGACTGTTCCCAAGATATCACCACTAACTGCCTCAAGTTCCCAAGTCTTCATGTCTTTCTCCATGTTTAACACAGAGGAGAAATATTCATTGAGAACCTCACTCATCTCCTGCAGTCCTACGCATACATGTCCACTCTGGTCCTTGACAGTCCCTATTCTCTCTCTAGTTATTCTTTTTCCTTTAGTATACTTTTAAAGAACCTCTTCAGGTACACCCTGATCTTCTCAGCCTTGGCTATCTCGTGTCCCCCCTTTTGCCTTCCTGATTTCCTTCTTCAGTAAACTTCTGTATTCCCTGTATACCTCCAGGGATTCCCTTGACTCCAGCTGCCTGTACCTGGAGCCATACCACCTCCTTTTTTCTGGTCAAAACCTCAATATCTCTTGTCATCCAGGGTTCCCTATTCCTGCCAACCTTGCCTTTCACCCTCACAGGAACGTATTGACCTTGAACTCTAGCTATCTCACTTTTAAAGGCCTCCCACTTGTCGGAGGTCCTTTTGTCTGCAGACAAACTACTCCCATCAACCCCTGCAAGCTCCTGTCTAATTCCATCAATATTCACCTTGCCCCAGTGTAGAACTTCAGCCTGTGGACCAGTTTTTATTTTAAAATTAATAGAACTATGGTCGCTGGTCCCAAAGTGCTCCCCCACTGTCACTTCCGTCACCTGCCCTGCCCCATTTCCCAAGAGTAGGTCGAGTTTTGCCCCTTCCTGAGTAAGCCTGCTTGAGGAAACTTTCCTGAATGCACTTAACAGATTCCACCCCATATAAGCCCTTAACACTATGGTGGTTCTAGTCTATGTTAGGAAAATTAAAATCCCCTACTATGATGGCCATATTGCTCCTGCAAATCTCCCCAGTCTCTCTGCACATTTGTTTCTCTAATCCCCATTGACTATTTGGGGGCCTATAGTAAAACCCCAATGACATCACCATCCCCTTCTTGTTTCTTAGTTCCACCCACAAAGCCTCACTGGATGATTCTTTAGTTGTTTCGTCTCTGATTACTGCTGTGATACTCGAATTAATCAAAAATGCAACTTCCCCTCCCCTCCTTCCATCACCTCTGTCCTGCCTAAAGCATCTGTACCCTGGCACATTAAACTGCCAGTCCTGTCCCTCCCTTAGCCATGTTTCTGTAATTGTCATAATATCCCTGTCCCATGTACCTATCCATGCCCTGAGGTCATCGGCCTTACCTGTCAGCGCTCTAGCTTTGAAATAGTTGCCATTTAATCCATTTCTTGCTCCCTGTTGTGTTCCAGCCTAACCTGTTTCTTCACTTTATTATTTCTGATTACTGTATCTCCTTCCAGCCTCCCACTTGCCTCCCTGCTGTTGAGAATCCCATCCCCCTGCCAATCTAGTTTAAACCCTCCCCTGTAGCACTAGCAAACCCGGCCGCCAAGATATTGGTTCCCCCTCTGGTTCAGGTGCAACCCACCCTTCTTGAACAGGTCACCTCTGCCTCAGAAAAGATCCCAATGATCTAAAAATCGAAATCAATGCCCCCCGCATCAATTTAGATTACTTACTGTGTGGAAACAGGCCCTTCAGCCCAAGAAGTCCACACCAACCCGCCACCCAGACCCATTCCCCTACATTTACCCATTCACCTAACACTACAGGCAATTTAGCATGGCCAATTCACCTAACCTGCACAGTTTTTTGAATTGTGGGAGGAAACCAGAGCACCCGAAGGAAACCCTATCTCCTTCAGCCTCCCACTTGCCTCCCTGCTGTTGAGAATCACATCCCCCTGCCAATCTAGTTTAAACCCTCCCCTGTAGCACTAGCAAACCCAGCCGCCAAGATATTGGTCCCCCTCTGGTTCAGGTGCAACCCACCCTTCTTGAACAGGTCACCTCTGCCTCAGAAAAGATCCCAATGATCTAAAAATCGAAATCAATGCCCCCTGCATCAATTTAGATTACTTACGGTGTGGAAACAGGCCCTTCAGCCCAAGAAGTCCACACCAACCCGCCACCCAGACCCATTCCACTACATTTACCCCTTCACCTAACACTACAGGCAATTTAGCATGGCCAATTCACCTAACCTGCACAGTTTTTTGAATTGTGGGAGGAAACCAGAGCACCCGAAGGAAATTCGCACAGACACGGGGAGAATGTGCAAACTCCACACAGACGGGCGCCTGAGGCAGGAATTGACCCTGGGTCTCTGGCACTGTGAGGCAGCAGTGCTAACCACTGCTGCTAACCCATTAAAAGCAGCCGCCCAAGCAAGGACTTGAACCCTGGACCCTCCGATTAAAAGTCTGATGTTCTACTGACTGAGCTACCCAGGCTTTAGCATTCAGCTGCCATATCCTCCTGTTTTTACGCTCACTAACATGTGGCACTGCATTTAACCTGGAGATTACCACTGATGAGGTCCTGGTTTTTAACTTATTTCCTAGCTCTCTATAATCACTCTGCAGGACCTCCTCTCTATTTCTGCCTATCTCATTGTGCCAATGTGCACAATGGTTTCCGGCTGCTTACCCTCCCACTTGAGAATGTTCTACAGTTGTTCTGACACATCCCGGGAGGCTACATACAAAACCTCCTATCAGTCTGTTCCCCCTAACTTGACTCTCCTATCACTAAGTTCCAGTTTACTCTTGTGCGCTGTGCCCCAGAGCCAGCCGTAGTGTCACCAACCTGGCTACTGCTGCTTTCCCCTGAATGGTCATCCCCCCCAACAGTGTACAAAATGGTGTACTTATTTTCGAGGGGATTGGCCACAGGGGATTCCTGCACTCTCTGCGTCCTCCCTTTGCCTTTCCAGGTAGTCACCAGGCTACTCTCTGCCTGCACCATAGATGTGACCAATAAAACCCTTACCTGTGAAGCGCTCAGCATCTCGGACGATCCTTAGTGCATCCAGCTGCAGCCCCCTAACATGGTCTCCCAGGAGCTGCAGGTGGGTGCACTTCCCACACGTGTAGGCTTCAGGAATGATGGAAGCCCCCCTGAGCATCCACATCCTGCAGGAGGAACGTGTGTCTGCCCTAACAGCCATCTCAACTGCAGTCAGACTAAAGAGGAAAGTTAAAAGGACTTTACCTGAGCTTACCTGGAATCTTTCCTGAGTTGCTGCTTTCTGAAGCCTCTAGAGCCAACGCCTTACTATTTACTCTGCTACCAACAAATTTTGCAATAGTACATTTCTGTATCCTGGCTCTCTTTTTCTGAATTGCAAAAATATGCTTTATTGATAGAAAGAAATCTTCGGTACTTGTATAATTAATGGAGCTGTTTATATCTACACTGTCTTAACTTACAGAGAACAAATTAAGTCTTTGATGTTCATCGTTCTTTATATTTGCAGTCAACCTCTTCACATTTAGCTGAGGTGTCAGGAGGGCCCAATTACCAAATGGACCCCCATTATTCTTCAGTGGGTCTTTCCCCACTGCATCTTGGCAGCAGCTGCTCCGAGCTTTAGCACGTGCCTCAGCATGTAGTCCTGTACCTTGTGCTCCTTGATACCAGGCCCACGACAATCCGCTGCAGTGTATGCACCAAAGTGATGCCTCTCCCTCTCGGTCACCCTCTGCTGGATGATCTTCCTGCTGCAAATCACAGGGGCAGTTGCCAGTGTTCAATCAACCACAATTGGCAGAGCAGGCTTGATGGGCTGAATGGCCTACTCCCATTCCTGTGGTCCTCTGGGCATGAAGGGGATCAAAGCAGAGGTATGGGAGGTGCCTTGGGTAGTATGTGAGAGATAAAAATGGGAGGAGGGTGGGGGCTGGGTTATCTACTCTGATTTGCTTTCCACAATTCCGAACCTTCTTCCCTCCTCCTGATTCTGTCCTCGTCTGTGCCCTGCACTAAGTGCCTGAGCAATAGATTTTGGACAGAAACCCCATCCCACTGCAGCTTACTCTATTCACTCAGTGTCAGTCTACCTTCTGATGAAGAAACCACATTAAAGTAGGTGGAATTCAATACTTATAATGGAGCAATAGTGGAGAATTTTTCTTTGCATGATTTCAATTCAAATTAACAATACATTCGAAATGACCAGCTTTGAATTAGAATAGATAGAAAAAAGAGGATGAAAGGGAATTGCATTTCTATAGACCCTGTTAGTGCCTAGAGTGTCCAAAAACACTTCATAATGAACATAACATCTTGTGTACTGTTGAAGGGTACTCCTTTCTGTCACCTAGTAAATGGAAATGAATTAATTCTAATATTTCCTTTCAGGCATAGTTTCTCGCTGAATTCTAAAACCTGATTTGCTTTTTTCCCACACAACCTGCTGTACTCTGAACCCTGACTCACATTTTTCCAGATGGTGCTTTCATTGTATCTTAGTGGTGCGTGAATGCTGAAGGTTATAGCCCATTTCTGTTTCTTAAGGCAGCCTGAAGCAACCCCCATCTTTCTGTATGTCTGTTTAAGGAAGTGGAACAGTAGGCTCTAAGCTGGGAAGGATTGCCCATCCATCTTGTCCCCTTCCTTGTTATACCAGTACTGTCAAATAGTGCTTTGTTTGTGCATGTCCTCATGAAAATTTGTCTTGAATTGATTTAAACCAGGCTTTATGGCAGGTTTCAATTACCTCTATGTAATGTTTCCTAACCGCATCCTTAAACATCCAGTCTGTTCAACAATTGCCTACTCAGTAGTTAACATCCAATCTATCAGATTGCTCAGTTCTGTTTCTGGACCATTACCACTCTCTGTCTGCTTCTTAAAGGCATTCCTGAAAACCTATCTTACATCAAGCTTCCAGTCACCTTTCCTAATGTCACTTGGTATTACACGTGCAAATATTTTACTACAGTAAAGGGTGACGCAAATGCAAGTTGTAAACACTGAACTGAAAAACTCATTTGATATTTTGGCTGTTCCCACTTCCTTGTTACCCTTAGCTCCAGGTTCATGCCCTCTGGACCTTGTGGTTTCCCTTTTGCACTGATTCCATAGAATTGTTCAACACAGCAAGGGGCTATTTAGTCCATTGCCTTTATGCCAGCTCTTTAGAAGAGCTACGTTTACTCCATTTTAGTTTTTCGCCTTGAAGATCTTATCATGTTTATTATTGCATCTGCCTCCATCATTCTTTAGTGTAAGCTTATTTCCAGATCCTTTCACCTCGCAATGTTAAAGGTGAGAGAGCCTCTATTAAGCCGTGCTGCCTCTATGCACCAACAGCATAAAACCAGATGGAGTCCATTCAGCCCATCAAGTCTGCTGCATCATTCATTAAGATCATAGTTGATCTGATAATCCAAACTTCACTTTCCTGCTTTTTCCCCAGAACCCTTGATTCTCTTTTACTGATCTAGGCGAAAGAGCACTTCAGAGGACATCTCCAGGACACTCGCACCAACCAACCCTACTGCCCCGTGGCTGAACATTTTAACTCCCCCTCCCACTCTGCTGAGAACATGCAGGTCCTGGGCCTCCTCCATCACCACTCCCTCACTACCCGATGCCTGGAGGAAGAACACCTCATCCTCCGCCTCGGGACCCTCCAACCCTATGGCATCAATGTGGTTTCCACCACTTTCCT
>NC_057731.1:49567252-49579870 GCF_004010195.1 Chiloscyllium plagiosum | reverse complement strand
ACTTGGGGGAGGGGCGTTGGAAATGTGATAGGTGGAAGGAGGTTAAGGTGAGGGTGATAGGCCAGAGTGGGGTGGGGGCAGAGAGGTCAGGAAGAAGATTGCAGGTTAGGAAGGTGGTGCTGAGTTCGAGGGTTGGGACTGAGACAAGGTAGGGGAGGGGAAATGAGGAAACTGAAGAAGTCTGAGTTCATCCCTTGTGGAAGATGAGGCGCTCTTCCTCCAGCCGTCGTGTTGCTATGGTCTGGCGATGGAGGAGTCCAAGGACCTGCATGTCCTTGGTGGAGTGGGAGGGGGAGTTGAAGTGTTGAACCACGGGGTAGTTGGGTTGGTTTGTCCGGGTGTCCCAGAGATGTTCTCTGAAACGTTCCGCAAGTAGGCGGCCTGTCTCCCCAATATAGAGGAGGCCACATCGGCTGCAACGGATGCAATAGATGATGTGTGTGGAGGTGCAGGTGAATCTGTGGCGGATATGGAAGGATCCCTTGGGGCTTTGGAGGGAAGTAAGGGGGGAAGTAAGGGAAGTTGTTGGACTATAAGTTGTGTGACTTCCAACTTTGTCCATCCCAGTCCAACACTCACATGGTTTAATAAGGTCTCCTCTCATTCTTCTAAGCCCCACTGAATACAAGCCCAACCTACTTGACATGTTCTGATAAGACAGTCCCACCATACCTGGTGTCAGCCTTAGAGAACCTCCTCTAAGATGTCTCCTATGCCTGTCTATCTTAGCTAAGGGCCCCAAAACTGTTCACAGCATTCCAGCTGTGATATGACTTGTGTTTTGTATAGTCTTATTAAGACATCCCTAATTTTCATTCTCCATTCCCTTCAACATAAAGGCTAACATTCCGTTTACCCTCCCTATTACCTGCTGAACTTGTTAACTTTTCGGGATATCTGCATGAGGATCTCCACATCCCTGTATCTTTCCTTACCTGACAGTTTCCTAACCTCATTGCTGTTTCCCAACTCAAAATCCCAGCATCATGTGCTGCTTGTACCTGCTCATTCAAACCTGATTGAGTTAATTTGGAAAAATACGTTTTCTAAGCATGAGTTTGTACTCTTTTTTTGTGACAGAAACATGGATTAAAGGTACACATACGGAACCCGTCTTCTTTCACCCCGATGTTAGAGGATGGAGTTGGAGGGAAACCACCTCGCTCACTCCTGTTGGGTAATACCATGGAAGAGACCCAGAAACAAATTGCACAGTTTTCAGCGAAAGATGCACAGGTAACTCCAGTTGACAGGAGCTTTCTTTTCTAACCCCACAAAAGTCAATCCCCCAAGTTATACACATAGACTCAAGTCGGTTACATTGTCCCAGAGTCTCCATGAATTGAAATAGGATCTTATAGACATAACGCTGGAAAAATATGTAAAGGATTTGGGAAAATAAAAGTGCTTCCTTTTTGTTTAATTTTCTTCTGAAGGCTTTTTGTTTCTTTGTTATAAGAGTTATAAGACCAGGGGGCATGGTGGGATATTGGGAATGGTGATGACACTAATAATCCAAAAACTCAGGTTAATGCCATTAGGGACACATACTGGTGATGGCCTAGTGGTATTACCACTAGACTATTAATCCAGAAACTCAGCTAATGTTCCGGGCACTAAATTTGACTCCCACCACAGCAGATGGTAGAATTTGAATCCAAGTTTTTAAAACAAATCTGGATTTAAGAATCTACTGATGACCACGAATCACTATCAATTGTTGGGAAAAATTTATTTGATTCACTAATGCCCTTCAGGGAAGGAAATCTGCCATCCCTAACTGGTCTGATCTACATGTGAATCCAATCCCACATCAGTGTGGTTGACACTCAACTGCCCTGTGAAATGGCCTAGAAAGCCACATACTTCAAGGGCAGCCAAGGATGGGCAATAAATGCTGACCTGCCAGCGATGTCCATTTCCCATGAATAATTTTTAAAAGCACAGGGTCAAATCCCATAATGACTGCTACTGGGTTGAACCCCATGAATAAATCTGGAAAAAAAAGCTACACTCTTCAATGGTGACCATGGCAACAACCATTGATTGTCACCAAAACCCATCTGGTTCATGGATGTCCTTTAGGGAAGGAAATTTTCCATCTGTACTTGGTGTGATCCCAAATGTGACTCCACACCAATGTGACTGACCTTCTGAAATGGTACAGTAAGCCTCTCCATTCACTTGGCATTTCCAACTGGATCACAAATGGTGACATTGCCTGTGATGCCCAAATCCCATGAAAGAATTTGTTTTATTTGTGAAAGAAAGGGCTGCTCAGCATGCTAGGAAGATTGGAAGTCGGAGGTCCTTTGATCGAACTTATAGGAATGTATCCAACTAAAGATGGCTGCTCTAACCCAAAACCAAAGGTAGTTTTCTGGTGAAGGAGAGTTGGAGCATTGGGGATGATTGGACTAAAGCCTACAGAAGCTTGTACAGATCAAATTCCATGGCACTATTTCCCAGGAGTGCAGGGCCCTAGTGTCCAGGTCACATTTATGTCTCATGAAGCAGATGATCTGGCCATTATCACTTGAGGGTGCTTGCTGTGCACAAATTGGTTGCTCTGTTGATATGTTCAAACATTGGCCGCACTTCAAAGGTATTTCATTGGCTGTAAGACAATATGGTGTAATCCTGAGGTCATGATAGTTGCTATATAAATTCAACTTTTGCATTTCCTCACACTCAGCTTCATGAACAAACAACTACTGTTCAGATTGAAATGATGAAAATATCCTGGGGCACAATGTTTCCCTGTGCATGAAGAAGAGGGTTGGAAGACTCCTTTTGTAGGATAGTAGGTCAGAGTTGATTAGATTAGATTAGATTACTTTACAGTTAGGTAACAGGCCCTTCGGCCCAACAAGTCCACACTGACCCGCCGAAGCGCAACCCACCCAGACCCATTCCCCTACATTTACCCCTGCACCTAACACTACAGGCAATTTAGCATGGCCAATTCACCTAACCTGCACATCTTTGGACTGTGGGAGGAAACCGGAGCACCCGGAGGAAACCCACGCAGACACGGGGAGAATGTGCAAACTCCAGACAGTCAGTCGCCTGAGGCGGGAATTGAACCCGGGTCTCTGGCGCTGTGAGGCAGCAGTGCCAACCACTGTGCCACCGTGCCGCCCAAAATGGGTGTGTGTGTGAGGATGGGCAGATACCATTTGATATTTGTTTGACAATCCTTGGAGAGCAATGAGTTTCTACATGCAATTCCTCCAAAGATGGTTAAATATCTAAATCAGTCTCTGATATATGTGGGGGGGGGGGGGGGGTGGGGGGGGGGGATGTGTGTGTGGAGTGGAGAGGGTGGCCTAGTGGTATTATCACTGGATTGTTAAACCAGAGACCCAGGTAATGATCTGGGGGCCCAGGTTCAAATCCCATGATGGTAGAAGATGAGTTCAATAAAAATCTGGAATTAAGGAGCTAATAATGACTAAGAATCTATTGTTGAAAAAAGCCATCTGGTTCACCAATGCCCTTTAGGGAAGGAAACTGCCATCCTTACCTGGTCTGGAGTATGTGTGTGACCCCAAACCCACAGTAATGGGGTTGATACTTAATTGCAATAAATGTGGGTAATAAATTCTGAACTAGCCAGGGATGCCCACATCACGTGATGAACAAAAAAAGGGTCTGAATATTTTCTGACATCTAAGTGTGAGTTGTGTTTTGCTTGCTAGTCATATGCAGAATATGAAGCTTTCATCAATCACATGGCCCTGTCCGTGGAGCCCCTATTGGATGCAGTACCCGTGGATGTCTCGTCGCTAACTAGTGGTTCACTGATACAGAAGATACAATCCCTACGCACTGTCAAACCTCTCATCCAAACAGGTAATCGAACAGAAACTGCGCTTTGTATAGTGCCCTTCACAGAGCCATCCCGAGGCATGTTGCTGTCAATGACATACTTTTGCAAGTTTTGCAAATGTTCCTTTTTTAAACAAATGCAACAGCTAAATTTGCCCAAAACAGAAAGGTCAGACAAATGACAGGAAAAACAGATGAACTGCTTTCAGCCCTGATTGGTTCATTGAATGTAGAACAAATGTCAGTTGTGAGTATAGATTTTTCTTAAAGATGTATCCCCTGCATTAGATATCTTTTTAATCAATCTGTTCAGAGATGTTAGAACACACCTCTGAAGAAGGTAGGGCTTGAACCAGAGTCACCTGGCTTACAGGTAGAGACACTACCATCACCCCAGAAGAGCTCCTACAGTTCTCTGCTGTTAGAGTCATACTTAGCACTAATGAAGATGGTTATGTTTGTTTGGGGGATCAGTCATCTCACTCCTAATACGCCACATCTGATGCTCCATAAGTTGATATTTTCTAATCAACCTGTTGAGAGATGTTAATGTACACCTTTGAAGTAGGTGGGACTTGAGCCTGCACCCCCTGACTTAGAGGTAAGGACATTACCACTGTGCCACAAGTACCATTCACCCTCCTTCATTTCACGACTCTCACCCAAATGGTGCTCTCAGCACTGAGGTGGAACTCTTCCCCTATTATTAAACCCTTCCAACATAGAATCCCTCCAATGCAGATTGAGGCCATTTGACCCATTGAGTCTGCACCAACCCTCTGAAAACAATCCCAACCAGAACCACAGACCTCCATTTTACCACAGCTAATCCACCTAACCTGCTCATCCATGGACACTATGGGCAATTTAGCACAGCCAATCCACCTAATCTATACATCTTTGGACTGTAGGAGGAAACCGGAGCACCCGGAGGAAACCCATGCAAACACAAAGAGGACATGCAAACTCCACACAGACAGTCACCTAAGGGTATAATCGAACCTGAGTCCCTGACACTGTGAGTCAGGGCTTAAGTCATTTGTGCAATGGAGGTTTGTTAAATTGATTGAAAGGTTCTGAATGGCCACCCATGAGGAGAATTGTAGTAAAAGCTCCCTGGCTTTTAGAAGAATGAGTATGATTGATACTTCCAAGTTGCTGAATGGCCTTGACAAAGACCATATTAATATTAACTGTCAAGAGATCCACTTTCAGATGTAGGAGTCAGTCTGTCTTCCATAACTGTTTATTTGTATTTCACAGTTCAATACAAACTCCAGTTTGCTCTGAATCATTCCTGACCATTCCCATTCCTGGAGAAAACCAGTCTTTAATTACCCCAGTGAGCATCAGCTACTCTCTGCTATTTCTGCAGCACGTCGTCGTCCATTCGTAAAGCGACCACCATTTTCAACATTGCCAATGTGAGGCTGTTTCCCCTGGAACACAGTCCCATACCCTTGGGTGAAGAGGCCAGCCAGTTAGGACTGAGACGAGGAGCTACTTCTTTACTCATTTTTAAGCCTTCAGGATGAATGCAATAAATTGCAAGGGGTAGGAGGTGTTGGATGAATTTAAGAAAAAGCAGCATGGTGGCTCAGTGGATAGCACTGCTACCTCCCAGTGCCGGGATCCCAGCCTCGGGCGACTGTCTGTGTGGAGTTTGCACATTCTCCCCATGTGTGTGCGGGTTTCCTCATGCAGTCCAAAAATGTGAACTGGCCATGCTACATTGTCACATAATGTTCAAGGACATTTATATTAGGTGCATTAGTCAGGGGTAAATATAGGGTAGGGGAAAGGGTCTGGTTGGGTTACTCTTCTTTGTTGGGCCGAAGGGCCTGTTTCCACACTGTAGGGATTCTAGAATCCTCTACCCCTGAGCTGTGGATGCTCAGTGTTGAATCTATTCAACATGGAAGTCACTTGATCTTTCAACATTGAGGAGAGTGAAGTCGAGGTTAAGGATCAGTCATGGTCTTATTGCCTGGTGGCAAGGCTCAATGGGCTGACTCCTATTCCTAGTTCTCATGTTCACTCCTATTCACCATTTTCCTTCTTCTCCTCACAGGTCTTAAACTGGGGAGACGTATTCCACAGTTCTACGAACTATTGACGGCTCCAATATCCAAAGTAAGCACAGAAATTCACTTTTGGAAACTGCTGTTGTATGGTCACACTGGGTATTGACCCTAACATTTCTGATCCCAGCCTCAGGGATTCTGCGCTTGGCATAGGCCGTGGTGCAGGGGCGGTGTCGCTGAGCTAGGAATCTGGCTAACATTCGGGGGACATCAAATGACAAATGAGGAAATCCAACCTCAATAAAGTCTGGAATTTAAAATGGCCTAATGGTGGTCATTGTCAATTGTTGGGTTTAATAAAAACATCAAGAGTTCAGTTCTGATGAAGAATCATCTGAACTCGAAACGTTAGCTTGCTCTCTCTCCAAGGATGCTGCTTGTCCCACTGTGATCTCCAGAATTTGTTGTCAGAGCATTGAAGGCAGGAGTTGACTCATCATGTTACAGCTGTACAAGAGATTTGCAAGGGTCCTTTCAGAATCCTGCATACAGTTATTGTCATCTTGTTAACCTTGATGCTGTTAAATTGGAAAGGGTGCAGAAAAAACATTTCCAAGACTGTTTGCCAGGACTGGAGGTTTGAGTTATAAGGAGAGGGATGGGACTTTTCTCCCTGGAGCATTGGAGGCTGAGGGGTGACCTTGTAGAGATTTATAAATCATGAGGGACAGGGATAAGGCAAATAGCCAAGGTCGTTTTCCTAGGATGGGGGATTCGAAAACCAGAGGGCATTGGTTTACATTGAGAGGGGAAAGATTTAAACGAGACCTACAGGGCAACTTTTTCATGCAGAGGGAGGTATGGAATGTGTATAGAATGAGTTGTCAGAGGAGGTATTAGAGGCAGGTAGAGTTAAAGCACTTATAAGACATCTGAACAGGTACATGAATAGGAAAGGTTTAGAGGGATATGGGCCAATGCAGGCAAGTGGGACTAGTTTAATTTGGGAAAACTTGTTGACATGGATGAGTTGGACTGAAGAGTCTGTTTCCGTGCTGTAGGACACTATGCCTCAGTGACCTTTTAGTGAAGAAAATCTGCCATCTTCACCCAGCCTGGCCTACATGTGACTCCAGACCCACTGCAATGGGGGTGATTCTGAAATAGCTCTTGCAGGACACTTTGTTCAATGGGCATTAAGGATGGGGATGCCAGACTTGCTGGTATCGCACTTATCCCACAGGGGGGGGTAACTAAACAAAAGAAAACTCAAAGAACTGCGAGGCTGGAAATCAGAAACAAGATCAGGAATTGCTGGGAAGACTCAGCAGGTCTGGCAACAAATGTGGAGAGAAATCGGAGTTATTGTTTGTTCTCTGTTTCACTCCACAGATGCTGCCAGACCTGCCGAGTCTTTCCAGCAATATCTAATTTTGTTTCCCATTAGGGGCCTGGTTAGCTTGCTGGGGGCTTGTTCGAAATGTAGAGTGATGCCAACAGCATGGGTTCAATTCTCACCCTGGCTGGAATCACCAGGAATGTCCCTCCTTCTCAACCTCTCCCCTTGCCTGAGGAGTGGTGACCCGCAGGTTAAATCACCACCTGCCCCCAGGAGCCTCCGCACTGGTCCTTGCCAGACTCTCCCACAACTCCCCATTTGCCCCGGGGTAAGTATTCTGTACCCAGTCTTTGTGTGAGGAACAGACTGACGATGATGAGGCTTTCCCGATGAAATGGGAGTTGCCTTGCTGCCTTGTTACTGACAGCGTCAGCTCAACAGTTGTTCCTGGAGCTGTTTCCTTGCAGGCATCTGTCCAATGTGGAAGTCTGTCCTTTGAGAAACGCATTGCCGGACAGTGACTAAATCTCTATTTCGCTTCTCGTGGGATATTTACAGTAGCATCAGTTCTGACATTATCCTCTGATAGCTACGCTTTGCCAACTTGCTGTCCTTATTTTATTTTTTTTGGCAGATTCTAAATCACTGGTTTGAATCAGAGCCCCTGAAAGCGACTCTGGCTACTGATGGAATTATTGGTGCAATGATAAGTCCGCAGGCTGCAGGCAGTGGGTAGGAAAACCATCAGATCTTTCATTTGTTTCAAGTAAATTTATCTTGAATTTTTACATTAAAGTTATTTATTAAAATAGTAAGAGAAAGAGGTTTCAGACATTCTTTTCAATTAAATCATGGACAATTTGTATCTGATATTTATTCTTCCAACGTTGCTCAATAACCTCTGATTCTCTTCAGTTTTTAATATAAACTTTTCTGAATATTAATTTAATTAACCCAGTGCAGCATCTGCTACCTTACAAAGGGGAGGAAATAGCCTAGTGGTATTATCAATGAACTGTCAATCCAGAAACTGTTCTGGGGAGCAGGTTTGAATCCTGCCATGGTGGGATTTGAATTCAGTTTTTAAAATCTCAGACACTAAGAGTCTAATGATGACGATGAATCCATTGCCAATTATTGGAAAAGCTCATTAGGTCACTAATGTTCAAAAGGGAAGGAAACTGCCATCCTTACCTGGTCTGGCCTACATGTGACTCCAGACCCACAGCAATGGGGCAACACGGTGGCTCAGTGGCTAGCACAATGCCAGGGACCTGGGTTCGATTCCAGCCTCGGGCGACTGTATGTGTGGAGTTTGCACGTTCTCCCCATGTCTGTGTGGATTTCCTCCCCAATCCAAAGGTGTGCGGGTCAGGTGAATTGGCCATGCTAAATTTCTCATAGTGTTAGGTGCATTAATCTGGGGTAAATGTAGCATAGGGGAATGGGTCTGGGTGGGTTACTCTTTGGAAGGTCGGTGTGGGCTTGTTGGGCCGAAGGGCCTGTTTCCATTCTGTAGGGAATCTAATCTAATGTGATTGACTCTTAACTGCCCTCTGGGCAGGGATAGGCAATAAATGCTGGTCTAGCCAGTGATGCCCACATCCTGTGAATGAATTTAAAAAAAACTGTTGCACAAATGTGACAAACTTCATTTCCTGGCAGCATAACGTTTGGTCATGCCAACCCCTGCAAGTTCCCCTCTGAGCCACTCACCATCCTAACTTGGAAGCATATCACCGTTCCTTCACTGTCACTGGGTCGAAAGCCTGGAATTCTTTCCCTCTTGAGGCAGTTAGGAATGGGTAATAAATGCTGATCTTGCCACCATTGCACAAGTCCCAGGAAAATAAAACATACTTTTGTGACAATATTGTAAATTGCTGTGTCAACCTTTCCCATTCAGTGTTAGGATTTCTGCTGTCATGGTGCAGTGGCAGATGTTGGCCATTAGGTGGCAGAGTGTTTCAGGATTCTGAAGGCTTGCCCAAACTTTCGTAATTCCATATACAGAGCAAATAAAACTTGTCAAGTTACACAAGGATAATCTGTGTTCCAAAAGCCCCTCAACTGTTTTCTTGCTCATTTTAGGTATGTACTGCTTCATCACGTGATGGGGGAGCTGGAGGGGATTAAAGGGGCTTGGGGTTATGTGGAAGGTGGAATGGGTGCACTTTCCAAATCCATCGCCAATGTGGCTGCGGATCATGGAGCCTCAATCTTTACAGAGAAGGTACGTGCTCCAGATACACTCATCTGACCGTTCCATTTTAATTTGCTTTATAAGGAGGTTACAAACTGAATAAACAAGGAGAAGCTGATCTCTTTGTCAGGAGGGCCAGCAACCAGAGAGTCCAAATTTAGGATAGTTAGCAACAATATCAGTGTGCACAAAGGGAAAGTCTTTCTATTAAATGGTCTCATGTGTCTACTGCGGAGCATTAATGTGGAAAATTAAACCCATTTTGCTTTTTCACCCCGTCATGGTGCTTTAACCCTGTATTATGCTGTGGCCAGGCTTGAGGTAAAATTCCCTTCACAGTCGAGAGTGTGATGCTGCCTGATTTTCCAGCACCACACTCTCGACTCTGATCTCCAGCATCTGCAGTGTTCACTTTCTCCCAGTTGATTTTAACCCTACTGCGATGCCTCTTCCAAGGATGCCTGCCTGGGAGAGCTTCTCCTCCTCTCTCTACAGCCTTAATTTTGATGAAAGGCTTATGCTGAAACATCGATTCTTCTGCTCCTCGGACACTGCCTGACCTGCTGTGCTTTTCCAACACCACCCTCTCGACTCGGATCTCCAGCATCTGCAATCCTCACTTTCTCCTAAAGTTCCCTTCAGTCTGTTTCAATAATGTATCCAAATTGCTTAGCCTAGAGTCACACCAGTATCACACTTACAGCCATTCTGGTAGTTTTGTAGAACAATTTACTGCTAAGCTCACAGTACCTTGATAAATATGAAATTTAACACTGTTCATGCCTTTAACATTGTCAGTGAAAGTTAATGTAGTTCTCTCTCTCTCTATTGAACAGGTAGTGGATTCCATTCTTGTGGACAGTAATGGGAAAGCACAGGGAGTTGTGCTGCAAGATGGAACTGAGATAAGGAGCAAAGTGGTTTTATCCAATGCCACTGCTCATGTGACCTTCCTCCAGCTGACGCCAAAGGTGCATTGGATAATGTCTCTATTTGATTCCTCTTCCATACCTTTTATATTCACTACCAGGGGTTCTGCTCACACCCAGATAATGTCACTCAAGTTGTCCTTTTTCAGAGAGTGAAGGTTGACAGATTGTTGAATGGTGATGGGCCCAACAACCATCCCATGCCATTATCTACCACCCCCATTCCATGACTGCTTTCTGTCAGCAGTTAATGGAGTCCCATTGGCATCCGAGTTCCCCTCCTGGCCGTGCACCTTGTCCCAGCTTGGGCACATCTTGATATCCCCTCATTGTCGCTGGGTCAAAATCCTCACCATTGGTTGCACCTTCACCACAGTGGCTGCAGTGATTGGAGATGCCAGCTTAGCAACAGCTCCTCAAGGCAGTTTTGGGGATGGGTATAAATGCCGGCCATTGCCAGTGATAACCACACCCTGTGAACAGTCCTTCACCCATGAGCGTTAGGTAGGAGATTACAGGGTGACCTGGACAAGTTAGGAGAGTGGGCAGATGCATGGCAGATGCAGTTTAATGTGGATAAATATATGGTTATCCACTTTGGTGGCAAGAACAGGAAGGCAGATTACTACCTCAATGGAATCTATTTAGGTAAAGGGGCAGTACAGAGAGATCTGGGTGTTCTTGTACACCAGTCAATGAAGGCAAGCATGCAGGTACAGAAGGTAGTGGGATTACCTTACACTGAAATACTGAAGCGACTGGGCTTGTATACCCTTGAGTTTAGAAGACTGAGAGGGGATCTGATTGAGACGTATAAGATTATGAAAGGATTGGACACTCTGGCAGCAGGGAACATGTTTCCGTTGATGGGTGAGTGCCGAACCAGAGGACACAGCTTAAAAATACGGGGTAGACCATTTAGGACAGAGATGAGGAGAAACTTCTTCACCCAGAGAGTGGTGGCTGTGTGGAATGCTCTGCCCCAGAGGGCAGTGGTGGCCCAGTCCCTGGATTGGTTTAAGAAAGAGTTGGATAGAGCACTCAAAGATAGTGGAATCAAGGGTTATGGAGATAAGGCAGGAACAGGATACTGATTAAGGATGATCAGCCATGATCATATTGAATGGCGGTGCAGGCTCGAAGGGCTGAATGGCCTACTCCTGCACCTATTGTCTATTGTCTATTGTTTAATTGTCATGAATCACTTCTACCACCATTGAGTGTCAAGTAATGACCGTCGCCTCTTCACAATCATTGGTGTTCCCATTACTGAATTACCCCACTATCACTGTCCTGAGACATTCCATTGACCAGAAACTGAACTAGTCTGGCCATATAAACACAAGGGCTACAAGAGCAGGTTGGAGGCTAGGCATTCTGCAGTGAGTAACTCGCCTCCCGACTCCCCAAGGCATACGTCAGGAGTGTGATGGAATACGCCCCACCTGCCTGGATGGGTGCAGCTCCAACAACACTCAAGAAGGTTGACACCATTCAGGACAAAGCAGCCATTTGATTGGCACCACATTCACAAACATCCACTCCCTTCACCATTGATGCTAAGTTGCAGCAATGTGCACTATTAACAAGATGCACTGCAGAAATTCACTAAAAGTCCTCAGACAGCACCTTCCAAACTCACAAACACCTCCATCTATAAGGACAAGAACAACAGATCCCTGGGAACACTACCATCTGCAAGTTCCCCTCCAAGCCACACACCATTTGATTTGAAAATATATCACTGTTCCTTCAGTATCATTGGGTCTAAACGCTGGAAATTCCTCCCAAACAGCATTGTGGATATACCTGCAGCATATAGGCAGCAACCTCTACCTTCTCATGGGTAATGAGGAATAGCTAATGAATGTTGGTTTAGCCAGTGATGCCCATATCCTGTGAAAAACTATTGAAGCCCTGGCTGTGATTAGTTTGGCATTGATGGAGGGTCACAGCTAGGACCTTGCTGAACTTTAGGATTCAGTTCCAGACTAAGAGATTATATTTAGCAGTGTGGAAGACCATCCATGCATGTGGGTGAACACCGGAATTGAATTCAATGGATTCAGGATCATTGCATGGGGAGGGTGAGTTGAGTCTAGGAAAACATCAAATTCAAATGCTAATTACTCAAAGTATTCAGAGGGACTTTAGCTGCTGGGTTGTACCTTAATGTAGGAAGTTCGGCTTAAGCTATCACCCGAGGACAGGCAAAATCGACGTTTCGGGCAAAAGCCCTTCATCAGGAATAAAGGCAGAGAGCCTGAAGCGTGGAGAGATAAGCTAGAGGAG
>NC_057731.1:49556688-49564437 GCF_004010195.1 Chiloscyllium plagiosum | reverse complement strand
CTTTCAATTTCCACTGTTACATTTATTATGCATCGTCACAGTATCCTACCTGAATGGACTCTCTTCCATTCTCTTAGCTTACCTCCCGATCGCATCTGCTCTAATGATGAGGCATATAGCGGGAGGTACCGGGGGAAAGGCGGTGCGTTATGCTCAGGAAAGTTTTGTTTTGGCAGTGAAGATTCCTGGCACCGTCAATGACAGGGCTCTCAGCAGGACCTTTACTTAAAACGATGAAAGGTTCACTGTTGTACTGAACTGAAAACCCAGTAGTCCTTGCATCTGCAAGTTCGTAAGGAAGCATAATCATCAGCCACAGGGTGGAATATAGGAGGAAGGAAGTATTGTTGCAGACTCTAAAGAAAGATATGGTTAGTCCACAGTCTGCGCGGGTCCAATCGCTACAAAATCGGCAGGGAACAATTGCACTGCAGAGATTGCAGAGAGGTTTCACGGGATGTTCCCTGAAGTGAGAGGTCTCAGCAAAAAGTTAACTTTTGTTTGGGGTCTGTGGAGCAGAAGAGGCTAAGGGGGCAATTGATGCAGACATAATGGTGAGTGATATAGACTGGGCCGATTGTGATAAATACTTCCGCGATGTAGGCATGTCTTAGACCAATTGAATTAAGGTTAAAGTGAAAAATGAAGCATTTCGCGAGGATCTGATGGAAAAGCAAATTACCCAGGGGATGGGTCAAATATGGAACATGTTGCCTGAGAGGGTAGCTTATCTCTCCACGCTTCAGGCTCTCTGCCTTTATTCCTGATGAAGGGCTTTTGCCCGAAACGTCGATTTTGCCTGTCCTCGGATGCTGCCTGAATTGCTGTGCCCTTCCAGCACCACTGATCCAGAATCTGGTTTCCAGCATCTGCAGTCATTGTTTTTACCTCTTAAGCTATCACCCGTCAACCCTGTCTAATTTCGAACTGGGAACTTTGGAATCTGGGTGTTGTTGTATAAGGCACTTAGTACCTGATAGAGTTAACTGACATCCACAAGATAAGGTCAGGACATAAAGGATTGTTCCTGAGAGGGATGAACTTGTTCTCTCAGAATGTGTAGTGTGCTCCAACCACTGGTTCAACAATTGTTCTCATTGCTAATAACATGTAGCTGCGAGAGTGATATATACGTTTCAGCCTGATGTATCACAATTGTGAACCTTAGTACTCATCAGTTAGTTACACCTATATAATAAACCTCCACTGCTTTGATCAAAACGGAACCCATTGTCTGCTGAATACATTGTGTGGATATCCTTCCCCACTTGGTATCAGTTTCTCGACTGATCTCAATAAGAAGCTGATGGTGAGTCTCCACAGAAAATGTTAGCTGTGCTGGCAACCAGCGTGATTAAAGATAAGCGTGCTACCACTTAGCTAAGACAGACTAGTTTGCCTGAATGATAAGTCCACTGAGGCAATGAGAATGGATATCAGACAGTTTTTCCAGAGGCAGTTTGCCATGTTAGCTTTATGCACATGTGGGTAATCTACTCAGGTGGCTTTCTTGTCAAATTTTAAATACCAGCTGTGGCACAGCCACGTCTCAGAGTCAAAAGTTTTGTAGGTTCCAGCCTCACTGCGGATGTTTTGAGTGTAAACTCCAGGCTGACTTTCCTGGTTCCAATATTGATGGGGCCCCATCATAAATAATCTCATGACACAGAAGCAGATAGCCAATGGTGTTGTAGTAATGTTATTGGACTGGTAAAATCCAGAAACATAGCCTGATGATTTGTGGATATAGGTTTCAATTTGTGGCCGCTGGTGAAAATCAATTCAATAAAAATTTGGGATAAAAAGCTAGCCTACTGGTGACATTGGAAGCACTGTCAAATGTAGTACACACCCATCTGGCCCACTAATGCCATTTTGGGAAGGAAATCTGCCATCCTTACCCAATCTGGCCTACATGTGTTCCAGACCCAGAGCAGTGTGATTGACTATTCACCATGGCCCTCTGGGTAATGAGGGATGGGCGTGTCCTGACCAATGTTCATAGATCAAAAATATCACATTACCCCAGTGCTACTTGAGGACTTTACATTTACAACATTGTATGTCAAACAGAGATGAAAGATAAGGTGTAAATGCAAGTCTTTAATGTGAAATTCTGCCTGTTCTAGGAATCACTGTCTGAAGAATTTATTAAGGAAGTTTCATCCATTGACTACACTTCTCCTGTTACAAAGATCAATGGTACGTATAGCCTTGGTGAGAGGGTGAGATGGATTTGAATGAAGTGAGTACTACCAGCTGGATGACATGTTCCTAGGCTGGACCAATCATGGTCCTTGATGGTGGGCATTCATAGAGTCATACAGCATGACAAAAGACTTTTCGACCCAACTCGTCGATGCCTACTAGGTTTCCTAATCTGAACCAGTCCCATTTGCCTGTATTTAGCTCCACTCCCCACTTTCCTATCCATGTACCATCCAAATATCTTTTAAATGCTGTCATTGTACCCATCTCTGCCAGCTCACTCCATATATGCACCACCCTCTGTGTTAAAATGTTGCCCCTTGGGTCCCTTTTAAATCTATCCCCTCTTACCTTAAACCTAGCCCCCTCCAGTTTTGGACTCCCCTACCCTGGGGAATCTGGAAGATGTCTGCTGGGCTCAGTTATAATCACGCCTTCACCCTGAGATAGTTTAGGTGAGCTCCTCACTTCCGCTATCCTGCTTTTATGTGAGAGAAAGTGCCTCTTGATCTCTCCACTGAACAACTTAGCTCCAGCTGTAAGGTTGTGCCTTCCTGTATTGTACCAGATTCCCCCCCAAAGGGGTTGATCTCTCGAGCCTTTTCTGTCCTTCTGTAAGATCCTTCTGTTGATCATCTCTGGATTCACTCTTGTCAGATCCCTTCAATCAATTGGATGACCCTGCATTTGTAAACTCAAAAGGAATGCAAGCCATTCTATGGAACCTCGCTACAGAATTTAAGCCCTGACACCATTCGGTTCACTGCATTGCTTTGACCTGGATTTGAACTTTGCACCAAAGACCAGAAAAAGAGCCATCGCCCAACCCAATGCAGGACCAGGAATACTCAATCCCCACCAACAATTGGAAACCCTTTGATATTCACAACTAGAATAAGACGTGGGGACATTAGCAACAACAAAAGCTTTCATTCATATAGCAGCTTTAATATAGTAAACATCGCAAGTTGTTTCAACAGAAAAGTTACAAACCCATACAAAATACAGTCAAAATTGCACCATTCGGGCCCCTCAAGTTTGCTCCACCATTCATTAAGATCATGGCTGATCTGTTTGGAATTCCACATTCCCACCTACCCCCTGATGAACTTTGCTTCCCTGCTTAATGAAAACCTATCTACCGCCATCTTAAAAATATTCAATACAGGGGTCTTCGTCACCTTCCATGATTGAGCTCCAAAGCTGCACAAATATCTGAGAGGAACAAGAATCGCCTTATCACCATCCCACCCCGCATTTTAAAACCAGGCCTTCTCATTCTGGACGGATGCAGAGAGGAAACAATCTTCTCATGTTCATGTGGTCAAGATTAGTAGGTGGCACGGTGGTTAGTGCTGCTGCCTCACAGCGCCAGGAACCCAAGTTCAATTCCAGCCTCGGGTGACTGTCTGTGTGGAGTTTGCACATTCTCCCCGTGTCTGCGTGGGTTTCCCCCGGGTGCTCCAGTTTCCTCCCACAATCCAAAGATGTGCAGGTTGGGTGGATTGGCTATGTCAACTTGCCCATAGTGTCCAGGGATGAGCAAGCTAGGTGGGTTAGCCACGGGAAATACAGGGATAGGATAGAGGGTGGTTCTGGGTGGGATGTTCTTCAGTGGGTCAGTGTGGACCTGATGGGCCGAATGGCATCTATCTGTACTGTCGGGATTCTGAGATCATTCAAAATCCACCTGTTACTAACTCAGAAACCTAAACTTACAATAGATAACCTATTTTAACAAAAATACACATCCCACAGTTTGTGCCAAACAGGGCAGTTAAAGGCAAAGTCTGTGAGATTTGAGGAATTAAAACGAGGATGTACTGGAGAGGAGCAGAGATCTGGTGCCAGAGTAGGTTATAGAGAAAGGGGAGGAAATGAGGGCTTTGAGGGATCTGGAAATGACAATGAGAACTGAGGAGGTCCCTATGTAGGTCATAATACCCTAAATTTGCATACTAAATCTAAACCAATGGGTAAAACATTGTTTGTTTTGATATTTACCAGTTGCTGTGGATCGCTTACCAAACTTCCTGGCTGTGCCCACCAATGATGGGATACCTCCTTCTCAGCGAATCGCTGGTACCATTCATTTGAACTGTGAGGACATGGCCTGTATCAAAGAGGCTTATGAAGAAGCCTGCCGGGGCCTTCCATCCACCAGGTACAATCTGAGGAATTTGTTCTGCTGGGGAGGGAAGGGGAGAGGAGGAGATTCCCACTATCCTGCTCAATATTTATCCCTCAGCCATCACTTCTGGAAAACACATGAGCTGCTTGTTTACTTTGGTGCATTTTGTGAACTCTTGCTGTGTACAAACTGGCTTCTTTACTTGCCTACAAGTACAGTGGGGGCTCCTCAGTAGTACACTGGGTATCCAGTAGATCATGGTCTGCTGTGGTGTGAAACTTGGTACAAATTGTCTCAGCATCAAAGTTTTCTCTCTGCAAATGCAGCAGCTACCACTCTCTCTATCTTTATATCTCTCTCTTTTTGTCTACCTCTTCCCCTTTATCTCTTTACCTTTCTCTCTCTCTGTCTCTCTCTCTCTCTTCCTGTCTATTTCTTCCCCTCTATCTCTCTACCTCACTCTTTCTCTATATCTCTCTCTACCTGTCCCTATCTCTATCCAGCTCTCTCTGTCCTGTTCATATCTCTATCTAGCTCTCTTTTTCTGTCTACCTCTCTCCCTCTATCTCTCTCTATCTCTCTACCTCTCTCCATGTCTCGCTCTCTTCATCCCCCCCTCCCAACTATAGATAAAAGAAATTTAAAAGCAGTCATTTGATTATTTGATTGATTTTGCAAAGCACCTGCTTCATTCATTTGTCATGGAGCGTGGAGACTGGACACTGTCGTGTCGGTAGTATTGGCCACAGCCCCTAGTGGAATTGAGCCTGAGTATAGATTACCAGCTTGGAAGTAATGTGGTTTTACTTGTAATGCAGCTTACTTATAATACTTATAAGAATCCATGGACCACTTTATAGCAGGCTCTCACTGTAGATCCTGATACTTTGGGACATCCTAAGGTCAAAAACAAATGTTTTTTTTCTTTCTGTTTCTACCTTTCTCTCCCCTTTGTGTTTAGTTATCTATTGGAGCTTTATTTTTTATCTGATGCAGCAATGCCCCTGCAGCATGAGAACCTGGGCATGGATATCATGGTATTATAGAATCCAACAGACATTTATTGCAACCAGGGTGTCATGCTTTAAGTGATCCTCGGTAAGATGGAGACCGAGACCTTTATATCCTCAGGTCACATGTTATAGTAGAGTGATGATATCATGAAGATACCTCTTAAAGGCAAACTGACTGTGAGACATAACACAATTGTCTTTTTTCCTATTGACTTATTTTTCTTTCTGAATGCATGTTTTCACTTTATATTTAGAAATTATTTGTTTTCTTTACGTTTGCTTGTCTTGTGCATAAGCGCAATTCTGGAGCTCATAGAATCATAGAGTGGTAGAGTCATGGAGTTATAGGAGTGAACACACTGAAATAGACCCTGTGTCCATACTGACCAGATATCTTAACCTAATCTAGTCCCATTTGCCAGTATTTGGCCCACATCCCTGTAAACCCTTCCTAATCATATACTCATTCCAGATGCCTTTTAAATATTGTAATTGTACCAGCTTCCACCACTTCCTCTGGCAGATCATTCCATACATGCACCACATTCTGTGTGAAAATGTTGCCCCTTAGGTCCCTGTTAAATCTTTCTCCTCTCACCTTAAACCTATGCCTTCTAGTTTTGGACTCCCTCACTCCAGGGAAAAGACCTTGTTTATTCACCCTATCCATGCCCCTCATGATTTTAGAAACCTCTATAATGTCATCCCTCAGTCTCCAGTGCTCCAGAGAAAACAGCCCCAGCCAATTCAGCCTCGCCCTATAACTCAAACCCTCCAACCCTGGCAACACTGTTGTAAATCTTTTCTGAACTCTTTCAAGTTTTATAATATCCTTCCTATAGCAGGGAGACCAGAATCCAACGCAGTACTCCAAAAGTGACCAAGCCAATCCCCGAAAATAACACGGTGTTTCCAACATATTAAATGTTGTCAGAACGTGTAAATTAGAATGTGTAAAGTCAGAAAGTGTATTCATATAAATTCTATTTTTCTTTGTCTTCTTCCAATAAGACCAGTGTTGGAGTTATGTATCCCCTCAATTCTGGATCCTACTATCGCTCCACCAAATTGCCATGTCATCTCCATCTTTACCCAATACACACCATACTATCTGCAAGGAGGTAAAGAGTGGGATGAACTGGAGAGGAATCTCTACGCTGATAGAGGTAGGCAACACAGTAAAATGGCTTGCCACTAGCTCTCTAAGAATCAGTGGGTTTATTCAGAGAGTACAGCAATTGGGATTATATTCATTGGAATTCAGAAGAATGAGGAGGGATCTCACAAAAATCAATAAAATTCTAACAGGTCTCGTCAGGGGAGATGAGGAAGGATATTCCCCAATGCAGGGCAGTCCAGAACTAGGGGTCACAGTTTAAGGAAACAGGGTAGGACTGAGATGAGGAGAAATTTCTTATCACAGGGAGTGATCAAGGCCAAAACATTGTATGGTTATAAGAAAGAGTTGGGTGTAGCGCTTGAGGCTAACAGGATCAAAGGATTTGGGAGAAAGCAGGATTAGATGATTGAGTTGGATGATAATGAATGGCAGAACAGGCTGAAAGGGCTGAACAGCCTACTCCTGTGGTTTCCTATATTTCCAAAAGTTTAATTGAAATACGGCACTGAGGGATTTGGCTGTGCACTTATTTACAATTATTCCTGCACTTGCCAAGGCCTGATTATTTTGATGCTACGAAGCCAGTCTCTCAAAGTTTTCCAGAAACATCACTATTGGGGAATTCTGGGTGGCTTCCCCTAATGGGTGATGCTGCAGACCGTGGCTGATCGTCTGTGAAAACTTCCCAGGGTGCCTGCTTAACAAGACAGGTAGGGAGGTCATTCCTCCCCGGTTATCCAAGTTTTCCCTCTCCCCTGGACACCAGTGCATTCCTACAACAAAGAATCAGACACAAAAAAAAACAGAAATTGCTGGAAAATAAAACTCAGCAGGTCTGGCAGCAGCAGTGGAGAGAAAGCAGATGATATCACGAGGATACCTCTTAAAGGCAAACTGACTGTGAGACATAACACAATTTTCTTTTGTTTCTGTTGACTTATTTTTCTTTCTATCTATATGTTTTCACTTTTTACATTAAAGAAATCTCTAAGCAATTTGTTTTCTTGTCCTGTGACCCTTCATCCAAACCCTGAAGACAGTTCTGAGGAAGGGTCATTGGACCCAAAACATTAACTCTGATTTCTCTTCACATATGCTGCCAGACCTGCTGTGTTTTTCCAGAAATTTCTGTTTTTGGACCTGCATATTCATAGAACATAGAACATAGAACAATACAGCACAGAACAGGCCCTTCGGCCCACGATGTTGTGCCAAACATTTGTCCTAGCTTAAGCACCCATCCATGTACCTATCCAATTGCCACTTAAAGGTCGCCA
>NC_057731.1:49539215-49554410 GCF_004010195.1 Chiloscyllium plagiosum | reverse complement strand
CAGCATCGTATTTACCCTTCTCCCAATTGTAAAACCTACCCTGTTGTACGCACCTATCTCTCTCCATAACTAAGGTGAAAGTCACAGAATTGTGGTCACCATCACCAAAATATTGGCCCACTAACAAGCCCATTACTTGTCCCGGTTCATTACAAGTACCAAATCCAATATGGCCTCCCCTCTGGTCAGACAATCTACATACTGTGTTAGAAAAGCTTCCTGGACACACTGCACAAACACCGCCCCATCCAATCTACTTGATCTAAAGAGCTTCCAATCAATATTTGGGAAGTTGAAATCTCCCATGACTACTACCCTGTGGCTTCTGCACCTTTCCAAAATCTATTTCCCAATCTGTTTCTCCACATCTCTGCTGCTATTGGGGGGCCGAAAATAAACACCCAACAAGGTGACTGCTACTTTCCTATTTCTATTTCTATTCCTATTTCAGCCCATACTACCTCCAAAGGCAGATCCCCCTCGAACTGCCTTTCTGCAGCCATTATACCATTCCTGTTGAGCTGTCTCAGTTGCCAATGACAGCAGATGGGAAGTGAGAGTGCAGCTGCAGTCCCCTGAGGGCTGTGGGTGTGGGAAACATCCCGGGAATTGGCTGGGGTCTCATACACAGGAAGGTCCTGAACTTGCAGATGGCTTTAGCCATGTTTTTCTGCTGATGACCTTCTAATGTGGAAGACTACTGTTGAAGGTCCTCCCTGTATTCAGCTAACTGCACTGGATTCATCTCCACTAACAACAACAGCTTCCTTCAACATAGGGCCTTTATGTTACGAAACATCCCAAACAATCACAGGATTGCAAACAAATTAAAATTAACATTGAACCACATAAAGAGATATTTGTGGTTTTTAACTCCCTGATCTCCCAATTCTAGAAGACTCGCAGTTGGTCCCCAACATACTTGCCTTAACATCCCATCTCAGGGCTAGAAGAGTGTATGTGGGGATGAGTGGACTTATTGGGTCTAACTGAGAAACTTTCAGTTCACTGTGAAACTCAGTTATGAGTCCCAGCTCCCACCAGCCCTTGATATGTCTGAACACCTCGAGGTGGGATTTGACAGATACAAGTTGAATAGGTCATTATGCTTCATAACTCTTACCCATGTGAGATGCAGAAGATAGCAGATAAACCGCTGTTAGGGTGCTCCAGATAGACACTGAATTAGGATCTCAAGAACCTTGAGCAAAATTCCACAGGTAATCGGGGAAGTACATAGAATGTTGGCCTTTGTTTCAAAGGGAACTGAATATAAAAGTGGGGAGATTTTGCTAAAACTATACAAAGCACTAGTCAGACCCCCAGCTAGAATACTGGGAATGGTTTTGGTCCCCACATTTAAGGAAAAATGTACTGGCATTGGAAGCAGTGCAGGGAAAGTTCACTGGATGGTATCAGGTATGGAAAAATTGTCTTACATGGAGAGGTTATGGGGATACTACTTGTACCCATTGGAATATAAAAGAATGACAGGTAACCTAATTAAACATACAAGCTTCATGGGGGATATGACAGGGTAGTTAAGGAAAGGCTGTTTCCCCTGATGTGAGAATTTAGTACCAGAGAGTATATTCTCAGAATAATTAGTCACAAATTTAAGATAGAGATCAGGAAGAATTTCTTCTCTGAGCGGAATTCTTTACTGCAGAGGGCTGTTGAGGTTCGGTCATTAAATATATTGTAGGCTGTGATAGATTTTTAATCAGTAAAGGAATCAGGGTTTAGCGAAAAGGTAAGAGAGAGGAGGTGAGGATTATCAGATTGACCATGATCTCATTGAACAGTGGAGCAGACTCAATGGGCTGAATGGCCTACTACTGATCCTATATTTTATGCTCTCATGTTATCATTCTGTTTATGACAGTCTTGACACAACAGGAGACCATTCAGCCTTCTGTGTTTTGATGACTCTTTGCAACAGCAAATCTAAAACAAATCCTATGCTGGTCCCTGTGTCCTCTTGTGCTTCAAATCATTTCTAATTTTCCCTTTGTTATTATTGAGATGTACTTCCCTAGTTTCCCATTACTCCACAGCCCACAGCATATCTTCAGTTTTTTAACTTGGTTCTCGATTATCCAATTGTATGCTTCCTCTGTATTAAGCTTATGGTCTTATTTACGGGGAGAAAGTGGGAGAATGTGGTTGAGAAACCTATCAGCCATGATTGAATGGTGGAGCAGGCTTGATGGGCTGAATGGCCTAATTTCTGCTCCAATGACTTATGGTCTTAAAATTTAAAAAAATCTAAGAACCAAGTTTCTTAAAGTGAACAGAAAATTATTGATTAATTATAAGCAAAACATATTCAATAAGAACAAATTTTGTGGTGGAGCAGGCTCGATGGGCTGAATGGCCTAATTTCTGCTCCAATGACTTATGGTCTTAAAATTTTAAAAATCTAAGAACCAAGTTTCTTAAAGTGAACAGAAAATTATTGATTAATTATAAGCAAAACATATTCAATAAGAACAAATTTTGCCCATTTAAATAATCTAAATCAAACATGCACTGAGTAAAGGTGAAAAAGTGAATTTCTCTGTAGAGATTCACTTTGGGAAAATTAAAGCACTTTTAGCCATTGTGTTTTAGTTCTTGAAAGTGTAAACAAAATGGTGTGGAGTGTTCAGGTGGCATCAGTCTACTGCTATAGTGTGCAAACAGTGATGTTGCCAAACTCAAACATGTACCACCCTCTGTGTGAAAAAGATGCCCCTTAGGTCCCTTTTATATCTTTCCCCTCTCACCCTAAACCTATGCCCTCTAGTTCTGGACTCCCCGACCCCAGGGAAAAAACTTTGTCTATTTATCCTATCCATGCCCCTCATAATTTTGTAAACCTCTATAAGGTCACCCCTCAGCCTCCGATGCTCCAGGTCTGTTTCCATGCTGTACATCTCTATGACTCTATGACAAGCAGATGCCTTTGGGATCTTTACCAACACGACTTGCTCAGGGAACACAATGTCACGGGTTCTTGGAGATGCGCCTCTTCAGGAACACAATCAGGGTTCAGAGTGGGTCAGGGTTCCAGCTACCACACTGGACTCAAAAACAGGAGAGCTGAGCTGGGAAGCTCTCTCCTTTCCTTCCCCCAGCCTCACCACCAACTGCCAATACCAAGCAATCTGCAATGTAGATAGCACAGCCTGACCATTGTAAACCTGCACAGGAGACCTGCAGTAAACAAGAGGCTTGTCACTAGATGTGTCAACTTCAAGAATTGTTTTAAAGTTGAATCTTCCATTTTCCTTTCAACTGATCGCTTTTTAAAAAATCTGGGTATCCACAGCCCATCAAACCCAACTTCGCAAAAATTATTAAATATAAAGTCTTCATAAAACTTTAAAAAATACAATGTTCTTACAACTGAACGTGTTGCCTTTATTTTTTCACGGGATGTTGGTGTTACTTACATGGGTGCAAAGGTCTAAAAGGGTTAATATCAAGGAATGCCATGAGCACTATTGATTATGATGCTGTTATATGGGCTTGTAGGCAGAATAGCTGAGGAGCTCCATGAGAGACCCAGTATCTGATCTCCCACACGATCTCTGTAACAATGTATCTAGTTGCTAATATGTAGTAAACTACTTCTAGTTCAATACGAGAGTTAATTCTTGTTAAAACTGGAAATAGATTTTTTGGCTGCCATATCAGGCCTCGCACGTCCTGTAAATCTTTACCTTTAAAGAGGAAGAAGGCTAAATCTAACCCCCCATCCCCCCACCTACTCCTCCAGTGTGGTGCAAATTTGATTTACCTGCACAATACAACGTGGGGTATATTTAATCTAAGTAACTCATACAACAACTGGAAAAGCCAGAACTTGTTCTCCATCCCTGATGGTCCTTGGACTGGGTGGCCTGTTGGGCCATTCCAGAATGCAGCTTACCAACCAACCACATTGCTGTGGGTCTGGAATCATGTGCAGCTGGGCTGGGTAAAGACAGCAGATTTCCTTCCCTAAAGGTCATCAGTGAACCAGATTACAATAATCGACAACAGCTTCAAGGTCAAACCTTCGCTAACTTATTCCAGAATTATAAATTCAGTTCAAACACAGCTAGCCACAATGGTAGGATTTGAACCTGTCTTCCCACAGTATTAGCCCAGATCTCTGAGAGATTAGTCCAGTGAAATTAACATAATTTCTCAGGAATTAGACTGCTGAATGGACCTCTCTTGGGGCATAGAGGTGTACATCATGGAAACAGACCCTTTGGTCCAACTAGTCCATACTGACCAGATATCCTAAACTGTTCTAGTCCCATTTGCCAGCACTTGGCCCATATCCCTCCAAACCCTTCCTATTCATATACATATCCAGATACCTTTTAAATGTTATAATTGTACCAGCCTCCACCACTTCCTTTGGCAGCTCATTCCATACACACCACCCTCCGCATGAAAAAAATTGCCCCTTAGGTCCCTTTTAAATTTTTCCCCTTTCACCCTCAACCTTTGCCCTCTAGTTCTGGACACACCAACCCAGGGGAAAGATGTTGTCTATTTACCCTATCCATGCCCCTCATGATTTTATAAACCTTTATAAGGTCACCCCTCAGCCTCCGACGCTCCAGGGAAAACAGTCCCAGCCTGTTCTGTCTCTCCCTATAGCTCAAACCCTCCAACCCTGGCAACATCCATGTAACTCTTTTCTGAACCCTTTCAAGTTTCACAACATTCTTCCTACAGCAGGGAGGCCAGAACTGCACACAATATTCCAAAAGCGGCCTATTTCAAATCTAATGTTGATGTTCCTTTGTGCACCTCTTGCGCAGCGTAACCTGGTATGCCTTGCTCTGTCTAAGCACAATATGACCTGTATGTCCTTGTATGGTATGATCTGCCTGTACTGCACACAAAACAAAACCTTTCACTGTACGTAGATGCACGTGACAACAATAAATCATGAGAAGGTGCGAGAAAGAGTGCATCTTCAGGAGAGGAGGAGAAGGAGAAGGAAAAAAGATAATTGAAGAGTATGAGCTGCCTAATTTGCTTCTCTTGACTGTATGAATGACCATTGGTCATCTCTTGTTTTCCTCAGTGTTCGACTGCATTGAGCAGTATGCTCCAGGGTTCAAGTCCTCCGTGGTTGGGCGTGACATCCTGACACCACCGGACCTGGAGAAAGTGTTTGGCTTAACTGGAGGGGTTTGTATTCGTCCTGTGACTTTGGTCAATGAGAAATGATCAATCTATAGATTGAAAATGACGGATTAGTTTGTGGTGCCTGAGGGATCTTCATTCACCTCATCACTCAAACCATAAAGACCAGGGATCATCCACCTTCACTCTGCGTTTTCCCTTCTGGATTTTAACATTCCTCCAGCATCCCGTTGTTCTGGTTGTGCATTGCACTGAGACAAATTCTAACCAGACTGTACAGATTGACTTGCATTCCACTGTTTTGGCTATTAGGTTTAACAATTTTTTGAATGGGATGTGGAGTTCACTGGCAAGGCCAGCAATTGTTACCCATCCCTAACTGCCCTTGAACTGAGTGTCTTGCTAGGCCATTGCAGAGGGCAATTAGAGTCAACCACATTGCTAGTAGGCCAGACCAGGTAAGGACGGCAGATTTCCCTCCCTGAAGGGCATCGGTGAACCAGATGGATTTTTACAACAATTGGTGATTGTTTGATAGTCGTCATTTACTGTGACTAGCTTTCAGTTCTAGGTGTTTTAATCAATTGAATTTTAAAGCACACTGCAGTTGTGGTGGAATTTGAACCCATGTATAGTATTTTACTGACTTCATTAAAATAAAACTCATTGGAATAATTTCTCACAGAAATTCACAATAGCAAGATAGCCATGTCCCACCTCTCAATCCTTTATCTTTGCCTTTATCTTAGTAGCACTGTCCACCAGAAGGAACAGCAGCACCTGCTGTACGTTTGCCTGGGTTTGATCCTCAAACCCTGAAAAATAGACTGACGTTGTTTTCCTTTAGTTTCTCTCTTTATTTCAAAGGGAACAGAGTATAAAGGTAGGGAGGTTTCACTAAAACTATACGTAGCACTAGTCAGACCACAGCTGGAATACTGTGGACACTTGTCTAAGGAAAGATATACTGTCAGTAGAGGTAGTCTAGGCTGGGACTGTCTTATGAGGAGAGATTAAGTAGGTTGGGCCTATATTCATTGGGATTTAGAAGAATTACAGGAGACTTTGTTGAAACATACAAGATTCCTAGGGGACTTGACAGGGTAGAAATGGAGAGGCTGTTTCCCCTTGTGGAAGAGTCTAGGACTAGAGGGCATCATCTCAGAGTGAGGGATCACACATTTCAGGCAGGAGTGAGCAGGGATTTTCTCTATTGGAGTTGGAGGAGCTGTGGAATTTTTTACCACAGAGGGCGGTAGAGGCTGAGTCATTAAGTCTAATCAGGTTTGAACCAAACATTTTTAAATCAGTTCAGGGGATCAAGGGTGATGGAGCAAAGGCAGGAAAGTGGGGTTTGAGGGCCATCAGAATGCCAGAGCAGGCTCGATGGGCTGAATGGCCAATTTCTGCTCCTAAGTGTATGGTGATTGCCAGAATCCAGCTGGGACCAGTGGCTGGACACATCAATAAGACATACCATATCCACTGTGTTTATTACAGATACCAGTCTTCATTGGGAATCCTGAATGTGAGACAGCAGTTTTTCACATTGACATCCAAACTCACACTTCAAATGGAAACATTAATATCCGTTACAGTTAATCCAGTGATTAGGCCCCAGTTTCTGCTGGAGCACAATGCCTGACTCTGGCTACTGTATTTTACAAAGACCTTAAGGCTTTGGAGAATGTCCTGCCCAGTGGGAAAGACCCAGTGATACTTGGTAATGAATGTACAGGTTTTACTGGACCTCTATTTTGAAGTGTACAGGACCTGTACGACTCATTCGCTGACTTTATCGGCTTTTCTTTCTGGGTAGGGAGGTTTATAAGGGTGGCTTGCAATGCAGAGGGATATCAACTGCGTGGGTTCGATTCCCACACCAGCTGAGGTTATGGTGAAAGATTCTCCTTCTTAACTTCTCCCCTCGTCTCAGGTTGGGTGATGGCAATAAAAACCTAACAACGCAAGTCCCTTGAAATGCCCCTCACTATGTTACCCTTTTGTATCGCTCTCAATGACAGCATTTCTCTGTCCTTCTGTCTGATTTGGTACCGAAATGGATAAATATTCCCAATTGTGGTGTTTTCTTGCAGAATATTTTCCATGGAGCAATGTCACTTGATCAGCTGTATCTGACTCGACCTCTGCCCTCATATTCGAACTACAGGTCACCGGTTAAAGGCCTTTACCTCTGTGGCAGTGGAGCTCACCCAGGTAACAAGCAAAGTAATGGGTGTCTGAAAAGAAACGAAAATAAGAATGATCCCTGGGAGGAAGGGCTTATCATATGGGGAGCAGTTGAGGACTCTGGGTCTGTACTCGATGGAGTTTAGAAGGATCTGATTGAAACTTATAGGATACTGAGAGGTCTGGACACTGTGGATGTGGAGAAGGTGTTTCCAATAATAGGAGAGACTGAGACCAAAGGGCACGGCCTCAGAGTGAAGGAGAACTGAGCTGAGGAGGAATTCCTTCAGCCAGAGGGTGGAATTTACTGCTGCAGAGGCCAAGTCATTGAGTGTACTTAAGACAGAAATAGATAGGTTCTTGATCGGTCAGGGGATCAAGGGTTACAGGGAGAAGACAGGAGAATGGGGTTGAGAAATAGCCGAGCCATGACTGACTGGTGGAGCGGACTCAATGGGCAGAATGGCCTAATTCTGCACCTATATCTTATGGTCCAACTCTGCACTCACCCACAAATTCAAAAGGGTTGCATAGCGAGTAACGAGTTGTGCTGGAAATTCTGGAGGTGGGTGGAGGTGGGGCGGGGCTTGGGGTTTAGGCCATACTGGTGAGAGAGACAAAGCAAAGGATACCTACCATTTCCGATCCATGGCACTTTGTGTCAGACTCCCAGCTTCTGCAGTAGTATACTTTCAGTTAGGGATATGCTCTGGTTCAGTGGCTAACACTTGTAGTCTGTAAGTCAGAGAGTTATCGGTTCAAATCCCACTCCAGGACTTAGGTACAAGCTTGGTGTAGTACTAAGGAAGTGCCACACTGTTGGGTGGTGCTGATACAATAAACAAAGACCCCCTCTCTCCTTTGAGCAAACATGAAAGATATTACTGCATTGTTTTGAAAAAAGACAGTCTAGTTACCCCGGTGTCCCTCAAGAATAGGTCATTTGGTCTTTATCACATTGCTGTGTTTTTGGAGCTAGCTGTGCCTAGATTGGCTGCTATGTTTCCTACAACATCGTCTACACTTAATTAGCTTTAAGACATTATTGACTGTCCAATGGCTATGAAAGGCACTATGTAAATGCAAGTCTTTTTTAAAATTGGGATAGAACAGCTTCTGAAGAATCTCCTTCAACTCATCACCACAGCCAGCCCTGACGGCTCAATATGTACAAGTGGTTTGTATCTGGAGTCATTCGGAAACAACGTCTCAGATATTATATGAGCCACAGCATTTACATTTATTAAACCGCGAAGTGTTTGGGAAGTTACGTGGAATGGGAATGGCCAACATTAGAAAAATCAATCAGGGTACTTTCCACCAAAAACTGTCAGGACCCTTGATAGGAAAGTGCCTATGGGTGGGTTTCTGTTTTTTTTTTATTTATTCATTCAGGGGATGTAGATGTCACTGGCCAGGCCAGTACCAATTGCCAAAGCATGTGGTGCTGAAAAAGCACAGCGGGTCAGGCAGCATCCAAGGAGCAGGTGAGTTGACGCATCGAGCATTCCTGATGAAGAGCTTATGCTCGAAACGTCGACTCTCCTGCTCCTCGGATGCTGCCTTACCTGCTGTGCTTTTCCAGCAGCACACTCTTTGACTCTGATCTCCAGCATTTGCAGTCCTCCCTTTCTGCCAACACCAATTGCTCTTGAGAAGCTGGTGGTGAGCTACCTTCTTGAACTGTTACAGTCCATGAGCTGTAAGGAGAGCTAAGTACCGTCAGGGAGGGAGTTTCAAGATTTTGACCCTGTGACAGTGGGGAAACAGCTGTATATTCCCAACTCAGCTGAGCAGGTGAGTTGAAGGGATGGTAGAGTTGATAGTGTCCCTTGATGTTAGAAATTGGGAGTTTGAAAGCTGTGTGAAACCAGGTTAGCTGTGACATTTTGCATGGTTGAATCGATTCTTTAACAACTGAAGAATGACTGTCTCCTGTTTCTTTCTTCAGGAGGTGGAGTAATGGGATCAGCAGGCCGTAATGCAGCACGCGTTGTCCTTTCTGATTTGAGACGGGTTTAACGGACCCCCCTCCCACCTGGACTGCTGGCTTTGAATACACCTCCACAACAGAATATGCTCACGCTCTCTACCTGATCAGCGCTTAGAATGATTACTGAACAGGAAAGCACTTAATCAACGATTACTATCTGCCCGTAGCATCATAGAGGAGCCCAAGGGGCCACTGGACCAGGCTTGGCCCTTTCAAAGACTAAGACAGTTAGTCCCTGCTCTTTCCCGATATTCCTGGCTTTTCGTTTTCAAGTATTTATCCAATCCTCTTTGGAATACTGTTATAGATTTCACATCCAGCACATTATTACGCAGCCCATTCCAGATTCCAATCACTCCTAGTGTAACAGAGGGAGTATACAATGAGCAAAAGGACCTTAGGAAGTACAAAGAATCAGAGGGATCCTGGCGTGCAAGTCCATAGATTCTTGAAGTGAACAGAAGATTTCTGTAAAATGGTTAAAAAACATACAGAATACTTGCCATTACTTGTTGAGGCATTGAGTACAAGAGCACGGTGGTTGTGATAAAAGTTAAAAGTGTGATGCTGGAAAAGCACAGCAGGTCAGACAGCATCCGAGAAGCAGGAGAGTCAACGTTTCGGACTCCAACATCTGCAGCAGCTGCAGTCCTCCCTTTCTCCTGGTTGTGATAAAATGCTGGTTGAGCCACAGCTGGAGTACTGTATGCAGTACATTCTGATGAAGGGCTTAGGCCCAAAACATTGACTCTCCTGCTCCTCGGATGCTGCCTGACCTGCTGTGCATTTCCTGTGCCTCAATTTTCAATGCAATGCAGCTCTGATGAAGACTCATCTCAACTCGAAACGTTAGCTTGCTGTCTCTCCACGGATGCTACCTGAGATTTCCATCACTTTTTGTTTTTAGTTTCATTTGCAGTTCTGTTCACCACACTGTAGGAAGGATGTGACTGCAATGGATTCACTGAGACTGAGATTACCATGGCTGGAGCTGTTTAGCTTTTGAAAAGGCTGAGGTTGTTCTATTTAGAGGAGAGAAGGCTGAAGGGGAAACTAGACTGAGATGAATAAAATTATGAGGAGCATAGATAGGGAGAAACGTTTCCCCTTAGTAAAAGGGTCAGTTAACCAAGGGCTCAGATTTAAGGGAAGGAGCAAGTTACAGATGTTTCAAGGGAATTTAAAGGAGAATGTTTCCATTCAGTCGTTCATGGGTTTCTGGAACTCACTGCACGAAAGGGCGATAGAGACATGAACCCTCAGGATATTGAAGAAGTATTTGGATGGGCACTTGAAATTCCCTTTTACACAAGGCTTAGGGCCACGTGTTGGAAAGTGGGATGAGAGTAGATAGATGCTTGATGCCTGGGGTGTACATAATGGGCTGAATGGTCTGTTTCTCCAATTCTATGATGCTAAGAGCTATACTGCTTTGTCTAGTAAAACATTAAGTAAACCTTTTAATTTTCAGGTTCTGAATTAAATGTGATAATTTATGCAGGCAGAATGCAGATTGCAGGAAAACAATATGGAGGTTTGTCCTATTTGTCATTAAAAGCTGTGAGAAACCACTTCTAAAGTGGACTGTATATCCTTTGCTTGGATTGATGGTGGGCATAGAAAACTGAAGAATTATGAAGTAAAGACAATTTAACGGGCATTGAATGTCTCAAGTGTCAGTAAAAATCTTAGCGGAGTCAACAGCCCATTGACATTTTGTCAGTTTGGGTTTTAAATTATGCTCCTTTGTAGTAAAGTGATCTTTCATCAACTGGCTGGTCTTGATATAATGGCCTTTTAATGTCAGAAGTGTTTTATGAGTCTCTTCCTGACCATCAGCGATTGAAGCAGTCTGGTCGAACCACGCAAGTAAACTGCTTTAAAAGTCTCCTGTTATTTGTTTTGGGCCCTAGTGGCGTAAAACATTTGGTAGGAGGTTACTGGTTGGGATGGAGGATGTTATAAGTTAGAAAAGTTAACACCACTGGAACTTTGACAGAGACAGAAGGTGCTGGAGAGTGTTATGGACCTGACCAGACCCCCTCAAAATAGTTTAAGCAGGTCACCAAGATACAATGTCATGCTCCCAATGCAATGCAATTGGTCAAACTACTTGTTTATTTAAAATTTATTTAAACACTATAATTAAAATACAACCAAAGAAAGAAGAACTTTGAAGAGCTTAACTCTGTTGGAAAACTTAACAGAACAATAGATTCAGTAGCAATTACTAATTAACTGTTCCGATATAGTAACATCACACAAACACACCCCTTTGGCGAAAAGGAAAGTTCAGATACTCACATGCAGTTCTGCAATTCTCCTATCCAGGAGGAAAAAAGCATCAAGAGAAAATTCAGAGAGTATAGCAGCCAGGAGACATTTACTGAAGCTTCCAACTGTGTTGAGACGCCAGTAGCCTCTGATGCTAAAACAAGACCCAGAATTCCTAATCTGTAAGAGCTGGCCACACCCATTCGGGCTGTTTTTAAAAAACGTCCATGGACTCCCAAGCTGGTTACTCAAGCAGTTTTCATTAGCCAGCTGGGAAACTCTCTTTCAATCTCTGTCTTAAAAGAAACTGATACAAAATAACGTGTTAAAGCCACAGCATTGTCACAAAAGACTCAACATGTCTGGCTGCATTAGCAGAGAGAAAGATATGCGGTTAATGTTTCCGATGCAGTATAACTTGTCCTCAGATTTCCAGCATTTTTGTTGTATTTGATTGTTTCTTTGATGCTCAGTTTGTGGTCAGGTGATGCCATTTTCAGAATGAAGTACATCATTGGGATGGCATGGTGGCTCAGCGTTTGGCAGTGCTGCCTCACAGTGCTAGGAACCTGGGTTCAATTCCAATCTCGAGCAACTGCCTATGGACTTTACATATTCTCCTTGTGTCTGTGTGGGTTTCCTCCTGGTGCTCCACCACTTCCTCCAGTAGCTGATTCCAAAAATGCACCACCCGCTGTGTGAAAAGTTGCCCCTTGGGTCCCGTCTCACCCTAAACCTATGCCCTCTAGTTCTGGACTCCCCAACCCTGGGGGAAAAGACCTTGTCTATTTATCCTATCCATGCTGCAAAGTGTGATTGGGGAGAGAGAACAATGTCAGACTTTGTTGCGTTGGCCTCAGAGAAAACAGTGTTCAGGACTGAAAAAACAGAAACATAGAGAATAGGAGCAGGAATAGTCCATTCGGCCCATTGAGCCTGCTCTATCATTCAACATGACCATGGTTGGCCATTTAACTCCGTACCCTGTTCCCGCTTTCTCCCCATACTCATTGATCCCTTTGGCTCTAAGAACTATATCCAACTCCCTCTTGAATGTTTTGGACTCAACCACTTTCTGTGGCAGTGAATTCCACAGGCCCCTCACTCTCCGGGTAAAGAAATTTCTCCTCATCTCACCTAAATGACCTACCCTATATCCTTCGGCTGTGGCCCCTGGTTCTGAACTCGCTGGTCGTAAGAAATATCTTTTGCCTGCCTAGTCCTGTTAGAATTTTATAGGTTTCAAAGAGTTTGCCTTCATTTTTCTTAACTCCCTTTGGGGGCAACATGGTGGCTCAGTGGTTAGTACTGCTGTCTCACAGCACCAGGGACCCAGGTTCAATTCCAGCCTCAGGCGACTGTGTGGAATTTGCATATTTCCCCCTGTGTCTGTGTGGGTTTCCTCCCACAATCCAAAAATGTGCAGGCTAGGTGAATTAGCCATGCTAAATTACCCATCATGTTCAGGGATGTGTAGGTTAAGTGCATTGGTCAGGGGTAAATATAGGATAATAGGGTAAGTGAATGGGTCTGGGTGGGTTACTCTTCAGAGGGTCTATGTGGACTTATTGCCATAGGGCCTGTTTCCACACTGTAGGGATTCTATTCTATAATCCTAGCCAATTCAGCCTCTCCTCATACATCAGTCCTGCCATCCCAGCAATCGGGTAAACTTTTGCTCCACTCCCTCCAAGGCCAGAGCATCCTTCCTCAGATGCGGAGACCAAAACTGCGCACAGTACTCCAGGTGTGGGATCACCAGTCCCTGTGCAGTTACATTTGCAGAATTTCATATGGCCTGGGTTTTTTTCCTATAGGGAACTAAAAACAATAACAAACCAGTCAGAATGGGGAAATCTAGCCTCGCGTTTAGGTTCATTGAAGATCTTAACTCTTTGCTGTCCTTCATTCTTTCTATTTAAAGAAATAAACCGGACTTTCGAAACTCCAGGTAATAGGTTAACATTGGAATTAGAATGTGGGCAGGTTACCTATTCCCAAGATGTAAACATTGGGGTGGAGCTGAGCTGAGCAGAGCCAATGATGAGGGGAGTCAGTTTGAGCTTGTACGTCCTTGCAGTACCTTTGTTCAGGGTCATCAATGATGCACAGAGCGACCAAGTGTGAGGCTACCTGCCATTCTAGCTGTTCAACATAAGCTTCACCCTCTGCCTGTTGAACCCCTGGCAATAGGATGGGATAAGGTGTTTAAATGGACATTAGATGCCCGCTTGGGAGTCTTAAGTTGTCCCACTGGTGGGTGGATGTGCTGCCCAGTGCCAGCCCAGTCACTGGTAAACCTGCCCTCAATTTGCCCATACCACTCATAATCTGGGAAGTTCAGAGGCAATGCTGAAGGGTTGGCCTGATCTAACAGCCCCTCAACATTCCACTATGGAGCCTTGTGAACAGACAGTCAGATCCACACAGAGGTCATGACCTCGAGGGAAGTGGGCAGAATGAGGTGATGTGAACACTCCACGATGTCTCTCCATGTCGCTGTTGCAATTGTTTTAGGTCAATTTGGAAATTGCACTGCAGTAGTTTGAATGGGATCACTGGTGCTTAACTGTCAGAAAATTCCCCCTCAGGCCTTTGGCTTTGTAAACTAACATTAACGCTCTGGACCGTGATATTGATGGGATTTAGTCATTGCTAATCTCTCTGAAGCAATGTGGTGCCTGCTGTCAGTTGGGGAAAGTATCTGTTTTCAGCGTGGTTTTGCACTGTGTGAATGGCATCCTGTCTCTGGATACTATCACTTTGATCCACTGGATTCTGTACAGAGTGACTGGTTAATGACTCAGTAACTGACAGCAGTCAGTTCCCCTATGCAGGCCTAACTTGACAAGAGTCAAAATGGTGGTGATTGAGGACAGTACAGTCGGTTCGGATATAAAGCGATAGTTTCATTCTTGTGTGATCTTGCGTTATAAGAAAATCGTGCAATAGCAGCACCATTAAAACTAATGGGGCCAGAACCGCATTATAGCCAATACAAGTAAGGCAAGTTCACGCTCTGCAAATAACCGTCTAAATTCTCAAATTGCTTTAAAGATGATTTGTGCTGAAGTAACATGCATTAGAGCAGAACCGACTACATATTTCTCCAGGTTAGAGGAATTTAGAGTCATTAAGTCATAGAGCTGTATAGCATGGAAACAGACCCTTTGGTTCAACTTGCCCATGCCGACCAGATATCCTAAATTATTCCAGTTCCATTTGCCAGCATTTGCCTCATACCCTCTAAACCCTGCCCATTCATATACGTATCCAGATGCCTTTTAAATGTTGTAACTGTACAACCTCCACCACTTCCTCTGGCAGCTCATTCCATACACACACCACCCTCTGAGTGAAAACTTTCTGATAACATTTCTGTGACGTACTTTGTGATACATTTACTTTATTAAAGGGGATATATAATTAGGAGTAAGGGTTGAAGGATTTGAGCTATAGGGAGAGGCTGAACAGGCTGGGGCTTTTTTCCCTGGAGCGTTGGAGGCTGAGGGGTGACCTTATACAGATTTACAAAATTATGAGGGGCATGGATAGGATAAATAGACAAAGTCTTTTCCCTGGGGTCAGGGAGTACAGAACTA
>NC_057731.1:49452294-49539009 GCF_004010195.1 Chiloscyllium plagiosum | reverse complement strand
GGGAGTACAGAACTAGAGGGCAGAGGTTTAGGGTGAGAGGGGAAAGATATAAAAGAGACCTAAAGGGCAACTTTTTCACGCAGAGGGTGGTACATGTATGGAATGACCTGCCAGAGGAAGTGGTGGAGGCTGGTACAATTACAACATTTAAGAGGAATTTGGATGGGTATATGAATAGGAAGGGTTTGGAGGGATATGGGCTGGGTGCTGGCAGGTGGGACTAGATTGGATTGGGATATCTGGTCGGCACAGACGGGTTGGACAGAAGGGTCTGTTTCCATGTGGTACATCTCTATGACTCTCTGACTCTAAATGAGTGCATGATCTTTTTGGTCACTTATTTCATGGCCAATTGCACGTGTTTCTGGACACAGACAGAAGCTTTTCCAGGCCACATCAAGGTGCATTTTGAACATGTAGACATTGAGCGCAGACTAAGTATTGGATTGGGATGAATTAACATTGTGCTACAGCCTGATGGTTGTAAGTGTTACACTGCAGAATTCTCACTGCAACTCTCAGAAGATGAAATATGCAGTGACTTTTACACACAGTAGTAAAGATAATAGTTTCACACTCAATGGAAATGAGTCCAAAGTAAATTAAGGAGCAATATCAGGAAAATAAAGACTGAAATGAGCAGACATCAGCATGGCTTTGTGCAATAAAGAATGTGCTAATAAGCTGTTACAAACATTCCCAATAGCATTTTAGCACAAAAATGAAGAGTTAGGGATGAAGGATCCAGCAGTATAATGAAACAAAGAGATTGAAATTATATTTCAGTCATCGGGGAGATCTAGACTCCCAGGAGAAGAGGCTTCAATGCAGTAAGGGGCGGATGACACATCATATAACAGTCGGATTATTGGCTGTAACATGATCCCACAATCTCAAATGACAATCACAGGCTCATCAAGCTTCCTTCCCATGGTCTGTAAACCCTCAATCCAAGTTAAAAGCCTAACGCATCAGCCGTTATTCTACACCAAAACTAAAAAAAACCTCACAGAAAACATTAGACATACACAGCAGGTCAGGAGCACCTTTTGTCATTCTATACCATTTGTGGTTCTACACAGTTTTTTCTCCCACTTTAACCAGGCGTAATGCTGCTATTTTTTAACATGACAGATTGAATGGGGCTGGAGAAGGGACAGAGGCTGTAACAGGAGAACATTGATATCCCAGTCACAGATTCCTCTGCTTGAATGCCACGCATTTGAGTTCATTTCAACAAGTGACATCCAGTCCTTTAGAGGTAAAATAGCCCAACTGCTTTTGCCAGTGCCATAAGCTTTTAGCTTTTCTTGAGAATAGTTGTGAGGGGATTGATATCCGTCACTGCTCAATTGACCTCGCTGCCATTTTATGGATATACTATTCGATAAGTAATTCTCTGATGTGAACTTTAGTGACTTGTTTGTCAATGTAAATGATTGGTCAAAGTCTTCTTTCTTCTGAAGGTACTGATGTCTTCTGGAATATATTTCTATTGTTTATCCCCGATGGGTCAGCCATATTTTAATCTGTCATGTTTGCTTCCAGCTTGTGTACCTGCTGGGTATTCGTTCACCACCTGAGGACTCAGTCAGAATTTGAGCAAAAGAAAAATTGGCTAAGTGTCGATTTTGAGGTGTTCCCTCTCGGTTATCCCTCCGTGGACCAAAGTAGCTTTTCCCAGGCACTTCTACCCAGCTCACCTCAATATGTATGCAGCATGCCGCTATAGTGCCACACCATCTCGCATGCACAACCCACTTGGGACACCTCTGGCATTCTTGACACTAGTGCCATGTTTCAGGTAAAGTTTGTACGGCAGGTCAAGTGCTGCCGGCCAGGAGCTTCACAGTTTGTGTATCATAGAATCCCTACAGTGTGGAAGCAGGCCATATGGCACATTAAATACAAACTGACCCACCGACAGTCTTCCCACCCAATCCTTGTAACCCTGTATTTCCCATGGCTAATCCATCTAGCAGGCACATCACTGCCACACTACAGGGCAATTTAGCATGGCCAATCCATCTTAACCTGCACAGTTTTGGACACTTGGAGGAAACCGGAACACCTGGAGGATACTTATTTAGACACGGGAAGAATGTGTAACCTCCATCCAGTCAGTCACCCAAGGGTGGAATCGAACCCAGGTCTCTGGCGCATTGAGGCAGCAGTGCTAACCACTGTGCTAACCCATAGAGTGGGAGGGTAACCAGAAAGAAAACTAGAAAGGCCCCAGGTGACACATCATTGCAAATACGATAGGCATTTTATTATCCAGCACTGATAGGGCCAGTAATGAGCTGATAGGTCAAATGTTCCTGATAATCATGAGGTCCACACAATCAATGTATAAACACACAGTAAGTAATAGAAATGTAATGCAGGGGATATATACATCACTGTTATATTTTATTTACAGTATAAATCACTTAAATAGTAATGCAACCTTACCTTAAATAAAACTTACTCACTCCTACCTTCAACTGACTACTTGGACATGGTGGTAGACCGCAGTATTTGAGGAGAAATTGACTCAAAAATTGATGATATTTCATATGGCCATTCAGTTGAACAACAAGTATTTTACACTGAGATAAATAAATGAAACAAAACTATAATAAATTGAACAGAATAATGCGGCAAACTTTGCTGTACTTGAGGTATATAACTTTTGCCGATTTATCAAGAGTGGGGGTTCATAAGATGTTGGTTAAAATAAAGTTTGCTGCGCTATCTCACGTATATAAATGTATAACTTTTTTACATTGTCTTCTGTCCAGCTGACAGTCATTGTAACTACAGCAACAAAAAAAAATCAAGCTACAAAGGCTTGAGCACCACACTGTATTAAACACCCTGTCTGAGAGAGTATGACTCCTTCCCAAATGCTCAGAGTAGCATAACACCTTCTCATTGTTTAATGTGGGAGCATCGTGTGATTAAAGTCTTCAAACAGTTGAAACTGTTAACTTTTATTCAACAACAGGAAAAACAACAAAAAATCAAACAAAAAAAATTTGCATTTTCTTTTGGGAACAAACAGGAACTGCTTCCCTTCAGAGCAACAATAGATGTATAGTGTGTGTGAGATCACTCCCACACTGTACTGTATGACTCTATGATTCCCACCAATAGGTATAGATTTGCCAACAGATCCAAGACTCCAACATCCATGAAATTGTCCAACATTCGACAATAGGCACGTTCTTCCCCATTAAATTCCATTTACTCCATCCTCAAAATATCTACACACCATCCTCACCACATCACCATGTATCCCACATAGAATACAGCACTCCACTCAAACACAGCACGTTGGAGCATACTGCTACCTATTGTTGTAATGCTGTTGCTATGCTACTTTGCACATAGGAACAGGTAAACAACACATGCATTGAAGCAGAGTGTATCTCATGGCTCTTCTTACAAACATAGAAAATGTATCTCATCTATTGGGGCCTGGCTTTTTGCACTAATCTAGCACATTGAAGATGATGATCCTTCTACTCAATGTCCTCATCTTCCTCTCCTGAATATTGCTGCTGCTGCTCTCCCACCTCTCCAGCATCCAACCCATCCCTCCCCACCTTTGCCTTCTCCACTAATGCAGGGCACAGTATGTAACAATTCCACAGCACACTCTGTCTGGATTGGACTGTGAGCTTCCCACCTCCCTTATCTCCCTTTTTATTGATTTGGTTAAAAGAAAATCACACAACACCAGATTATAGTCCAACAGGTTTGTTTGGAAGTACTAGCTTTCAGAGCGCTGCTCCTTCATCAGGTAACTAGTGGGGCAGACTCAGTTTATGCCTTTCCTAAAATCCGTGTTCCTCGCTGGGAAAAATCTTCGCTGTGGGTCATAAACTATTTTCTTAAATATCTGCCATTGCTGCTCAACTGTCTTTCCTGCTAAATTATTTTCCTAGTTCGCTCCAGCCAACTCTGCCCTTAGCCATATGTAACTACCCTTATACTGAGCACAGCTGTTTTCAACCCAAGTTTCTCACTCTCTCAAACTGAAAGCTAGATTCTACTCTGTTATGGTCACAGTTACCTACAAGACCTTTTACCCTGAGATCATTTATTAAACCTGCCTCATTTATACATTACCAGATCCACAATAGCCTGATTCCTTGTTGGATCCACAACATATTGTTCAAAAAAACTGTACTGAATACATTGTATGAATTCTTCCTTGTGGCCACTATTGCCATAGACTCATAAATTCATAGAGTCAAACAGCACAGAAACAGATCCTTCGGTCCAGCCAGTCCAAGTTGACCATAATCCCAAACTAAACTAGTGCCACCTGCCTGCACTTGGCACATATCCCTCCAAACATTTCCTATTCATTAACTTATCCAAATGTCTTTTAAATGTTGTAACTGGACCCGCGTCCATAACTTCCTCAGGAAGTTCATTCCACATGCGAATCATTCTCTCTGTAAAAATATTGGCCGAATGTCTTTTTTAAATCTTTCTCCTCTCACCTTAGAAATATGCCCCTAGTCTTAAAGTTCCCCATCATAGGAAAAAGGTACTTGCCATTCACCCTATCTATAGACCTCCTGGTTTTATAAATCTCTGTAAGGTCACTGCCAAACCTCCAACAGTCCAGTTGAAAAAGTCCCAGCCTATACAGCCTTTTTATACATAACACAGATCTTCTATTCCTGGCAAAATCCTGGCAAATCTCATCTGAACCCTCTCCAGCTTAATGATATCCTTCCTTCAATTTGATTTTCCAAATCTACATGAAGACTAAAGTGACTCAGTTAGTGTAATGCCTCTTTTATATATCCTCATTATCTCTTGATTTAATCTCTGTCCTACAGAGTAGGTATGTTTAGCAGCTGATAGACTCCTCCCACCAGTGTCTCCTTTTCCTTGTTATTCCCTTGAACAGCCTACTTTTGCTTCTGTTTCCTATGTTTCTATGAAGAGCCATGAGGTACACCCTGCTACGATACATGAGCTGTGCACCTGTTGCTGTGCACAAAGTGGCAGAGAAGCAGCATTAAAATGATAGGTAGCGGTATGCTCCAATGTGCTCCAAACCAATGTGCTGCGTTTGAGTGGAGCACTATATTCTACAAGGGATGGATATGTGCCATGGTGACGTGGTGAGGCTGGTGGGTGGATATTTTGATGATAGAGTAAATGGAATTTTATGGGGGAAAACATGCCCATTTTTGAGTGTTGGACAGTGTGAACTTCACGGATGTTGGAGTCATAAATCTGTTGGTGAATCTATCTGTGTGGATGAGAATATCAGTGTCATACAGTACAGCAGAAGCCTTTTGGTCCAGCAAAAAATATACCTACACTAGTCCCACTTTCCTATACGAGACCTATAGCCTTGCGTGTTATGACTTCAAGGGCTCATCCAAGCACTTTTTAAGGGTTGTGAGGTTTCCCAACTCAACTAACCCCCAGGCAGTGCACTCTCACCCCACATGACCCTTTGGGTAAAAAAAAGTTTATCCTCAAATCCCCTCGAAATCTCCTGCCTTTTGCTTTAAAGTTATGCCCCCTTTTTACTGAGGAAGGTGTAGGTTAGGGAAGGTCAGTTGCAGGTCAGAGGGGAGTAATGTTGTTGAGAGGGAAGTGATCTTGTTGCCAGTTAGGATGTGTGAACTGAAGGTCAGTTCAGAGTGCTGCAGAACATCATGGCCTTATGCAGTCTAGTGCAATCTGTGGAAGATATCAGACAGAGACTCGATATCCCAGCGATCAATCACTTCAATCACTTCAGCTTTGCTATAACTGAAGAACAGCTGGGCAGACTGACCGAAAATAAAACAAAGCATTGCAGATGCTGGAGATCTGAAACAAAGACAATAAGTGTTGGAGAAACTCAGCAGGTCTGGCAGCGTCTGCGGAGAGAAGGACGTTTTCTACTGTGCTTCCCCAGCACTTTCTGTTTTAGTTAGGCAGACTGACCCTATGGATAGGAGTTGTGGGATTGGGCAAATAGCAGAGCGGTCAAGCTGAGTGTACATAGAGAGGCCCAGCCTGGTTCTGAAAGTCCACAGGCCCATGTAGTAGGGCAGGATCATAGTTTCCAGGACCCCCGTGCACAGATCGAGAGTCTGAGGGAAATTCTTTCCTTTGAGTTCTCTTGAAAGACACTCACACCTTTAGGGACACATATTGGGAACTGGCCTGTCAGCAAAGGCCAGAAACCCAGGTAGAGAGTAGCCATTTTGGAATAGAAATCAGCTTCTAATCCCAAAGTATCAGAACATTGTCCCCTGCTTTCATCTGACCCACCCACTCACCCACCCTCCGTTGTCACGTAAAAGAATAGGAGTTACCACCTGGGCAGCAATATTTCAAGGAGGCTAGGTATACTTGGAGCACCTAGGCATAGACAATAAATATCAATTTTGCTTCTGGCGCCCAGGTCTCAAGAAAGTTGCATTTGTTTCAACAAAATTGTTGTGTTCTTGGAAGACATTACTGGGTGACTTTGACCAGAACAATGTCAGTGCTGTCAGGAATGAAGAAAACCAATAGGTTGTACTTGGAAAGTTGGTCCGATAAATTCTGTTATGAGTCAGTGGGAATTTAACAGTGGTGATTACAGTTCTGTAGAAACCAGTCAGTTCTTCAAAATTAACTATACCTTTGAATTTTGTTTCATGTTGTTGACCTCACAGCAGTAAAGTCACTTTGCATCTTGGTCTATAGTCGGAACCACAGAATTGTGGCACAGGAATTACAGTGAGGTACTGTACAAGTAACTTGCTTTTTATTTGGGAAATGAAAGTTGTCCACCAGAAATGCACTAGAACTACACAGCTCGGAAGGAGACTATTCAACCCTTCACGTGCATTGCAGCCTCAGTGTGAAACATGCATCGTTCAGTAGACTAGCTTTCTTCTCTCGGCAGCAAATAGTGTTGGGCTCCAGCTCCACTCTGAAGACTTGAGCACATCATTTCAGCTAGGACTTCAGAACAATGTGAGGGAAGCATCAGACGTTTAGAAAGTGCCATATTTTAAGTGAAGCAAAGAGGTTTCATCTGAAATACTGACTTTTTCAACTGAAGAACTGTGCAATTCAAACATATTCCATTTGTACAAAAGCAAAATACTGAGGTCTGAAATTTTGAGACCCGAAGGAGAGTTATATTGGACTCAAGATGCTAACTCTATTTCTCTATTAGCAGATACTGCCAGACCTGCTGAGTTTCTCCGGCACGTTCTGTTTTTCATTTTAATCTTACACAGAACAACCTCGATTATCCGAACATCAATTATCTGAATTTTGAATTCTCCAAAAAAGATCTCAAGGTCCTGTAAAAACGTTATCAATTATCCGAACAATCAGTTATCCGAACAATCAGTTATCCAAACAAAATACTCCCCGCCTATCTTGATCAGATAATCGAGGTTGCTCTGTAGTTCTGCTTTCTGTATATACATTTGTGTTGTGCTTTTTGAGAAGAAAAGTTCAGTTGAAAAACATGAGACAACTTTGAGGTTTTCTTAAAGCACCACTTGCCCTGTCTCCTATAACAAATTTGTTTTCCAACTCCAATTTGTTTCCTTGAGGGAGACCAAATCTTGTAAATAATAGGCATTCAGGAAAAGAAATATTAGTGTTCTGATTTCCCGGGTAGCATTGTTAAGTCTTGTTCCTTTCCAATCTTGACTCTAGAGTTATCCATAATGGAAACAGACCAACATGTCCACACCGACCAGGTTTCCGCTAATTAAACTAGTCCCATTGCCTGCGTCTGTACCTGTCCAAATGTCTTTTAAATGTTGTAATTGTACTTGTCTCTATTGCTTTCTCTGGCAGTAAATTTCATATACACCCCATAGGTCCCTTTAAAATCTTACACCCTCACCTTAAACTCATACCCCTAGTTTTAGACTTCCCCACCATAGGGAAAAGATCTTTGCTTTTCACCTTATCTATGCCCCACATGTTTTTGTAAACCTCTATAAGGTCACCTTTCAACCTCCTACACTCCAGTGAAAAATGTCCTGTACAGCTGCAAAACGATGTCCCAACTCCGAGACTCAATGCACTGACCAATGAAGGCAAGTGGGCCAAATGGCTTCTTCACCACCCTGTCTATCTGTGACATCCTTTCAATGAATTATGTACCTGAACCCCTGATCGATAACACTCCCCAGTACTGTAACATTAACTGTGTAAGTTCTGCCCTCTCTCATCTCAACAAAATGCAACACGTCGCATTTTTCTAAATTAAACTCCATCTACCAGTCCTCAGTCCTTTGGCCCATCTGATCAAGATCCCATTGTATTTAGATAACCTTCTTTACTGTCCACTACACCACCAATTTTGATGTGATTTCATAAGGAATGCTTTAAAAACTGTTTCTCATGAACTTTATCGTAATTGATTATGGTGAGAGGAGCAAGATTCTTAGAAAAGATTCGTTCTGAGGAAGGGTCACTCGACCCGAAAGGTTTATTCTGATTCCTCTCCACAGATGCTGCCAGATCGGCTGAGATTTTACAGCAATTTCTATTTTTGTGTCTTAGAAAATACCTTATTTCTGCAGAACAACAGATGCCAACTTGTTTTCATCCAGTTGCTCTGAACTCAAAAATACCTTGGCCAACTTTCTCAGTGTGACCATGAAAGCAAGTCAAAAGACACAGTCCTATCCATCGTAATGTTTAAAACTGCACCCTGACAAATCAAACCGAAAAGAACCAGCTGAGGAAGAACTTTTGACCATTTTAATTATGCAAGAAGAACCCAAAAGGTATAACCCGAGGAGATTAAAACAAGTTTTAAACCTAAGTTAGTATCTAGAGAGAACTTTAACACCCTACATTTGCCTTGTTGTCTCTCACTACTCTTTCTACAAAACTTCTCTTTCTCTTTGACCTCACTTCCTTCTCCTTTTTCTATTATTTCTTCTCACTCAGTACCTTATCTCTAAACTTCTTGTCTAACCTTCTAACTATAAATCTTTAATCCTTCTTCCCCAATTATTTCATCCACTGCCTAAGTCTCATTTCTCAGTCACTTCTCCATAGGTGTCCCTCCATTGAAAAAAATGGTGCTTGGAAAATAATCTATTCCACGAGGTAGAGGTTAGAGCCAAGAAATCGTCATCTTTTCTGTGAAGACATGATGTAAAAAATATTATATTATCAATCAATCTGGGAATCATTAAAAGCAAAAAGGGTTCCAGATAACATTTTCACATCTCTGCGAACTCGATGAAATGTTTCCCAGCTGGAATACCGCATGCAATTCTCGCATCACATTTCAGGAAGGACTTGAGGCTCTGAAGAAGTTACAAAACAGATTATAAGGATGGTTTCAGGGATTCAGGGTTACAGCTATTTTGATAGATTGGAGAAACTGAAGTTGTTCAGTTTAAAAGGCTAAGAAGAGATTTGAATCATAGAATATGTACAGTGCGGAAGCAGGCCATTCCACACTAACTCTCTGAAGAGTATCTCCTACTCTACCCCATCCCTGTAACCCTGCACTTTCCCTGGCTAATCCACCTAGGCGGAAGTGGGGACTGCAGATTAGAATCAAGATTTGAGTAGTGCTGGGAAAGCACAGCAGGTCAGGCAGCATCCAAGGAGCAGGAAAATTGACGTTTCGGGCAAACGCCCTTCATCAGGAATCCACCTAGCCTGCACATCCCTGGACATTATGGGGGAATTCAGCATGGTCCATCCACCTAACCTGCACATCTTTGGACTGTGAGAGGAAACTGGAGGAAATCCCATACACTGACACAGGAGAACATGCAAACAACACACAGACCAAAGGTGAAATCGAACCTGGATCTCTAGCGCGGTGAGTGCTAACAACGAAGCCACCATGCCACCCAAATTTGATGGAGGTGTTTAAATTTATTTGAGTACTGTGAGCAGATATGGGCACCACACCTTAGGTAGGATAGATTGGCCTTGGAGGTAGGTTTATGAGAATGATATCGGGACCTCAGGGGTAAAGTTAGGTGGAGAGATTATACAAATCAGGCCTGCTTTTCTTTAGAATTTAGGAGGTTAAGAGGTAATCTAATTGAGGTCTTCAAGATAACAACACAAAAAGTCAGGATAGATAAAGAGAAATTATTTCCATAGGTTGGGGAATCCAGAACCAGGGACACAGTCAGAGAATTAGGGCCAGGCCATAGAGCAAAGAGCAAAGAGGAAGCTCCTCTACACACAAGGAGTGGTAGATATTTGGAACTCTCTCCCACGAATGGCAGTGGATGCTAGATCAGTTGTTAATTTTAAATCTGAGGTATATATATACATACTTCCATTAAACAAAGGGATATGGACTAAAGTACGTTATTAGATCACAGATCAACCATGATCTCATTGAATGGCGGAACAGGCTCAATGGGCCGAAAGGCCTACTTCTGTTCCTGTGTACCTACAAAAGCAGTGAATAAAGACAAACTGTTTATAATGGTCAATAATTATCAGACACAAACTTAAGTAAGTTGGCAAATGAAGTAGAGAGCACTGGAGGAAAACACAATGAGTAGTTGGGCTTTAGAATGCAATGCTTGAGAGAGTGTGAATAGTCATGCAGTGGTAGCTTTCAAAAGGGAAATGGATAAATATTTGAAGGAGAAAAAAAATGCAGGGATATGTGGAAAGTGGAGCGAATGAACTTGCTGTTTGAATATGATACTGCAGTCCTGAGCGACACTTTTCAATGGTTCTGTGAGCCCATTAGCTACCTGACGAAGGTGTTCCAAATGCTTGTACTTTCAAATATACTTGGTGTTGTGTGATTTTTATCTATGAATATTGTCATTAAAAAGACAACTGGACATTTCATGATGGAAGCTTGTACTTCAGAGAAGAACAAACCATTTTAATGATCCTGCTCCTCGGATGCTGCCTGAACTGCTGTGCTTTTCCAGCACCACTCTAATCCATTTTAATGATTTAAGTTGAGGATAAATAGAGTGTTGAGGGATTAATATTTATATTTATTTATGATAAGGGAAGGAATAAACTCAGCTAAAAATCCACAACCGTTGTTTTCTTGTTGCATTTTTGCCCACTTAAAGTGGCGTTTCTCCTTGTCATTTCCTTCTGAGATTTGTTAGATTATGGAGTTCACTGCTTGTTAAAGGAAAGAGATGTTAAAAAGCTAATACCAAACCCACAAAATGCTGGAAACACTTGGGATTATTTGAATGAAAGATCATCAACATGAATCATTAAATTCACCTTTTGTTCCACAGCTGCTGCCTGGCTTACTCATCGTTTCAAACATTTTCTGTTTTTATTTCAAATATCTAGCTGTTAATAATCTCGGATGAAGTGTTGAACTCAAATGACAGCTTCCATTTATACAGCATCATTAAAATAGTCACCTGTTCCATACGACCACTGGGGATAACGCACTGGATGCCAAATCCCACTATTCCCAGAATTATCTGAAGATTTGAAGATTTGATCAATGTACAAAGGCTAATGTACCTATATGTTCCGATACAAATGAAAAAAAAGACAGACCAGGTTTATGTACTTAACTCAAATTAATATTTATTACAAGGAGAAGGTGATAGCCCAATGATATTATTGCTTGACTGTTTATCCAGTAACCTGTGTAATCTGGTGACCCAGATTTGAATCCTCCCATGGCTCATAGTGGAAGTTGAATTTGAATTCAGTAAAAATCTGGAATTAAGGGTTTAATGGTGACCAATGTCAGGGAAAACGAATATTCACTGACATTATTCAGGGAAGGAAATCTGCTGTTCTTACCTGGTCTGGCCTATATGTGACTCCAGGAAAAAGTGAGGACTGCAGATGCTGGAGATCAGAGTCGAGAGTGTGGTGCTGTAAAAGCACAGCAGGTCAGGCAGCATCCGAGGAGCAGGAGAATTGACATTTCTGATGAAGGGCTTATACCCAAAATGTCGATTCTCCTGCTCCTCAGATGCTGCCTGATCTGCTGTGCTTTTCCAGAACCACACTCTCAACTACACATGACTGCAGACCAATTAGGGATTGGCATTAAATGTTGGCCTAGCCAGCAATGCCCTCATCCCATGAATGAATGAAAAGGAAATGAAATATTTGCCTGATTTAAGCTCCTGTGACATACACTTCAGTTGCTTTACCATGTTAATCATATAAATCCAAATCATGGTTATTAATGGGGTGGCATGGTGGTTCAGTGGTTAGCACTGCTACCTCACAGTGCCAGGGACCCAGGTTCAATTCCCACCTCAGGCAACTGTCTGTGTAGAGTTTGCACATTCTCCCCGTGTCTGTGCGGGTTTCCTCCGGGTGCTCCAGTTTCTTCCTGCAGCACAAAGATGTGCAAGTCAGGTGAACTGGCCATGCTAAAATTGCCTGTAGTACTAGGTGCATTAGTCAGGGGTAAATGTAGGGAGTGGGACTTGGTGGATTGCTCTTCGGAGGGTTGGTGTGGACTTGTTGGGCCGAAGGGCTTGTTTCCACACTGTAGGGAATCTAAAAAAAAAGTGAAAGTAAGAAAGAAAAATGAATAAGTCTTTACTCGTCCCTGAGCTAGTAATCTGGGGGATGCAGCCTAATGCTCTGGGAACATAATTCTAATCCCATTTTGTCCACTGGTACAACTTAAATTCAGTTAAAAAAATCTAGTATTGAAACCCAATGTCAATAATGGTGATCATGAAATCATCATCAGTTGTCATAAAAACCCATCTATTTTACTAATATCCCTCAGGGAAGGAAATCTGCCCTCCTTACCTGGTCGGGCCTACATGTGACTCCAGATCCACATTAGTGACTCTTAACTACCCTCTGGACAATTAAGGATTGGCAATAAAAGCTGCCTAGCCGGTGATGCCCACAATCCCATTAATGAAATCTTTTAAAAGAAACTGGTCTGTGGATATACAACAATGAACTTAAAACATCCTTACAAAGCATTCCCTATATACACATGCAGAGAAAAAATATTGGTGTTATGGATGGAGTGAAAAACTGGGAAGGCTGTTTACTGGCCCCTCTCCATGTGATTCACTGAAATGATCTTTCTGCTTGACAGAGCTCACTATTCTTCAATCTCTTCTCCCATACCTTTCACTTTTTTTTACAAGAAGCACAGAGTGACTACTTCACAAATGATCAAGTCTTTAACATGTGGGTTAGAAGTGACAGTTTACATCAACTTGTGGGAGAGATAACTGATTTTCTTCAGGTTTCAGGTATTGTCTACAGCAGAGAGACCACCACCACCTCTTCCTGAGGTCCGAAGGCTCCTGGAAATCTCCTTCATACCCACAAGCTGTTCAACTACCCAATCAGATCACTGTTGGCAGGTAGATGGACTTTGTCAGCCACAGCTGGCCATTAGATACTTGCTTCCAGTTGAATCTCATTTCAGAAATGCCCCTGTGGTGTTAGCTGTTGGAGCCAAACTCCTGAACAATATAGCAGTGTAACCACCACTTACAATGAGGTTCACTAACTTCTTTTTAAAAAGTGCAGTAACTCCTTCCACAATGCTTGATTTTAAAATGGTCTTTACTTTCATTTCTACAAACAAAAACTACAGTCAAATAAAGGACCCTGCCTTTACACAAGGCATTCCACATCAATGCTGTCAAACAGCATTTGACACTGAACCACAATATAAAGGACAGTGACTGTGCATGTGGACAGTGAGGTGTTTTAAGAAGCATCTTACAGGAGAGAATAGACTTAAAGAGGAGACAAGATTCAAGGAGGGAATTCCAGAGCTAAAGGCTCCTTCAAGTCATAATAAATCTGTCATTGATTGAGTGGAGGCCAGAATAGGAGGGTGTGAACATCTCAGAGTCCTGAAGATCTGAATAAGGTTACTGAGCTTGGGAGTGGTGAAGCTATGGGGCATTGAAAAGTCATAGAGATACACAGCATGAAACAGACCCTTCATCCTTGCTGACCAGATATCCTAAATTAATCTAGTCCCATTTGCCAATATTGGTCCCATATCCCTCTGAACCCTTCCTGTTCATACACCCATCCAGCTGCCTTTTAAATGTTGTAATTGTACCAGCCTCCACCACTTCCTCTGGCAGCTCATTCCATACACATCCATATCCCTCTAAACCCTTCCTGTTCATACACCCATCCAGCTGCCTTTTAAATGTTGTAATTGTACCAGCCTCCACCACTTCCTCTGGCAGCTCATTCCATACACATACCACCCTCTGTGTGAAAAAGTTTCCCCTTAGGTCCCTTTTAAATCCATTTTGTCAGCTCGTTGGACTGGAGTCAGGATCTAGGCTATAGTGCTTCAGGGAAGGAAGCTGCCATCTTTACCCAGTCTACATGTGACTCTAGACCCACAGCAATGTGGTTGACTCTTAATTGCCCTCTGGGCAATTAGGACCAAGCAATAAATGCTGACCTGCCCAGCGACACCCACAGCCCATGAATGAATGTCAAATAAAGACCAACTCTGTGTTACTGATACTGCATGATGGAGGGATTGGCCTGGAGAGCATTGCAATGGCCTGGACCAGAGGTCAGATGGTGGTCTGCCTCAGCACTGTCCAGTCAGCCAAGGAGAGGCTGGGAGTAGGTGACTGAGGAATAGAGTCTGTGCTGACCACTGACAACCACCTCAGCAAAAGCTATCCAGAGGGAAATTCCTCATGGATAAGGAAGCAATGACAAAGCAAGATAGAGGATGTGACAGATGTGGTGGAGAACTGGACATTCAGTCTGTTTTATGATTTCAGAAAAGATACAGTCACAATATAAATAATTTCAACAATTGAACCCAAAGGGAGAGGATGATAGGCTGGGGCTGTTTTCCCTGGAGCATCGGAAGCTGAGGGGTGACCCCATAGAGGTTTATAAAATCATGAGGGGCATGGATAGGGTGAATAGACAAGGTCTTTTCCCTGGGGTGGGGGAGTCCAGAACTAGAGGGGCATAGGTATAGGGTGAGAGGGGAAAGATTGAAAATGGACCAAAGGGGCAACTTTTTCACGCAGAGGGTGGTGCGTGTATGGAATGAGCTGCCAGAGGAAGTGGTGGAGGCTGGTACAACATTTAAAAAGCATTTGGATGGCTATCTGGATAGGAAGGGTTTAGAGGGATATGGGCCAAGTGCTGGCAAATGGGACTAGATTGATTTAGAACATAGAGTCTAGATTAGAGTGGTGCTGGAAAAGCACAGTAGGTCAGGCAGCACCTGAGGAGCAGGAAAATTGACGTTTTGGGCAAAAGCCCTTCATCATGAATGGAGGCAGGGAGCCTCCAGGGTGGAAATAAATGGGAGGGATAAATTCCTGGTGAAGGGTTTTTTCCCCCGAAATGTTGATTTTCCTGCTCTTCGGATGCTGCCTGACCCGCTGTGCTTTTCCAGCACCACGCTAATCTAGACTCTGGTTTCCAGCATCTAGCACTACTCACTTTTGCTGAGTTGACTTAGAACATAGAACAGTACAGGCCCTTCGTTGTGCCGACCTTTTATCCTACTTTTATATCAGACTAACCGACATGCCCTTCATCATACTCTCTTCCATGTGCCTATCCAAGAGTGAAAGATAGTACAATGACTTGATTTCAGATACCTGGTCAGCATGGATGAGTTGGACTGAAGGGTCTGATTCCGTGTTGTACAGCTCTATGACATGATTTGGAGATGCCGGTGTTGGACTCGGGTGGACAAAGTTAAAAGTCACACAACACCAGGTTATAGTTCAACAGGTTTATTTGGAAGCACTAGCTTTTGGAGCGACAATCACCTGATGAAGGAGCAGCGCTCCAAAAGCTAGTGCTTCCAAATAAACCTGTTGGACTATAACCTGGTGTTGTGTGATTTTTAACTTACTTCTCTGACACTAATGACTTTTAGATTAGATTAGATTCCCTACAATGTGGAAACAGACCCTTCGGGCCCAACAAGTCCACACCGACCCTCCGAAGAGTAATCCACCCCCCGACTAATAACAACTATGGACAACTTAACATGGCCAATTCACCTGACCTGCACATCTTAGGAATTGACAGTATTATTACCAAAACAGAAAAATACTGGAGAATCTCAGCAGGTCTGTGGAGAGAAAGCAGAGAAGGGTCACTGGACTGGAAACGTTAATTCCGCTCTGCCTTCACAGATGCTGCCAGATCTGATGAGCTTTTCCAGAAATTCCTGTTCCCGCAGTTATTCCCCTACATTATGATTTTAGAACAACCTTGAAATACATTTATGTACATAAATCTTGGAAAAAGGCACCATGACAATGTCGCATGGAATTGCAATGTTTGCAGATTAAATCTTGCATCTCCCGGAAAGGGAATGCGGACCGTTTTGATGCTTTGCAAGTTTCTGCACCGACCCATTCCCTCCGCTAGTCGGGCGGGTTTTCAAGCGGGGCTGGGACACTGCCGGTGGTTTGTGTAACCCCGGGACAGCCGAGCGCTGGGACGATGAGGAATGCCGGGCGATATGCAGTCAGTAAGGGAGCTGTACAGGCTCCTGGGCTTCCCCAGAGGTAAGTTTCTGTCTCCCCCTCCACCGCCCAGCCCGGAGACTGTGGCTCCCATCGGGGCCTCCCGTACTCCCATTGAGAGCCCTCCCAATACCAGCTGCAAATCCTCCCCGATTGATACTGCAAGGCCTGGCAATGATGAGAAAAGAGAGACAGAAAAAAAGTTAACTTTGTTTAAAGTTTGGAGCTCTCTCCTCCCCACTCGACCTTCGCCCTGTAAATGCTTGGAATTACTTTGAAAATGCCTAACCAGGCGAAATTGAAGGAAGTTGTGATGCCTAAAGATTTGTTCTTTTATCCCCTTTTTAACTAACTGTGCTGTCAGTTCTAATCAGCGCCATTGTTGAGTTATTATATATATATATATATATATATATCTTAAATGGAAAATGCCTTGTTTTCTGTACAGACTAGTTGTATTTCTTGCGGTGTAGCCCCTCAGCAAGTGGTTTTCAAGCGATTATCGCTGTTAAAGGGTATTGTTCCCGATGTAAATTGTTCACTGTTTCCATGTCGTTAACACGTCTGTCTCTTGAAGCTTTCTGAATCTAAAAAGCTATTTTTCCATGCGGTAGTACTGACCTGTGGACAAAAAATGTTCAGCTGTTCTAAGTACAGCAAGATCCCAGGGATGAGGTGAGGTCACTGGCTGACTGTGCTGGGGTTGATGTAGCAGTGGTTGTCTCTGACTCTTCCAAGTGCTGTAGAATCTGCAGTGTGCCCTGATATGTGTTGGTATCTCCTGTGAAATGTGGAGACTTTGACCAGTGCTGCACAGCCTGACTCCAACGTTCAGATGTCAGTCTAAAAGGATTCACTCAAATCTTTTGGAGTAAGGTTCAGAAACCTACATCGTTCTGACTTGAGGGAAGCTCAAGTGTGGTAATATGACAGGCAAATTCTCCACACTTGGTTTGGATGTTGTCTGGATAAATTAGAACAATTAATCTCTCTCCACTTTTTCTCTCCTTTCACTTCACCTGCCTGGTGCTTAAACTGTAGAATTCTTTCCCTGAATTGATCTGTCTATTGTTACTCTAAGAGATTCCTTATATCATACTGCACTTGCCACGCTTTTGTTCAACTGTCCTAATATTTATATTTTAGCCTTGTTCTCTCAGGAAAGATATTGCTGTAGAGGAAGGACAGTGGGACTTGCTCCCAGGGCAGTGGTGCTGTCCTATGAAGAGAGATTGGGCAAACTGGGACTGGAGAGTTTTGATGAATGAGAGGTGATTTTATTGAAACCTACAAAATACTTAAAGGGTTAGACAGATTAAGTGCAGGGAAGATGTTTCCCCTAATTGGTGACTCTAGAATCAGGGAGCACATTTTAAAAATAAGGGAAATGCCATTTGGGTGTGAGATGAGGAGAGTTTGTTTTACTCAAGATTGTGAACCCTGAGAATTTACAGAGGGCAGTGGACAATGTCTAAGGTAGATATTGATAGATTTTTGATTACCAGTGGTGTACAGGATATGAATCATAGAATCCCTACAGTGTAGAAGCAGGCCATTTGACCCATTGTGTCCACACTGACCCTCGAAGGAGTATCCCATCCTATCTCTGCATTTCTCACGGTTAACCCACTTAGCCTGCACACTGGGCAATTTAGCATGGCCAGTCCACCTAACCTGCACATCTTTGGACTGTGAGAGGAAACCAGAGCAGCTGGAGGAAACCCATGCAGACACGGGGAGAATGTGCAAACTCCACACAGACAGACACCTGAGGGTGGAATTAAACCTGGATCCCTAGTGCTGTGAGGTAGCAGTGCTAACCACTGAGCCACTGTGTGCCCCACGGGATGGAGTGAGCAAAAAGCATTGAAACTTTTGATCTTGTAATCGTATTGAATGGCAAGGCAGGCTTGATGGGCTGAATGGCCTACTCCTGTTTCTATGCAGTCCAGTGTCAGATTTAGTTGAGGATGCTCCTGACAAGCAGCTTCAAGTATCTTAGGTGATATGTAAATGAAAGCTGTTATTGTATTAGATAGAGCACATACTGTTTAAGTAACTGTTGTAAAGCTCATTGGATCGGTATGTTAATATCTTTAAATTATCAGTGTGAATATGTAGACTCTCAGGAGATTCAGTTACTGACCATATCAACATGCAGAATGGTGATAGCCCAGTGGTAATTTCCAACAGATGAGCAATATAGAGGCCCAGGTTAATAATCCCACCCTGACAGCCGGTGATATTTAAATTCAAACTAATTTCACTTATGAAGGCCATGACAGCTGTCATCATCGAGTGTGAAAGCATTAGCAGAAATCTACCGTCCTTGCCCAGTCTAGCCTACACGTGACTCCAGACCCACAGTAATGTGGGTCCCAATAGCTGCCCCCTGAAATGTTCACATCAAGCGCAGTTACTGATGGGTGAAATGCTGACCTTGCCAGTGATGCCTACATCCTACAAACAAATAAAGAAAATAAAACGCAACCAACCCAAATGCAGTCCTGAGACCTTAATAGAGCTCGGTTCTGATTGTATCCCAAAGTGATTTTGATGGTCCATTTGTGGCTGGCTTTGTGTCAATCTGAGGTCAACAATGAGGTTGATGTATGGCAATGACTATATACTGCATTGTAAACAGTAATCGTGTTTTAAGGAGCAATTTAATGTTGTGGGATTTTGTAGAATCAACAGCTTTGTTGTTTTGATACATGTTGAGAATTGTAAAGTTGTTACTGGTGTAGATATATACACCATGCAGATTATGCTGGATGCTTTTTTATTTAGTGGTTTTATGCTAAGATAACTGTGTAATAATTTAGCTTCGGGCTTAAAATGTATATTCCTTCATGTACCAGAGATTAAATGAGCACTAACAAGTGATATATTTGGGTAAACTGGAATATAGTGCTGGATTTCCTGTTGGAAATTATACATTTCCTCAGATCATGTGCATGTAAAGATTCATCATATTTTGGGAAGGATGGGTGGTCTTTTCATGGGTGTGGTCATTGATGCTAAGCTCTGCATGTAGCGCTTCTTTAACACCAACTGCACATCCGACATCACTATAAATTACAACTTGTTCAAAGTTCAACTGCCCATACTGTGCTATGCTCGCCTGTCACTCCCTGACCTACATTGGCTTTCAATCATCCAATGTATTAAATTTCAAATTGACTTCAATTACCTGCATGGTCTTGACTCAGTTGATAATTACACTTCCTCATCCTTTCAACATGACCTTCAGCCCTCTGGCTCTACATTGAGTGTTTCCCCATCTTTTTACTCTATTATCTGTGGAAGAATCTTTAGCTCCTTTGTGAGGGACATTCACCCCAAATCCATCCTCCCTACTTCTCCTTCCCCTTAAAAACAACCTTGAAACATTATTACTATTGTAATTTATCCTTTTACAGGATATGAGCATTGCTGGTTAGGCTGGCATTTATTGCACTTATTATCCTTGCGAAGGTGGTTGTGAGCTGCCTTCTTGCATCATTGCAGTCCATGCATTGCAGAGTTAAAAATCACACAACACCAGGTTATAGTTGAACAGGTTGGACCATAATCTGGTGTCGTATGATTTTTAACTTTGTCCACCCCAGTCCAACACTGGCACTCCACATTATGTTTTGCAGGTAGACCTACAATTTCCTTAAGGAGAAAGTTCCAAGACATTGACCCGGTAACACTGAATGAATATGTTTCCAAGTCAGGATGGTGAGTGGCTTGGAGGAGAACTTGCAGGGGGTGGTGTTCCCATGTATTTGCTGCCCATGTCCTTCTAGATGGAAGTGGTTGTGAATTTGGAGGGTGCTGTTGGAGGAGCCTTGGTGAATTTCTGCAGTGTATTTTGTAGATAGTACACACTGCTGCTACTGAATGTTGGTGGTGGAGGGAGTGAATGCTTGTGGATGTGTACCAATCAAGCGGGTTGCTTTGTCCTGGATAATGTCGAGCTGCTTGAGTATTGTTGGGGCTGCACCCATCCGGGCAAGTGGGAGCTAAGAGGTGAGTTACTGCAGAATTCCATATCTCTGACCTGCTGCTGGAGCTACAGTATGTAAATGACTGCTCCAAATCAGTTTCTGGTCAATAGTAACCCCCCCAGAACGGAAAAAAGAATGATCTTAACTAATCATGCGTCCTAAGGATCTCATTACAGTTTTGCATGCACTTCTTCTATACATTTGTTTTCTCTCTCTCTCTCTCCTTGTAATGCAGCTGAGATGTTCTTGCATGGTAAAGTCATTCAATAAATACAAGTCTGTTTTGGGGCTGGTAGTCATTGAAACTACCTGGGGTGTTCCCTCCTCCTGCAACTTCCCATCAGCTCATTGCGTGGGACCGTTTTCGTCCAGGGACAAGTCTAACAACTTTCCAGCTCAGCACTGTCCTCATGACCTGTCCTACCTGTCAATCTCCCTTCCCACCTATCCGCTTCACCCTCCCCTCTGACCTATCACCTCCATTCCCACCCCCATCCACCTATTGTACTCTTTGCTACCTTCTCCCCAGGCCCCCTCCCCATTTATCTCTCCATCATGGAGGCTTCCTGCCTCTATTCCTGCTGAAGGGCTTTTGCCTGAAACGTCGATTTTCCTGCTGCTCGGATGCTGCCTGACCTGCTGTGTTTTTCCAGCACCACTCTGATCTAATCTCCACCCTGTTTGGCCATAGGTTGCTCGTTTGAAATAAACCCCATGCTCATTTCTCATGAAACCAACTTTTGTTGGAGGGGACCATGTCAGTTTGGAAAAGCCTTTCTCTGTCTGATTATCTCTCATCACCCTGGTTCCCAATGCTTCGTTCATAGAATCCCTACAGTCCATTTGTCCCATCAAGTCCACATCAACTCTCCAAACAGCATCCCACCCCATTCCTGTAACCCTGCATTTCCCACGGCCAATTCACGTGATCTGCACATCTTTGGACTGTGTTAGGGAACCCATACAGACACAGGGAGAATGTGCAAACACCACACAGTCACCCGAAGGTAGGATTGAACCAACGTCCCTGGCGCTGTAAGGCAGCAGTGCTAACCACTGAGCCACTGTGCCACCCAATCATCATCTTATTTCTTTTGGACCGCTATTGTGGCACAACTTCACTTCATTGTTACAGTTAAACCTACAAAGCTATGAAAATTGCTCCCTCAAACCATTGCATAAACCATTAAAGGAGGATCACTAGTTGATACATCACCTTGTCTCTCAATCAACAACAACGATGGAGGAAGAAAATTGCTTCGCCCTGCATTAGCTGCATGACATAATGGAGATTCCAAGCTCTGATTCAGACTGATGAGAGTCAACACCTCTTTGATTATATTCAATTGAACTGCAGATAGAGAAGACCATTTGGATTTATTGCAGTAAATATTCCATGTTGTGCGAAGCAAGGTGGTTTGTTACTGAGAACAGCAAACCCTGTATATTTATATAGCACCTTTAACATAATGAAACCTCTCAAGCTGCTTCACAGATTTACAAAATGAGACATGAACATGAGCCATGTGGGATATTAGGTTAGATGATACAAAAGATGGTGGGTTTTAAGGAGTGTTCTAAAGGAGGAAGGAGGAGAAAACTGTGAAGCATAGGGAGGAATTCCAGAGCTTTAGACCTTGGGAGAGCGCGGTCGCAAAACAAGAATGAAATGAGGCCAGAATTATTTGCAGCTGAATGCTTCAGTGCATTAATGAGGCGCCACAATTTCAACATAGATGGGACTTGACCTCTTGCTTGTTGACATAGCAGTGACGTTATCGTGATTCAGATTAGATAGCACAAGTTGCAACATTCTCAAGGCAAATGACCTGTCTGTGTGATGCTGTAAGAATTTGTCTACCAGAAAACTAAATTTAACTTTACCAGGAGGTAGGGAGTCATCACTAAAGTAGAGTGGGAGCAGAGTGGACTCACTTCATGTAGTGTGCGATTGGGATGGGGGGGCACCGTAGGGATAGACACCGTAAGACCATGACAAAGACATGTTTGGTCATTTCTCTTCACTTGATCAAATTACTTGTCCTAAATTTGTTGGTGGTACATTTGGCAAAAGTTGAGACTGTTTAGTAAACTTTGTATCAAAAAAGATAGTGTCTCTTTTGAAGTGGTTATCCATTGTTACGACGAGTGTTGAAGTATTTTTAAAGTGTATTGAGTGTGAATGTTCCACTTTGTGGAATATTTTACTCATGCTGTTGTTCCTGCTAGGTTTTTCAGGGTGCATTTACACTGACACTGGTATCTAAGGAAACAGGAAAGATGTTTCTAATCTGAAGTTGCTGATCTTAATATTGAGTCCAGAATATTGGAAAGCATCCAGTCAAAAGATGATGCAGTGTTCTTTGAGATATTAGATAATGGAGGTTTTGAAACCAAGGGCCAAAAGCCTATGTTGAGCAAAGAGTGAAGGCAATAAGTTTGAGGGATGTAACTCAATAAAGGGTCACCCTGGATTACGTTTCAATTGCTGGAGCTGAGGCTTCTTGCTTGACTCCGAGCTGAGGTGAAAGCAGAGGTTATGTTGGCAAAATTTAACAAATCTGATCGTTGAGATGTTGGGACACAGTTATTAGGCTGTATCTCCTATCAACACACATCTCGGTCTGTTTCCTTTAGCAATTCTTTCATAATGTTGGAGATTTTTCCAGAAATACTCAATAAACAACATTTAAAGCTAGTCAGCATCTTTGACATGTGATTAAATGGAATGGCTGTTTGTGTACAGCACATTGGCCAAACTGTATGAATGCCAGTGTACACGTCAGAAGTTTTTAATTCCATTACAACAGTGAGTGAATTTCAAAAATAAGTCACTGTTTGTAGAGAGCTTTGGCTCATCCCGTGGCTGTGTCTAATAAGTGCTCTATTGCTTTCTTGTCCATTGCTCACCTCTTTTTACACTGGACTTGAATGTCTTTTCGTTAGAAAGCTTCACAATGTAGAGATTCTCAAATCTTTTTGTCTTTGGGGCCAAAGACCCCTTGGATATCCTATCGGTTTTATCCCCTTCCAGTTACTAGGGGAGATGATGGCTTAGTCGTATTATTGCTGGGCTGTTAATCCAGAGACCCAATTATTCTGGGGACCTGGGTTCAAATCCCACCATGCAGATGGTAGAATTTGAATTCAATGCAATTAAGAATCCATTGGTAATCAGCAATGGTTTACTGGTAATCTCGGGGTGGGGGGGGAAGAAAAACCATCCAGTTCACTAATGCCCTTTCAGGAAGAAAGCTGCCATCACTATCTGGGCTGGCCCATGTGTAACTCCAGACCCACAGTGACGTGGGTTGACTTCTAACTGCCCTCTTTACAATAAATGCTGGCCCAGCCAATGATGCTCTCATCAAAACAAAAAAATCCTTATTGCAAAACAATTTGAGTGTAATGGGAGCTATATTTTTGATATGGTTTACATGCATATTTTAATTGAAATATCATAAATAAAGTCTTTCATGCTGGAAACAAATTGGAAACATTTTTATATTACAAACATTAATGTTGCAAGAGAACATTTCTTTGAAACATCCTCGTATGCATTATAAGATCATCGTTGTCTCCTGAGAATCTAAGTTTTCTATTGATCAAATAAAACCAACGGTACGTAACACACGAACATATGAATTTACAGCAAGACCCGGTCACTCACCCCCACTCTCCCATTCAATAATATTGTGGTTGAACTGATACTATATGTTCCTACATAGCTCTATTAACCTTTCAATGCAACCACCCCCACAGCTCCCTTTGAATCTTGTATGTTTCAATAAGGTCACCTCTTATTCTTTTAAATTCCAATAAGTACAGTCTGAACCTACTCAACATCTCCTCATAAAACAGTCTATCCATCTGGGGTTAGCTGAGTGAACTTTCTTTGGATTATTTCCAAAGCCAGTTATCTATCTTCAGATAAGATGTGCAGAGCTGTTCACTATATTCCAGGTATGGCCTTGTATAGTTGAGAGTGTGGTGCTGGGAAAGCACAGCAAGTCAGGCAGCATCCAAGGAGCAGGAAAATCGACGTTTCGAGCATTAGGTCTTCACCAGGAATGAGGCTTGTGGGCCGAGGGGGGTGGGGCTGGGGGAGAAGGTAGCTGGGAATGTAATAGGTAGATGGAGGCAGCGGGGGTAATGGTGATAGGTCGGAGAGGAGGGTGGAGTGGATAGATGGGAAAGATGGTGGACAGGTCAAGAGGGTAGAGCCGAGCTGGAGGTTGGGACTGGGATAATGTGGGGGAAGGGCAAATAAGGAAACGGGTGAAATCCACATTACTCCCGTGTGGTTTCAGGGTCCCAAGACGGAAGATGAGGTGTTCTTCCTCCAGATGACAGGTAGTTAGGGAGTGGCAATGGAGGAGGCCCAGGACCTGCATGTCCTTGGTGGAATGGGAGGGGGTGTTGAAGTGGTCAGTCAAGGGGTGGTGGGGTTGGTTGGTATTGGTGTCCCAGAGATGTTCTTTGAAATGATCCTCAAGTTGGCATCCTGTTGCCCCAATGTAGAGGAAACCGCATTGGGTGTAACGGATACAGGAGGTGACATTAGTGGAGGTGAATGTACATTTCTGTTGGATGTGGAAAGATCCTCTACATTGGGGACCCGATGTAGCCTCCTCTGCTTGCGGATCGTTTCAGAGAACATCTCTGGGACACCGGCACCAACCAACCCCACCGCCCCGTGGCTGAACACTTCAACTCCCCCAAGGACATGCAGCTCTTGGACCTCTTCCACTGCCAAACCCTAACCACCCGACGTCTGGAGGAAGAACGCCTCATCTTCCGCCTTGGGACCCTGCAACCACACGGGAGTAATGTGGATTTCACCAGTTTCCTTGTTTCTCTCCTCTCACCTTATCCCAGTCTCAAGCCTCCAACTCAGCACCGCCCTCTTGACCTGTCATCACCTTTCCCATCCATCTGCTCCTCATCCATCCACCACCTTTTCCCTCACCTTCATCTAGCTATCGCATTCTCAGCTACATTCCCCCCAGACCCACCCCTCCCATTTATCTCTCAGCCCCGGCCCACAAGCCACATTCCTGATGAACAGTTTATGCTCGAAATGTCGATTCTCCTGCTCCTCAGATGCTGCCTCACCTATGCTTTTCCAGCTCCACACTCTCAACTCTGATCTCCAGCATCTGCAGCCCTTACTTTCTTCTAAGTGGCCTTGTATAGTCCTGGAAAGATTTACCTATTTTTTCATACCTCACCGGTTTGAAATAACCCTATGCTGTCACTATGTTATGAAAATAAAGACTTTTTTGTGTGACCTCTGTGACCTCTTTCATGACCTGTGTCTTAAAGAACATTACAGCCAATGAAGTGCTTTTGAAGTTTAATCACACATTTTTTCATGTGGTTTTATGCCCAAATCCATGAGTCTATGTTCATGGTAGTGTGGTCAAAGACAAATTGAGGTCACAAACTGTCTTCAGAACTGGGCGCAGAGATCCCAGACTCTCATCTTATTGTTACATTATTAGAAGAGTATTCCATAAACTCCAGGCCTAATACTAGTCAGTCTATTCCACATGCTTATCTGCACTTGATTTACTGAGGTCTCTGGACTAACGGTCCGCTGATAACATCACTAAGCCATCACCTCTCCTATGATTGAAAGGGGATAAGACCAATAGGATATCTATGGTGTCTTTAGCTTCAGAATCTCGACACTGTGAAGCTTTCTAAAATCTCACAGTGACTCACCATGATTCTGTCTTCATCTCCAGTTGTTTCTGTCTTCTCTCTTAACTCCTCCCACATTGCTCATTGAGGAGCAGCTCTGTGATATAATTGCAATGTTGATTTTTTAGATTTGATTAGATTAGATTACCTACAGTGTGGAAACAGGCTCTTCGGCCCATCAAGTCCACACCGACCCGCCGAAGCGCAACCCACCCAAACCCCTACACTTACCCATTCACCTAACACTACGGGCAATTTAGCATGGCCAATTCACCTGGCCTGCATATCTTTGGACTGTGGGAGGAAACCGGAGCACCCGGAGGAAACCCACGCAGACACGGGGAGAATGTGCAAACTCCACACAGTCAGTCGCCTGAGGCGGGATTTGAACCCGGGTCTCTGGTGCTGTGAGGGAGCAGTGCTAACCACTGTGCCACTGTGCCGCCCATTAGTTTCAGTGTCTGAAAGCCCTTCCACAATATTCATTGCTGTAATGTAGGGTACACAGCAGCCAATTTGTACACTTCAAGCTCCACAGACCGCAGTGGGATAACCAGATAATGTATTTTGATGGATGGTGATAGAAGGATATCTATTGACCAGGGCATAGGAAGAACCCATCTACCTTTCTTCAAAATATGATGAGGAGATGCCGGTGTTGGACTAGGGTGGACAAAGTTAAAAATCACACAACACCAGGTCCAACAGGTTTATTTGGAAGCACTAGCTTTTGGACTAGATTAATGCTCTATTTACTATTTATATCTCTGTAAGACAGGCCTGTGCACATGCACAAAGCCTGAGCTGATCAAGGTTTCTACAATAGCGATGTCATTTAAAAATATGCAAACTGTATCGATTTGGGGAGGACTGGGCTAAGACTTCTATTATGAAGAGTAGATATTAGGTTGGACTCTTTGCCATAATGACCACATTTAGTGAATAAAATCTGAAACAAGGGGTGGCACAGTGGCTCAGTGGTTAGCACTGCTGCCTCACAGCGCCAGGGACCCGGGTTCAATTCCTGTCTCGGGTGACTGCCTGTGTGGAGTTTGCACATTCTCCCCGTGTCTGTGTGGGTTTTCTCTGGGTGTTCTGGTTTCCTCCCACAGTCCAAAGATGTGAGGTCAGGTGAATTGGCCAGGCTAAATTGCCCATAGTGTTAGGTGCATTAATCAGGGGTAAATAATGGATAGGGAATGAATTTGGGTGGGTTACTCTGGAGGGTTGGCATGGTCTTGTTGAGCCGAAGGGCCTGTTTCTATACTGTAGGGAACCTAATCTAATCTTATCTAAAAACAGAAGTTGCTGGAAAAGCTCAGCAGGTCTGGAAGCATCTGTGAAGAGAAATCAGAGTTAACTCAGTTCTGAGGAAGGGTCACCAGACCCAAAATGTTAACTTTAATTTCTCTTCACAGATGCTACCAGACCTGTTGAACTTTTCCAGAAAATCTGTTTTTAAGACCATATTAGGGGGTTCTCTTTTTTGTTGAATTCATATTTCACCATCTTCCATGGTGGGTTTTGAACAGTGTCCCCAGCACCTCTGGCTGTATGAGTCCAACAAATGGCCACTAAGACAATGCCTGGTCCTGGAGTGCAGTTTGGATTTGAAGCCACAACCTTCTGACTCAGAGATGAGAGTGCTTCCAGCTGAGTCACAGGAAGAACACTGATCCAAACGCAAATGCCTCTCTCCAGCTGTTTGGCCGTTTCAATTAAGTGGATGACTTCATTTGATCCGTCGTATGGGAATTAAAATTACATGATGAGAAGATTCAGCTTGCCTTCTGAATGTTGGTACTTCCATTTGACATTCCTTGTGGTAGCTTCTGACTAAATGTTTTTGGTTTGATGTGATAAATTAGCAGGTAGATGGTTGTAAATGTGACTGGCTGACTGTGTGATTATTTCATCGCAAGGCATTTAGCAAACAATGGAAAAGAGAGGGAAGGGTTGGATTATCTAAAATGAACATACAGTATTAACAGGATATATTCATGGTGCCTTGTTTCTATTCTATCTACCACCCTGGATTGCCTGGGAGAGGGAGAAAAAAAAACAAGAATTTGCATTTATATAGCACCTTTAACATCACAAAATTCCCAAGTGCTTAACAGGAGCTCTGAGAAACAAAATTTGTCACTGAACCACATATGAGTGGTTAGAGTAGATGATTAAAAACTTATTCAAAGAATATGAGATGTCTGGTCAGCACAAATGAGTTGGACTGAAGGGTCTGTTTCTGTACTGTATGACTTTATCAGTGAGCTTTAGCATGGAAGGGTTGACTGGCAGAATTCTAGAGTTTGGGGCCTAGGCAGCTGAAGGCAGGGTCATGAACAATGGAATTATTAAATTCAAGATGGGCAAGAGGTCAGGATGGGAGGAGAGCAAGTATTAGAGGAGTGTAGTGCTGGAGGAGATGACAGAAGGTGGGATCAAAACCCAGGAAAGGAAGATTAAAAAACAATTCAATGCAATCTCTTTGGATGATCATTGTTAGTCCAGGATTCTACATGGACCCTGGTTTAAATACACAGATTACCCCTGCCTTGCACAAGACAATCCTTAACCTCAGCCAGTACAAGAGCTAACACTCCTCTGATGTGCAGTGAACAATTTTTCATTCCCTTATCGTCTGAGGAAAGTACAAACTACTTAATATCCAACTCAGTTCTACCCTTTGTAGTCTAATTGTGAGTCCTCATCCTTCCTAATAGGTCCAGTTGAAAAAGTCATCACATCCCTTGTTATTTTGTAAACGTTGATCAGATCAGCCTTTGTAAATGTTGAGAGGTTCAGAACTTGGTACCTATCTGCATAAGTGAGATGTGATGAGTATACTGTCTTCGCAAAGCCCGTCTACCATCTATAAAACTCAAGTCAGGAGTGTTTTGGGATATTAGGAGACAGTGAGGACTGCAGATGCTGGAGATCAGAGTTGAGAGTGTGGTGCTGGAAAAGCACAGCAGGTCAGCCAGCATCCGAGGAGCAGGAAAATTGACGTTTCAGGCCGGAGCCCTTCATCAGGAATATTTTGGGATATTCCCCACTTGTCTGGAGGAGTGCCGCTCCAACAATGCTTGTGAAGTTTATTCGGGAAAAGGTTTGATTGGCATCCTATCCACCAACTTACATCCAGTAGCAGCAGTGTGTACCATTTACAAGATGCACTGCAGCAATTCACCAAGAGTCATAGAGATGTATAGCACGGAACAGACCTCTTGGTCCAACTTGTCCATGCTGACCAGATATCCTAACCTAATCTAGTCTCATTTGCCAGCACTTGGCCCATATCCCTCTAAACCCTTCCTCTTCATAAACCCATCCAGATGCCTTAGTCCTTAGAAAGCATCTTCAAAACCCACAATCTGTACCACCTTCTATTCATTCAGGGGATTGAGGGCATCACTGGCTAGGCAAGCATTTATTCCCATCCCTATTTGCCCACAGGGCAGTAAAGGAGTCAACCACATTGCTGTAGGTCTGGAGTCACATGTAGGCCAGACCAGGTAAGGTTGGCAGTTTCCTTCCCTAAAGGACATTAGTAACCCAGCAATTGGCATGGTGATCATTAGACTCATAATTCCCACTGAATTCAAATTCCATCATCTGCCATGGCAGGATTTGAACACAGGTTCTCCAGGGCATTACCTGGGTCCCTGGATTAACAGCCCAATGATAATACCACTCAGCCATCACCTCTATACCCAGTGGGATGCACCTAGGAGCACCACCACCTGCAGATTATTCCCTTTAAGTGACACACCCTCCAGAACTATATCTCTGTTTTTCACTGTTACTGAGTCAATATCCTGAAAGTCTCTCCCTCAGAGCACTGCAATGTGATTACGGTCCAATGCTGCAGCAATTAAAACGGCAGCACAGCATCACTTTCTCCACAGCAATTAAAGATAGACAGTAAATGCTGACCTAGCCAGCAACACCCACATCACATGAATTAATAACAAACAAACTTAACATTTAGGTCTGCCCTTGAACGTATCTCTGTTTTTCTCAGCTGAGTACTGGGCCAAGTCCTTCAAGACATATTTACATACACCTACTGTTTAGTATCCTCATGCACTTTATTGAGTTTACAAAAAGATATATAAGTGCAAAACTGAAAGAATTGCGGATGCTGTAAATCAGAAACAAAAACAGAAATTGATGGGAAAGCTCAGCAGGTCTGGCAGAATCTGTGAAGAGAAATTCAGAGTTAATGCTTTGGGTCAGGTGACCCCTCCTCAGAACTAGACCTGAAATGTTAACTCTGATTTCTCTTCACGGAAGCTGCCAGACCTACTGAGCTTTTCCAGCAATTTCTGTTTTTGTTTATTTTCTCCTTACCTTGTAAATCGCGATGTACAGTGATCAGAACCGAGATTTTAGCATTTTGTTAAGAACTCTACTGTGAAAGTTCCTGGATGCAGTCGGAGAGGTCACGAGGTCTCCAGGGAGCAGCAGGACCTATCGGAATATATGAGTATACAGTTTGAATTTCTTTTAGTTCCGATTTTTCTTCAATTCCTGAAGGCAGTCGGCGAGATCATGAGGTTATGTATTTGAGTGGTTGCTTTACCGAAACACCACTCAGGTAGTGTCTCCCACCCATCCTCCACCTCTAACCAAAAAAAAAGTTCTGTGCGTCGGTTGGTAAGATGACAAATGTTTTCTTTCATGTTTATTTTCCGCTAGTCTATTTGGGAATTCAGAATAGTGGGAATGGATATTAGGGCAGTTGAATGTTCCTCCTGCAGTGTGTGGGAGGTAAGGATCACCTCTAGTGTCCCTGCTGACCTCATTTGTGGGAAGTTCACCCAACTCCAGCTCCTCGAAAACTGTTAGGGAACTGGAGCTGGAGCTGGATAAACTTCGGATCATTCGGGAGGCGGAGGGGGCTATTGAGAGGAGTTACAGGGAGGTAGTTACTCCACAGCCACGTAAAGAAGGTGGGTTACCATCAGGGTAGGAAAGGGAACCAGCAGGCAGTGCATGGATCTCCTGTGGTGGTTCCCCTCAACATCAAGTATAGCGTTTTGGATACTGTTGGAGGGGGAATGACTTATCAGGGGTAAGCAATGGGGCACAGGTCTCTGGCGCAGAGTCTGTCCCTGTCGCTCAAAGGGGAAGGGGCGAGAGGAGCACAGCTTTAGTCACTGGGGACTCCATAGTAAGGGGGACAGACAGGAGATCTTGTGAGAACGAGAGACATTCATGATTGGTGTGTTGCCTCCCAGGTGCCAGGGTTTGTGATGTCTCTGATCGTGTTTTTGGGAGCCTTGAAGGGGAGGGAGAGCAGCCCCCAGCCATGGTCCACATAGGCACCAACGACATAGGTAGGAAGAAAGATGGGGATTTAAGGCGGAAATTCAGGGAGCTAGGGTGGAAGCTTAGAGCTAGAACATACAGAGTTGTTATCTCTGGTTTGTTGCCCGTGCCAGGTGCTAGTGAAGTGAGGGACAGGGAGGGAGCGGGGCTGAACACGTGGCTGCAGGGACGGTGCAGGAGGGAGGGTTTTGGATTCTTGGATAATTGGAGCTCTTTCTGGGGAAGGTGGGACCTCTACAAACAGGATGGTCTTCACCTGAACCAGAGGGCTACCAATATCCTGAGGAGGGGAAATTTGCTATTGCTCTCCAAGGGGGTTTAAATTAATGCAGCAGGGGGATGGGAACCTGAATTGTAGTTCCAGTGTACAGGAGGTTGAGGGTAATGAGATCAGGAATAGGTTTACAAGGTCGCGAGAGGGCACCAGCAACAGGATTTTGGTTTGAAATGTGTGTACTTCAATGCCAGGAGCATCCAGAATAAGGTGGGTGAACATGCAGCATGGGTTTGTACCTGGGATTTTGATGTTGTGGTGATTTCAGAGGCATGGTTAGAGGAGGGACAGGAATGGTTGTGGCAGATTCCGGGTTTTAGATGTTTCAGCAAGAACTGAGAAGATGGTAAAAGAGGTGGGGGTGTGGCATTGTTACCACAGCAGGTCAGGTGAATTGGCCATGCTAAATTGCCCGTAGTGTTAGGTAAGGGGTAAATGTAGGGGTATGGGTGGGTTGCGCTTCAACGGGTCGGTGTGGACTTGTTGGGCCGAAGGGCCTGTTTCCACACTGTAAGTAATCTAATCTAAATCTAAATCTAATCTAAATAATCTAAATCCAATCTAAATATGTCGTTTAGGATGAGGTTAGAAACAGGAAAGGAGAGGTCACCCTGATGGGAATTTTCTTTAAGCCTCCGAATTGTTTCAGGGATGTAGAGGAAAGGATAGCAAAGACGATTCTCGATAGGAGCGAGAGTAATAGGGTAGTTGTTATGGGGTGAAAAATGTGTTGCTGGAAACGCACAGCAGGTCAGGCAGCATCCAAGGAGCAGGAGAATCGACGTTTCGGGCATAAGCTTATGAAGAAGGGGTTATGCCCGAAATGTCGATTCTCCTGCTCCTTGGATGCTGCCTGACCTGCTGCGCGTTTCCAGCAATACATTTTTCAGCTCTGATCTCCAGCATCTGCAGTCCTCACTTTCTCCTAGTTGTTATGGGGGACTTTAACTTCCCCAATATTGACTAGGAATACAATAGTTCAGGTAGTTTAGATGGGTCAGTTTTTGTTCAATGTATGCAGGAGGGTTTTCACATTGTGTAGACAGGCCAATAAGGGGCGATGCCATATTGGATTTGGTACTGGGGAATGAACCCGGCCAGGTGTTAGATTTGGAGGTAGGTGAGCACTTTGGTGATAGTGACCACAATTCGGTTATGTTTACAATAGCAATGGTCAGGGATTGGTATATACCACAGGGAAAGAGGTATAACTGGGGGAAAGGCAATTATGATGCGATTAGGCAAGATTTAGGATGTGTAGGATGGGGAAGGAAACTGCAGGGGAGGGACACACTTGAAATGTGGAGCTTATTCAAGGAACAGCTACTGCAGGTCCTTGATGAGTATATACCTATCAGGCAGGGAGGTAGTTGTCGAGAGAGGGAGCCATGGTTTACTAAAGAAGTTGAAGCTCTTGTCAAGAGGAAGAAGGCTTAAGTGAGGATGAGGTGTGAAGGCTCAGTTAAGGAGCTTGAGAGTTATATGTTAGCCAGAAAAGATCTAAAGAGAGGGTTAAGAAGAGCCAGGAGGGAACATGAGAAGTTGTTGGATAGGATCAAGGAAAATCCTAAGGCCTTCTATAGGATATCAGGAATAAAAGAATGGCTACAGTAAGATTAGGGCTAATGAAAGACAGTAATGGCAAGTTGTGTGTGGAATTTGAAGACATGGGGAAGCGCTTAATGAATATTTTTTATCAGTATTCACATTGGGAAAAGACAATGTTAATGAGGTTACAGAGATACAGGCGACTAGATTAGATGGGATTGAGGTTGACAAAGAGGAGGTTTTAACAATTTTGGAAGATCTGAAAATAGATAAGACCCCAGGGTCAGATGGGATTTATCTTCTGATTCTCTGGGAAGCCAGGGAGGAGATTGCAGAGCCTTTGGCTTTGATGTTTGTGTTACCATTGTCACCAGGAGTAATGCCAGAAGACTGGAGGATAGCAAATGTTGTTCCCTTGTTTAAGAAGGGGAGCCGGGACAACCCTGTTAATTATAGACCAGTGAGTCTTACTTCGGTTATGGGTAAGGTATTGGAAAAGGTTATAAGAGATAGGATTTATAATCATCAGGAAAGGAATAATTTGATTAGGGATAGTCAACACAGTTTTGTGAAGGGTTGGTCGTGCATCAGTAACCTTATTGAGTTCTTTGAGAAGGTGACAAAACAGGTGGATGAAGGTTAAGCGGTTGACATGGTGTATATGGACTTCAGTAAGGTGTTTGATAAGGTTCCACACAGTAGGCTATTGCACAAAATATGGAGTTTCGGGATTGAAGGTGATTTAACGGGTTGGATCAGAAATTGGCCAGCTGAAAGAAGACTGAGGGTGGTTGTTGATGGGAAATGTTTATCCTGGAGCTCAGTTACCAGTGGTGTGCTGCAAGGATATGTTTTGGGGCTACTGCTGTTTGTTATTTTCATAAATAATGTGGGCGTAGAAGGATGGGTTAGTAAATTTGCAGATGGCACTAAGGTAGGCAGAGTTGTGGATAGTGCCGAAGGATGTTGTGGGTTACAGAGGGACATAGATAAGCTGCAGAGCTGGGCTGAGAAGTGGCAAATGGAGTTTAATGTGGAAAAGTGTGAGGTAGTTCACTTCAGGAATGCAGAGTACTGGACTAATGGTAAAATTCTTGGCAGTGCAGATGAACAGAGAGATCTTGGTGTCCAGGAGCATAAATCCCTGGAAGTTGCCACCCAGGTTGAGAAGGTTGTTAAGAAGGCATATGGTGTGTTGGTGTTTATTGGTAGCGGGATTGAGTTTCAGAGCCACAAGGTTGTGCTTCAGCTGTACAAGACACTGGTAAGGCCGCACCTGGAGTATTGCATGCAGTTCTGGTCACCGCATTATAGGAAGGATGTGGAAGCTTTGGAAAGGATTCAGAGGAGATTTACTAGGATGTTGCCTGGTATGGAGGGAAGGTCTTACAAGGAAAGGCTGAGGGACTTGAGGCTGTTTTCGTTGGAGAGAAGAAAGTTGAGAGGTGACTTAATTGAGACACATAAGATAATCAGAGGGTTAGATAGAGTGGACAGTGAGAGCCTTTTTCCTCGGATGGTGAAGGGTAACATGAGGGGAGATGGCTTTAAATTGAGGGGTGATAGATTTAGGACAGGTATGAGGGGTAGTTTCTTTACTCAGAGAGTAGTAGGGGTGTGGAATGGCCTGCCTGCAACCGTAGTAGCCTCACCGACGTTAAGGGTATTTAAACGGGCATTGGACACACATATGGATAATAATGGAACAGTGTAGGTTAGATGGGCATCAGATTAACTTCACAGGTCGGCGCAACATCGAGGGCCAAAGGGCCTGTACTGCGCTGTAACGTTCTCTGAATCTATGAAATCGACCAGACATGGCTCGAATTGAATGCTGTTTGTTGCACATGCAGAACACAAACTCTGTCACTGAGCTAATCGTACAGTCTGTATTGCTGAGCAGCAGCTTCATAATGGACAATATGGTGAAACAGTCAACACTGCTGGTGAAGATTAGCATTTAAGGTCATTAAGGACTAGGGTCTGACAACTGTGATGGTCAAAGTAGGGGTGAGAGCTTAACAAACTCAATAGTCTGTTCCTGCTTTTCTCCTGAATGATACTTTTCTTAATTCTACAGGCTCTGATAATCAGAGGGTTAGATAGAGTGGACAGTGAGAGCCTTTTTCCTCGGATGGTGAAGGGTAACATGAGGGGAGATGGCTTTAAATTGAAGGGTGATAGACTTAGACAGGTATTAGGGGTAGTTCCTTTACTCAGAGAGTAGTAGGGGTGTGGAATGGCCTGCCTGCAACAGTAGTAGCCTCACCGACGTTAAGGGCATTTAAACGGGCATTGGACACACATATGGATAATAATGGAACAGTGTAGGTTAGATGGGCATCAGATTAACTTCACAGGTCGGCGCAACAAAGGGCCTGTACTGCGCTGTAACGTTCTCTGAATCTATGAAATCGACCAGATTTCATGGCTTGAATTGAATGCTGTTTGTTGCACATGCAGAACACAAACTCTGTCACTGAGCTACATCGTACTGTCTGTATTGTTGAGCAGCAGCTTCATAATGGACAATATGGTGAAACAGTCAACACTGCTGGTGAAGATTAGCATTTAAGGTCATTAAGGACTAGGGTCTGACAACTGTGATGGTCAAAGTAGGGGTGAGAGCTTAACAAACTCAATAGTCTGTTCCTGCTTTTCTCCTGAATGATACTTTTCTTAATTCTACAGGCTCTGCTAAGTATCTTTGCAAGAGTCAGATCCCTGTATCTGTTTTCCATGTCAATTAGTTCTTTCTTTCGTTCATTTCTCCCCCAGTCACCATACTGCAACATATTTCTGGGAATTTTCAGTTGTTACTATGTTGCCCCAATGATTGTTGATGGCATATGTGAGCCTAAATGATAAGCATTGCAAAGCTTTTAATTCTAGGGTATAACATAGTTCAGCCCTCCCATTAATGGCCATGTTTATGTACACTGGAAGCAGAGGGTCACCGGATTGGAATCAGATGCAAAAACTCTGGTCATAGGGTCATCAAGGTGTACAGCACAGGAAAGGACCCTTCGACCGAGTGTCAGTCAAAAACAACCATCTTACAAATCTAATCCCATTTTCCAGCACTTGGCCCATAGCCTTGTGTGCCTTGGCATTGCAAATGCACATCTAAATACTTCTTAAATGTGACGAGAGTTTCTACCTCTCCCATCCTTATAGGCAGTGAGTTTCAGACTCCCACCATCCTTTGGGTAAAGAAGTAATGGCAATCGTTGAAGCTAACTGCACAAGTCCTCTGGTATCCTGAATGAGACAAGTACCAAGGGAGCTGCCTTGTGTGGACGAGATGTCAAACTGAGGCCTATCTGCCCGCTTAACTGGATGTAACTGATCCCTTGGCTCTAATGGAAGATAAGCAGGGCAAGTATCCTTGGCATTAAGATCCCAGCTGATGGTGCTACTGGGAAAGTCAGATCCCAGATATAGCTTGGCTTAGTAGCTAACGTTGATATTTTTGTTACTTGACATAGTAGTTAATCAGTGAGATATAGTCACATGAGACTACAGACGGTCTCTAACAACAGAACAGAAATTTATTACATAAAAGAAGAAATGTAAAAAAAGTACAAATATTGAAGCCAGCTCTAAAACACACAAGCAATGTTTCAACCCTTTTCCCAACACTAGCTCTTGCAGAGATGCGAGTCCACAGAAATTATACGTTTTCTCAGCTCTTTGGAGTGCTATTAACTAACTTGTGACAGTTTACTTGTGAACTGTGAAAAGCAATTTGGTAAGTTCCTTTCAAATCTGTTGACGTGAACCTTTCCACAAATCTGGGAGCCTAAACCTGTTCAGCTCTAATAACCTGCAGCTTTCTAAACAAACATTTCTAGTTTGGAAGGTTCACTAATTACGTATATCCTGAACTGCCCTGAATTCTCCTAGGAGAGAGACGAAGCTTGCTTCTGTATCATAGAATCCCGCCAGTGTGGAAACAGGCCATTTGGCCCAACAAGTCCATACCGCCTCTCCGCAGCATAATCCACCCAGACCCCTTCCCCTATTACTCTACATTTCCCCTGACTAATGCACCTACCTACACATCCCTGAACACGATGGGCAATTTAGCATGGCCAATCTACCTGACCTGCATATCTTTGGATTGTGGGAGGAAACTGGAGCACCCGGAGGAAACCCACGCAGACACAGGGAGAATGTGCAAATTCCACACAGACAGTCGCCCAAGGGTGGAATCGAACCCAGGTCCTTGGCACTGTGAGACAGTACTGTTAACCACTGAACTACCATGCTACCCCACCATGCCGTACTTGAACTGTATTGAGAAAATTGCTTCAGAATTGAGTTAAGAAAGAAACTTAATCATTCTGAATGCATCTGAGTTGAAAACAAAGTTAGTGACCTTGCATGTTTACTCTATCTATCATAAACACTCAAGTATAAACCTCAATGTTCCCTTTAATTGTTCCTGCCGCTGTGCAGACTCTGAGGTCCCTGCCCGACAGCGATTTCTAGGACTGGAACTTAATGCACGTTGGTTGGTGCATGCGCAGCCTCTGCAAACTCTCTGAGCAGCTCCTCCATTAGAGATTCAGGGGATCAGGTACATCCAAGTTTGAGGGCAGTAGGGCCTCAGTTGATTGTCTCATCCATACACAACACCTCCCTTGGTAATGCTCTGAAATATCAGCAACCCAAATCGACTGCAGAGGATCAAACAAGGTCCGGTCTGTGGTTGTCTCATTCAGGATACCGGAGGAGTTGTGCAGTTAGCTTCAGTAATTGCCATTACTGTTTCACCCAGAGGATGGTGGAGAATCTGCAACTCGCTGCCTGTAAGGCTGGGAGAGGCAGAAACTGTTGTAGTGTTGAGGAAGTGTTTAAATGTGCACTTGCAGTGCCAAGGCACACAAGGCTGTGGGCCAAGTGCTGGAAAATGAGATTAGAATAGTTAGGTTGTTGGTTTGACTGACACTGGTCATTGTCAGGACCATTGCTTTCCATCGATGCTGCAGGAGTATTCAACTACCTGATCTCTATACATCCCTAAACCGATCTCCCACCTTAAGCCTCTCTCTTTGTCTATTATCTTTTTGGAAAGGAGCCTTAACTCTACCCACACATATGTCTTAATGTGTGACTAGGTGTCAAACGCTGTTTGATAAGACCCCACAAGATGACTAGAGACATTCTTTGACAGTTGAGGCTTAGTGTGATGTTTCCAAGTCTCGTTCAGATGCTGGCTGAGACAGCTGGGTACACTTTCTCCTTTACTCTTTCACAGGATGTGGGCATCGCTGTGCAAGGTCAGCATTGAGGTCCTGAGTGTAAGTAGTAGTTTTTTTTTACAGTACAGACTTGATGAGCCAACGTGCCTGTACGATTCTGTGAAAGCAATGGGCTTTGCAAAGCCAACACACTTCAACGTGTTGCTGAATTTACTGAGAATCTGCTGGCAAAGCAAACCAACCATGTGCTTTGCAAAATTTGAAAAGCTGCCAATGTCTTATTCGAACTGTGCCAATTCCTGAATGACCCAGTTACATTCCAAGAGAACGAAGAATTTTAGAAGCTGTTGGAATTTATCACCATATCTTAATGAAAGCGGTTGCCTAATGCCTTCAGTCAATGACCTTTACTTCCTGTCTGGAAGGCAGTAACCTGTGCTGGAATAAAGTTTCACAAAAAGGAGCCACTCTCTCAATATTCTGCATGATTTATGGGCTTCCTTTCACTGGGAATGGGCAGGAAAATGAGTCTGTCCTTGTAGGTCTTGGTAGCTCCACCTCTTCTCCATTGAGGGGCAATGTTGGTGTGGTGATATTGTCACTGGACTGGTAATCTAAAGGCCTATGGTAATACTCTGCGGCACAGGCTCACAATCCCATCAGAATGATGGGTGGAGTTTAGTAATGCTGACAATGAAACAATCATTGCTTCTGTCTAAGGTCTACTACAGTGCAAGATTAGAGTGGTGCTGGAAAAGCACAGCAGGTCAGGCAGCATCCGAGGAGCAGGAAAATCGACGTTTCGGCCAAAAGCCCCCCATCAGGTATAGCCCTGCTACAGTGCAACACAAACTGAAGGAATAGTGCCTCGTTAGCTGCTTAGACTTTTAAGGAATCACCATTGAATTCAACAATTTTAGAGCATGGACAGTGTTTTCATTTTGAAACCTCTCCTCTCCAATCCCCAATGTCTTGTTTGCATGAGTTTGTGTTCAGCAGTGCTGACTCATTTTTCTGCTAATGACACCTATATTTCATTGATATCGCTCCTCTACTACCATTAATGTGCTCCCTTTGCCTTTTGCTGTGGGCACCTTTCCCATCTGTTCCACTCCCATTAAAACCACCATTTTCCAATCTTCAGTTCTGAAGAAGAAAAGCCATACTGGACTTGATACTTTACCTCTGTTTCTCTTTCTACAGATGCTGTCAGACCTTGTGAGTTTCTCCAGCACTTTCTGTTTTTATTTCAGATTTCCAGGGTCTGCATTATGTTGCTCTTTATGTAAATGTCACCAATTTGCCGTTAAAACCTGCCTGGTTCACTAATGTGCTTTAGGAGGGAAATCTGCCTTTCTTACTCATTCTGGCCTACACATGACTCCAGGCCCACAGCAATGTGATTGGCTGCTGTTTGCTCTCTGGAATGGTGTAGCAAGCTGCTCAGTTCAAGGGAGTTAAGGATGGGTGACAAAAGCCACCAACGACACTGGTGGCAGTGGGCCCAGTATGGACTTGAGTTTGGGCAGGTGCGGTACCTGGCAGCACCGGCAATTTCTCCTGCATTGGTGAGGTCCAGCGAGGGTGTTGGCGGAGGTGAGATGGCGCTGAAGGGAGTGACTTTCATTCCAGGGGCAGGGGTGTAGTGAAGGGGACTCCTGCCTAGCCATCAGGCCGATGGCCTGCAGTGAAGCACTTAACAAGAAGGACTGTAAATTTGGTCACTTTTTCTTCATTTCTTCTTTTTTCTGCCTTTACATTCTATAATTTGGTTTTCTCTGGTATTTTAAGACTGCTGCGGGATGTGTTGACACTATACAACACTTTTCACTGTATTTTCACAATAAATAAATCAAATCAAATCTCATAAGTACGTTGCCTAAGCTAAGTGTCCTCATTTGTAACACTTAGTGTTATCACTGAACAAGTTGTAACCTCATCAGCGCTGATCCTATTGAAAGAAAGTACACTCTAAGCCAATGCTCTTTACTGTTCTGCTGTTAGCCTACTTCTGATAATCTTGTGCTGCTTTTGTGTTGAACTTTGTGTTGTGACCTTGCCTGAATCCCAGCCAGTGCTTGCTCCAATGTAAACCTCTCTGATTTCTTAAGGCCGGCTGGGGTGGTCATGTCAGAGAATGTTGAGAGCCAACCTCACAAAGAAAGAAAAAAAACAGCGCATTTATTAGATTTCTTACAGCATGGAAACAGGCCCTTTGGCCCAACAAGTCCACACCGACCCGCAACCCATCCAGACCCATTCCCACTTCACCTAACACTACAGGCAATTTAGAATGGCCGATTCACCTAACCTGTACATTTTTGGACTGGGGGAGGAAACCAGAATTCTCCATGGGGGGAATGTGCAAACTCCACACAGTCAGTCGCCTGAGGCAGGAATCGAACCCAGGTCTCTGGCGCTGTGAGGCAGCAGTGCTAACCACTGTGCCAGTGTGCCTTTCATAGTATGAGACATTCCAAAGTATTTCATAACCAGTTGAGGCCTTATTTGAAGTATTTTCACAGTGGTAACATCAGAAATGCAACAGTACACAAGCTGCCGTACATCCCTGATTGGTTAATCTGTTTGTGATGTAGTTTGAGGGATAACTACTTGGGGTAACATTACTTCAGTAAAGCAATAGAACTGCATTATTTCATATCTGAGCCTTGGGTTAACATCAGCGCTTCCTCTGACGGTGAGTACACTCTCAGGGTTGATGTCAGCTGAGAATTTGGTGCTCAAGTCTATTCAGACTGCCTTACAATCTAATCTAATCTATTCATCATGAATTACACTTTGTTTTCTGATAACTATTTCTTTTACTGGTACCTGCTGTCTCGATAATTTAATATTTGAATATCCTGATTGGGAATCCAAGAGACACAGACTTTCTTTGTACAGAGAGAGTTTGTTGCCTATAGTGATCCAGTTGCTCTTTCTCACTGTCCCAGCTGGTCCCCCTTGATACGTTTAGAGCTCAATTGATCAGCCATCACCTGTTTCCCTTCTAGGGGGGAACTAGAATTAGAATCAGAATTTCCTTTATTGTCACGTGTACTCAAGTACAGGAGTACTTTGAAAAGTTTTACAATCTTGTCTCTTCTGGCACCACCTATGTACAAATCTTAGATATGAAAAGAGAAATGAGAAAGAAAATTGTTGCTCTATTTTACAATGTTTAAAGAATAAGTTAAAATATGACATAGGTAAAGGATCGACATTACAGTCAGATAAACAAATTAAACTAAACTAAATGTTACATTGCAGCAGCTCAGCACAGGCGCTTCTACACTTAGTCTGACCGCCTGCGCCAGATCTCAGTCCAATAACCATCCCCGCTCTGCTCCAAGCCTCCGTACTGGCACTCAGCTGCCCCAGGACTCACTTCCTCTGCTCCGAGACTCACATCCCCCACACTGGCCTCTGCCCTGGGACTCACGTCCCCCACACCGGCTTCTGCTCTGGGAATCGCATCCCCCACACTGGCCTCTGCCCTGAGGCTCACGTCACCCACACCAGCCTCTGCTCTGGGACTCACATCCCCCACACCAGCCTCTGCCCTGGGACTCTCATCCCCCACAACAGCCTCTGCTCTGGGACTCACGTCCCCCACACCAGCCTCTGCTCTGAGACTCACATCACCCACAACAGCCTCTGCCCTGGGACTCACGTCCCCCACACCGGCCTCTGCCCTGGGACTCACGTCCCCCACACCGGCCTCTGCCCTGGGACTCACGTCCCCCACACCGGCCTCTGCCCTGGGACTCACGTCCCCCACACCGGCCTCTGCCCTGGGACTCACGTCCCCCACACCGGCCTCTGCCCTGGGACTCACGTCCCCCACACCGGCCTCTGCCCTGGGACTCACGTCCCCCACACCGGCCTCTGCCCTGGGACTCACGTCCCCCACACCGGCCTCTGCCCTGGGACTCACGTCCCCCACACCGGCCTCTGCCCTGGGACTCACGTCCCCCACACCGGCCTCTGCCCTGGGACTCACGTCCCCCACACCGGCCTCTGCCCTGGGACTCACGTCCCCCACACCGGCCTCTGCCCTGGGACTCACGTCCCCCACACCGGCCTCTGCCCTGGGACTCACGTCCCCCACACCGGCCTCTGCCCTGGGACTCACGTCCCCCACACCGGCCTCTGCCCTGGGACTCACGTCCCCCACACCGGCCTCTGCCCTGGGACTCACGTCCCCCACACCGGCCTCTGCCCTGGGACTCACGTCCCCCACACCGGCCTCTGCCCTGGGACTCACGTCCCCCACACCGGCCTCTGCCCTGGGACTCACGTCCCCCACACCGGCCTCTGCCCTGGGACTCACGTCCCCCACACCGGCCTCTGCCCTGGGACTCACGTCCCCCACACCGGCCTCTGCCCTGGGACTCACGTCCCCCACACCGGCCTCTGCCCTGGGACTCACGTCCACCACACCGGCTTCTGTCCCAAGACTCACGTCTCCCACACCGGCCTCTGCCCTGGGACTCACGTCCCCCACAACGGCCTCTGCCCTGGGACTCACGTCCCCCACAACGGCCTCTGCCCTGGGACTCACGTCCACCACACCGGCTTCTGTCCCAAGACTCACGTCTCCCACACCGGCCTCTGTCCCAAGACTCACGTCCCCCACACAGGCTTCTGCTCTGGGATTCTCAAACCCCACACTGGCCTCTGCCCTGGGACTCTCATCCCCCACCCTGGCCTCTGCTCTGGGACTCTCATCCCCCACACCAGCCTCTGCTCTGGGACTCACATCCCCCACACCGGCCTCTGTCCCAAGACTCACGTCCCCCACACCAGCCTCTGCTCTGGGACTCATGTCCCCCACACAGGCCTCTGCCCTGGGATTCTCATCCCCCATACCAGCTTCTGTTCTGCGATTCGATTTTGGGGCTTGCCAGCTCCTCCCTTTCCCCTAATACAGAAATGAGAAAAAAAGAAGACAGAGAGAAAGAACGAAAGGAAAAGGACGGACCGAGCCAAGGAGCTCCAGTGGGAGTGTGTTACTAAGCTGCCATCTTGCACTATCTCACCATAATACATATGATATGAATATGCAGTACTGCTAATATTTTTGATGGTGCTTTGCCTTCTCTCAAACACTACTTATCAATGATATTATTCAGTGATGTTATTTTAATCCAGAGACTTAGCTAACTTTCTGAGGATCCAGGTTTGAATCCTGCCATGGCAGCTGGTGGAATTTGAATTCAATAAAAATAAATCTGGCATTAAGATTCTAATGATGATTACGAAATTATTGCTGATTTTTGGGAAAATCCCATCTGGTTCACCAATGTCTTTGAGGGAAGGAGACTGCTATCCTTACCCAGTCTGGCCTACATGTGACTCCAGACCCACCGCAATGTGGGTGACCCAGCTCCCCTCTGGTCTGGGCATTAAATGCTGACATAGCCAACGATATACTTGTCCTATGAATGAATAAAAATAAAACACCACAATTTGTGAGACACAGTGTTTTGGCTCCTGATTAAGCATCAACCAACTCGCCAAGTAACCTTTCAGGTTTTTAATCAGCGCCAAACAACTCCCACTCTGCACGTTTAGCTCAGTGGTTCTGGGTCAGGGAAGTTGTATGGTTAAATCCCGCACCAGGTTTATGTGCAGAGAATCCAGACTAACAGTCCAATGTTGCAGTGTTAGATCAGCTGCTTTTCAGGTGAGACATTGATGTGTCCATCCTCTCTGTTAAATGACCCCATGGCATTGTTTTGAAGAAGGGCCGTGTCCTGGCCAGTATGTATAGCCCCATCCTATCACTGAAACAGATCATAGAATCCCTACAGTGTGGAAGCAGGCCATTCAGCCTAACGGGTCCACACAGACTCTCCAGTGAGTATCCACCCAGACCCAACCCATCCATGTAACTCTGCATTTCCCATGGTTAACCCATCTAGCCTGCATATCCCTGGACACGATGGGCCATTTAGCATGGCCAATTCACCTAACTTGCACATCTTTGGACTGTGGGAGGAAACCCACAGACATGAGGAGAATGTGCAAATAGACAGTTGCCTGACAATGGAATCGAACCCAGGTCCCTGGCCTGTGAGGCAGCAGTGCTAACCGCTGAGCCACCGTGCCACCCTGATGAGCCCATCTTTTATCATCTTGTAGTTTGCAGACTCTGTGCACAAATTGGTTTCTATGTTCCATGAAGACACTCCAAAGGCAATACATTTGGCTACAATGCCCATTTGGGAAGTTGCGAAAAGGTGTGACAGAAATACAAATATATTCTTTCACTCCCTTGTGTGCTCTCTGTGCCTCACTCAGAAAAGAAAAATGTGCTCTCCTTCATAGCTTTGTAGTGTGTGTGTGTTTGCTTAAGAATGAGTTTTCTCGCAGAGATTAATAACAGAAGGATTGTGATGCCTGCTTGAATATTTTTGTTTTCATGTTTCAAGCTTGAACTTGAATAGGATGTAATAAATTACTATGAGTGAGCTGTAAGGAATTTATCGAAACAAGTGGCTTGAATAACATTAGAGCCTGCCAAACAGTACGACAGTTTGATCAGATTACTGGCTGTAGCAACCATTTATTCCAATCACAAAAACACACAAAATAGGAGCAGGAATCAATCATAAGCACAGAAGAACTAGGAACAGGAGTAGGCCGTTCGACCCTTTGAGCCAGCTCCACCATTCAATAAAATCATGGCTGACCTTTTTTTGACCTCAGCTCCACTTACCCGCCCTCTCACCATATCCCTTAGTTCCTTTATTGTTCAAAAAATCCATCTTAGCTTTAAAACCATTTACTGAAGTAATGTCAACTGCTTCCACAGATTCACAACCCTCTGGGTGAAGAAGTTCCTTCTCAATTCAGTCCTAAAATCTGCTCCCTCAATTTTGAGGCAGTGGCCTCTTGTCCTAGTTTCACCCACCAATGGAAATATCTGTAATTCTATCTTGTTCATTCCCTTCATAATTTTGCATGTTTCTATACGATCCCCCCTCATTCTTCTGAATTCCAATGAATATAGTCCCAGTCTACTCAGCCTCTCCTCATAAACCAACCCTCTCAACTCCGGAACCAATTTAGTGAACCTCTTCTGCACCCCCTCCAGTGCCAGTACATCCTTTCTCATGTAAGGAGACCAAAACTGCACACAGTACTCCAGGTGTGGCCTCACCAGCATCTTATACAGCTGCAACATAACCTCCCTGCTTTTAAACTCAATCCCTTTAGCAATGAAGGACAAAATTCCATTTGCCTTCCTAATGACTTGTTGTACCTGCAGGCCAACCTTCTGATTCATACACAAGGACACCCAGGTCCCTCTGCACAGCAGCGTGCTGCAACTTTTTACCATTCAAGTAATAATCCTTCTTACCGTCACTCCTATCAAAATGGATGACTTCACATTTATTAACATTGTATTCCATCTGCCAGACCTTTGCCCACTCATTTAAAGTATCTATGTTCCTTTGCAAAGTTTCACAGTCCTCAGCACACTTTACTCTGCCAATCATCTTAGTGTCATCTGCAAATTTTGACACACTAACTGTGGTCCCCAACTTCAAATCATCTCTATAAATTGTGAATAATTGCAGTCCCAACACTGATCCCTGAAGCACAACACTGATTGCCAACCAGAATAACACTCGTTCATCCCCCCCCACTTTAGTTTGTGTTAGTTAACCAATCATCTATCCATGCTAATACTTTACCCATAATGCCATGCATCTCTATCTTATGCAGCAGCCTCTTGTGTGGTACCTTGTCGCAGGCCTTTTGGAAATCTAGGTACACCACATCTACTGGGTCCCTGTTGTCCACTGCGATCATAATATCTTCATAGAATTCCAAAAGATTAGTTAAGCATGACCTGCCCTTCATGAACCCATGCTGCATCTGTACAATGGGACAATTTCTATCTCGATGCCTTGCAATTTTCCTTGATAATAGACTCAAGCATCTTCCCCACTACAGAGATTAAGCTAACCGGTCTATAATTCCCCATCTTTTGCCTACCTCTCTCTTTAAACAGTGGTGTAACATCCCAGAGTATGCTGTATGTAGTAAGATCATGGGAGTCTAGAAAAGGTCCACTGAGCTGAATCCAGGTCTGGAGAGATTGTCTTATGAGAGAGTAGTGGAGATATACAGAATGGGAACAGACTCTTCTGTCAAACCAGTCCATGCTGATCAGATATCCTAAATTAATCTAGCCCCATTTGCCAGCATTTGGCCCATATCACTTTTAAACCCTTCCTATTCATATACCTATCCAGATGCCTTTTAAATGCTGTAATTGTACCAGCCTCCACCACTTCCTCTAGCAGCGCAATCTAGACACGCACCACCCTCTGTGTGATAAAGTTGCCCCTTAGGTCCCTTTTAAATATTCCCCCACTCACCCTAAACCTATACCCTCTAGTTCTGAACTCCCCTACCCTGGGGAACTTGTTTGTTCACCCTCTCTATGCCTCTCATGATTATATAAACCTCTATAAGGTCAACCCTCTGCCTTCGATGCTCCAGGGAAAATAGCCCCAGTCTTTTCAGCCTTTCCCTCTTGCACAAACCCTCCAACCCTGGCAACATCCATGTAAATCATTTCTGAACCCTTTCAAGTTTCACAACATGTGTCCTAAAGCAGGGAGACCAGAATTGAATACAGTTTTCCAAAAGAGGCCTCACCAATGTCCTGTACAGCTGCAACGTGACCTCCCAACTACGATGCTGAATGCACTGGCCAATAAAGGCAAACGTACCAAACGCCTTCTTCACTATCCTGTTTACCTGCAACTTCACTTTTAAGGAGCTATGAACCTGCACTCCAAGATCATTTTGTTCAGCAACACTCCCCAGGACCATGAAGTGTGTAAGTCCTGCCCTGATTTGCCTTTCCAAAATGCAGCAAGTAGATCGGGCCTATACTCATTGTTGTTTAGAGGGGATAAAGTGTGGAGCTAGAAAAAGCACAGCAGGTCAAGCAGCATCAGAGGAACAGGGAGGTCAACATTTCAGGTCAGAGCCTTACATCAGAAGTCCTCAGAAGTATGAGAGGCGACTTTATTGAAGCTACAAAATTGCTAGAGGCTAGACGTAGAGAGGCTATTTCCTCTTGTGGGAGAATCTAGAATCACAGGGATAATCTCAGAGTAAGGGATTGCATATTTACGACAGAGGTGAGGAGGAATTTCTGCTCTCAGAGGGTATTGAATCTGTGGAATTCTGTGCTGCAAAGGCACAGAATGTTAATCAGTAAAAGGGAATTAACATGATGAGGATAAAGCAGCAAAGTGGAGGTGAGGTTTGTCAGATCAGCCATGATCTTATTCAATGGCGGAGCAGACTCGATGGGCCGAATGGCCTACTCCTGCTCCTATGCCTGATGATGATCTAATGACTGATCGTCAACCTTAACTTCATCTTCCTGCCCTATCCTTTGCTGTCCAGTTTCATTTGTGTATCTACCCAATGACTGAGCACCCAGGATGCCAAAGGTTCTTCACTGTCTGAAGCAATTCCTCCTCACCTTGTCTGAGATAACTGACCCAAACATCTGTCATCCCTGGTTTCCCTTCTTGGGGAAACTGTCTCAGCATGTGTGCTGTTAAACCCTTTATGAATTTTACCATGTGATAGTACCTTTCAATCTTCTAAACAACAAATAACGTAGACCTGTTCCACTCAAATGGGAAATAATTGAACCAACAAGTGATTTATAGGCCATCAACTGAACTGAGAATTTATTTATGGAATTATGCAAAAGGTCCAGGCCTTTTGGGGCCCTGCTGAGCACATCCTTCATCATCTTAATGCAGCCAATGAGACCAACATGCCCCTTTCCTTTTTCCTTTCTCATGTGCTTGACAGATTTCCCTTTAAGGTGTTGGTCCTGTTCCACCTCAACTGCTCTTTGTGGTAATGTCTCCCACACTCTGGGGATAAAGAGATAGCTCTTGAATACTCTTCAAGAGGTTGTAGACATATTTGTGGAATGAGCAGATACAGAGCAGATTTAATTTGGCGCATAGAAGTTGGAGCTTGGGCATCTTGGCAAGAAACATAGAAACTAAGAGGAGTAGGCAGTTCTGCCCTTCCACCCTCTTCACGATTCCATAAGTTCACAGCTGAGAATCCAACCTGGGACCCTGTTCCCTCTTTCTCCCTGTACCATCTGATCCTTTAGCCATAAGAAGAATAAGGGGAGGCTTTCTAAACCAGAGTACATTCTAAAGTGGTGCAGATTGGGGAAGACTTGAAGGTACATGTATGATTACTTTGGATTAAGAAAGTGGTTAAAAAGGTATGTGTGATATTGGACTTTACAAATAGAGGCATACAAAGGAAGGGAGTGATGGTGAAACTTTGTAAAATTCTGGTTCAGCCTCAATTGTACTGTTATGTACCATTGACCAGAAATTGAACTGGACTCACCATATAAACACAGTAGCTACAAGAACAGGTCAGAGTTTAGGAATACTGCAACGAGTAACTCACCCCCTGACTCCCCAGAGACGCTCCGCTCTGCAGGCACCCTGCCTCTATTCCTGATGAAGGGCTTTTGCCCGAAACGTCGATTTTCCTGCTCCTCAGATGCTACCTGACCTGCTGTGCTTTTCCAGCACTACTCTAATCTCGTCCCCAGAGTCTGTCCACTGTCCACAAGGCACAAGTCAGGATTGTGATGGAATACTCCCCACTTGCCTGGATGGGTGCAGCTCCAACAACACTCAAGAAGCTTGATACCATTCTGGATCTAACAGCCCACTTGATTGGTACCACATCCACAAACATCCACTCCCTCCATCACTGATGCTCAGTAGCAGCAGTGTGTACCATCCTCGAGCCGCACTGCAGAAATCCGCAGACAGCACCTTTCAAAGCCACAGCCACTTCCATCTAGAAGGACAAGGGCTGCTGATATATGGGAACATCACCTCCTTCAAATTCCCCTCCAAGTCATTCACCATCTTGGTTTGAAATATATCACAGTCCCTTCAGTGTCACGGGATCAAAGTCCTGGAAATACCCCCCAAGGGTAGTCTACCTGTAGCACATAGACTGCAGTGGTTCAAGAAGGCAGCTCACCCCCACCTTCCCAAGGGCAACTAGGGACAGGAAATAAATGCTGGCCCAGCCAGTGATGCCCATATCCCACTAATCCCATTTCCCTGCACTTGGCCCTTAGCTTACTATGCCCTGGCATTTAAAGTGCTCATCCATATGCTTCTTAAGCGTTGTGAGAGTTTCTGCCACCACCACCCTCTCAGGCAGTATGTTCCCTATATTGACCACCCCCTGGTCTTAGATACATCTGCCTTGGTTCTGATTGGATTTGATTTGATTTGATTTATTATTGTCACTTGTACCTAAGTACAATGCAAAGTTTTGTTTTGTGAGCAGTACAGGCAGATCATAGCGTACAAAGGGCGACTGAACAAAGTTACAGCTGCAAAGAAACATAAAAAGCAAGATCACCATTAGGTTTGAAGTGATCAAATTTTGGTGAAAAGATCTCACAATCTACTCTATCTATGCCTCTCATAATTTTGTATACCTCAATCAGAACCTGCCTCCTCTGCTCCAGGGGAAACAAAGTAGACAGGCAGGAGACTGGAAGAACACAGCAAGCCAGGCAGCATCAGGAGGTGGAGAAGTGGATGTTTCGGGTGTAACTCTTCTTGGGAAAACAAGCCCGGCCTATCCAGTCTACCCTCATATCTAAGACTTTCCATCCCAGGCAGTGTCCTGATGAGTCTCCTCTGCACCCTCTCCAGTGCAGTCATATCCTTCCGATAGTGTGGTGACCAGAACTGCGCAAACAGAGACCAATGTCTCAGTGTCCTGCCTGTTTCACTGGAATGGACCAGTTTCTCCCAGACAGAATGTAAATCTTTGCAGCTCTACTGTGGCTAAGTGCCACACCAAATGGTGCATTTAATAACACTATTCTGTCCTTCTGATTTTAAATTTAAAAAACTGTTGTTTTTGTGTCAGATGACTGGAATGTGAATTCCTAAATGTGTACAGTGAAGGTAAAACTGTCTCTCATCAACTCTTACATTAGATTTATAATATGAATTCAGTAATGTGACAGGAATTCCAACTCTGTTGATATTGGTGTGAAATCTAGCTGCATTATCAATGCTTTAGTCCTTTGAAATGCAGCGTGGTTGAGTTTCTTTTCCTGACTCCCTCTGCTGTTTCCTTCCTGAAGATCTCGACTTTGCTGAGAGTGGCAACGCTGAGAATTGAGATGGCACTGTGAGACAGTCAGGCTGAATTGTAGAGAGAAATGCACATTAACATGACAGTGGTCTGCAGCCAAAGGGTTGGCTGACATTCTTTGGACTTGCACCAGTTTTAACTGTTATACCATCCCAGTAGTAGACTCATGACAGCACTGAAGGAGACTGCTCAGCCCAAGTCCATGCTAGTCTCCGCTGGAGCAATTCCATCATTCCTATTCATCCGAAGGTTTAGAAGGTGCTGTCAGGGGAGCCTTGGTGAGTTACTACACTGCAACTTGGAGATAATGCACACAGCTACTGCTGTGCATTGGCAATGAAGGCCAGGTTTGAGATTGTAGAGTGGGCTGCTTTGTTCTGGATGGTGTTGAGATTCTTGAGTGTTGCTGGAGCTGCAATGGGGAGTATTCCTTCATACTCTGGTCTTGTGCCTAATAGATTGTGGACAGGCTTTGGGGAGACAGGAGGTAAATTATTAACTGTAGAATTCCTGGCCCATGATGCATTCTGGTAGCCACAGTGTTTATGTGGCTGCTCTTGGTTCAATTTCTGCATTCACCCACTGCATTTCTTGCCCAAAACCTTAAAACTGTGCTCTGTACAGTCAGCTAATGGGTCCAACCTTTCTTTGGCCACCTGTATGAACTTTGACATGTCTGTCAGTTTCCTTTGCTCCATAGAAAACAATTCCAACTTATCCAGTCAAGCCTGGTGGATAAGATCCTTCATCCCTGGGACAATTGTGTTGAATTCCTTCTGCAGTCCTCCTACCCTTCCTCGGCAGGAACTGGACACACTGTCCAATTGTGAACTAACCCGAGTTTCATAAAGATTGAGCAAAACCTCCAGCTCTTGTTCCCAATCCTTGCTGTTTAGGCAGCCCAAGTTCCTGTATGGCTTGTGAATCCTACTCTGAAACACTGTCCTGTCACCATGCTGTTAGCTAACTGGTTACAAGCTTGGAGTGATGGACAAACATTTCTGATATAGATAAAGGAAAACTTTGATCAAGGTGCCAGTGGATAGTATGGAGGGGGGTGCTGGTGACTTGGAGAATGGGGCTGGGAGGTTTTGGAGTTGGAGGTTGGGTAGAGAGAGATGTTGCTGACCATATGAGTGCTGGTGTGAAGGGGTGGACAGGAGGTGACTGGGATGAGGGAGGTGGTTGATGACCATTACAACAACTAGCTTTACTGTCACATGTACTCACATGAGTACAGTGAAACGTTTACAAGTCACCGCTGACCGTGCCATCTTAGGTACAAGGTGCAGAATCTCAAGGACAAATTTGTAAGGAGAAACAAAAGAAAAATAAAAAGATAAAAAGTCCAGCAATAAATCGGAAGAAAGAAGAGTTCAGAATAGTAGCCCTTCCAACCCAGGCCAGGAGTGAGGGTTCACCGCAAGGCCAGGAGTGAGGGTTCACCGCAAGGCCAGAGCACGGGTTCCACACTGAGGCCGGGAGTGAGGGTCCGCGCTGAGGCCGGGAGTGAGGGTCCGCGCTGAGGCCGGGAGTGAGGGTCCACGCTGAGGCCAGGAGTGAGGGTCCACATTGAGGCCGGGAGTGAGGGTCCGTGCTGAGGCCAGGAGTGAGGGTCCACACTGAGGCCGGGAGTGAGGGTCCGTGCTGAGGCTGGGAGTGATGGTCCATACTGAGGCCGGGTGTGAGGGTCTGTGCTGAGGCTGGGAGTGAGGGTCCACACTGAGGCCGGGAGTGATGGTCCGAAGAGTTTCCTTAAAAGAAGAGGAAAATTTCTTAAATTGCCTGACGCTTGGTCATCCCAGAGTTTGGACTGTCTGATGGTGGCTCACATACTCACTGAGTCACACAGAGTTGGAGTAGCAGAAGCCTGTAGTTGAATATTTGAACAAATCTTTTATTATTGGACAGTGTCTGCTGGAACATCGATACAAAAATTAAAATAGGCTGACAGTGAAATAAGCTACGGAGTAGTAGTAAGTAAAGAAATATGTGACAGAATTTTGAGTCTCTTGCCTGCACAAAGTTAAGTAATACCTTCTTGATGGTGACAAAAATTCGTGACTGAAGAAGATAAACTTGCATTTGTGTAGTTCCTTTTAATATCTGGGACATCTCAAAGTGATTTGCAGTCATTTAAATATGGTCAGTTCTGCTAAAACATTGTAGTTCAGTTCTCATGCAATCCTCTGTTATAAGAAAATCACGTAATAGCTGCACCATTTAAACTAATGGGGCCAGAATTGTGTTATAACCAATTCACACTTTAAAACTTGGCATTTTAGAGTCAATGCCCCCAATTCATCAATTATGTTATAACGAATTTGCTTTAATGAACCATGCGTTATATCAGAATGGCCTGTACCTTATTTTGTAGTTGCAATGTAGAATATGTGGCAACCATTTCCTTTATTTATTCATGGGATGTGGGCGTTGCTGGCTGGGCCAATATTTATTGTCTAGAGGACATTTGAGAGTCAAACACTTTGCTGTGAGTCTGGAGTCCAGTGTGGGCCAGACCAGGTAAGAATGGGTGATTCCCTTCCCTAAAGGACATTAAGGAAACAAATGGGTTTTTACAACAATCAGCGTTGGTCATTACTAGACTAGTGTTTACTTCAAGGATTTTATATAAATCAAATTTCACTATTTGCCATGGTGGGATTTGAAGCTATATTGCCAGAATAATAGTCTGGATTACTAGACAAGTCGCAAATTAACAATGTCACCGTCTCCTTTAATTATCACATATATATTTCCCACGTGACCAGATAATCTGTTTTTGCAAACGTTGAATGAGGGAAAAGTGTGAGGACAGTGGGGAAAACTTGCTTGACCTTTATCAAAATTGTGACAAGAAATAATTTTTACCCAACCTGAAAGAAGTCCCTTTCAAAATGGTGGCTCCTCTGACAGTGCAGCACCCCCTCAGTCCTGCGCTGGAATGTTGACCTAAATCTTTGTGTTCAAGTCCTTTTTGGTTCAGAAGATGAGATTATGTTTCATTTGGTTACAATGTTAAACTTTCTAGAAATTAAATATAAAATCCTCACATTTTCTTCATTCAGTTGACTATTCCACCTTCAACCTCAGCTGTTTTCTTGTCCATCTTGACCTTGTCTCACCTCTTGATTTTGCAGATAACTTTGAGAAGGTGGAGGAAAATGCCATGGAATGTGGTGAAGGGATGAATGGAGAAGGGAATCCAATCAAACTCTCCTCCATTCAGGTGAGAGACAACTTCAGGATTCTCTACCTCTCCCCCAGACCATGGACTGAGGAGATTCAAGACAGAATCAATAGGCTTCTGGAGGCTAATGGCGTTGGATATCAAAGAATCCCTACACTGTGGAAAGAGGCCCTTTGGCCCATCCAAAGAGTATCCCACCCAGACCTAGCCTCCCACCCTATTTCCACATTTACCATGGCTGATCTACTAAGCCTACACACACCAGGGTAATATAGCATGGCCAATCCACCTAACATGCACATCTTTGGACTGCGGGAGGAAACCCACGCAGACACGGGGAGAATGTCCAAACTCCACACAGACAGTTGCCCGAGGCTGGACTCAAACCCAGGTCCCTGGCGCTGTGAGGCAGCAGTGCTAACCACTGAGCTACCGTGCCATCTTAGAGAGAGTGCAGGGAAATCATACTGAGGAGATGATCAGCCATGATCTAGATTGGTGGGGTAGGCTCAAAGGGCTGAATGGCCTACACCCGTTCCTCTGTTGTAAACACCTACTCAATGGAGTTGTATAAGAAAGGATTGCATCTTCTGGGGTTGGTGAGGATGTGGGTCCGATGGAGAAAACAGGGTGAGCTCTCAGTGGTTGTTTGATGGGAGGTTGGGTGTGAATCCAGGGAATTCCTGGACCGAGATGAACTGAGATCAGAAAGAGAGCCCAACGGTGTCCATGACTTCATCTGGGCCTGAGATGTCCTTAGCGTAGTTTCTCTGTGGAGCAGCTCTTTGCATTGATTAGCCCAGTGGATGAAGTTTTCAGGAATTTATGTTATTTCATTGAACGCGTAGTGCAGAATACTTACACCTTTTCAACGAGGATATGAAACGGCAGAAAAAGTACTTGGTTTTTTTCACGTCGTTAGGATGTCCCAAAGCGCTCTCTAGCCAATTAAATAATTTTGAAGCATTGTTGCTTTTGAAATGGAGAAAAAGCAGCAAGCAACTTGTTCACAGCAAGCCCTCGCGGTTTCTTTGGTTGGGGATTAAATGTTTTCCAGAACACCAGGGTAACTGCTTTGTTCTTTTTCAAAATAGTAAAACGGGAAATGTGATTTCCAGCTGACATGGTCTCAATTTAAAGGTCCGCTGAGAAGATTCAGCTTGAATTCTGTCGACAATACTTTTTCCCTTTCACATTTTGACTTGTGACGACACGTTACTCTTAGTAATGTACTCCATGCCTTAATTTAGGTATCTGAAAAAAAAATCCCAGAAGTTTAAATATTCAAATTTCCCACTATGTGTATAAACAAAACAAAACTGAGATTTCAGACATTGTCACCATTTTCCATGTAATAACACGCCAGAGATTCTCAGCAAGTTATATTTTAGATATTTTCTTAAAAATCCATTCACGGGCTGGAGCAGCATTTCTTGCCCAGCCCTAAATGCCCAGAGGGTCAGGAGTCACATGTAGGACAGACTAGGTAAGGATGGCAGTTTCTCTCTCTGAATGACATTAGTGAACCAGATGGATTTTTGTAACAATTCACAGTGGTTACATGATCACCATTTTCTACGTGAAATCTGCAAGTTAAAGCACTTTGCCATTAGGTCAGCTCTATTATACTATTTTGTTGAAATACATTTTTTATTATCTGTCATGGTGGAATTTGAACCCATGTCCCAGAACAATTAGCCCATTAGTCCAGCGACATTACAATTATGCCACTATCTCTCCTAGTCCTGCATTTCCCATGGCTAACCCACTTAACGTACACATCCCTCGACATTATGGTCAATTTAGCCTGGCCAATCTACCTAACCTGCACATCTTTGGACTATGGGAGGAAACCTAGATCACCTAGGTTATCTCTCTCCAGGTAAGCGTGCAAGGTAGCAAAAGGCCTTCCAAGAGGCTTCACGGCTGAGGGCCTAATGTGATCAGAAGGTGGAGTGAGAACAGTCGATGTAGTCAGAGACTCGAGTAATGTTACAGGAGTTAAGTTGGGGGAAGGTCGATGGATTTAGGAAAATGTTCCATTGTGTGTGGTAATGATAGCTTATTCTTTTGCCTGTACTAAATCCATAGGAAGAAAGAGCAGGAACAAACTGTAGGAGAGTAGACTCAGGAAAATGGGAGGAATGGAATGGTGAGGTTTTGTGGAGAAAGTGTTTAAGATCTACTCAAGTTCACACTTGACTTTTGCGTCTTTTTAATGTTCTTCCTGCTGGTAATTTGACTCTTGTGTCTTAAATCTCTCTCAGTAGTCAGTGATATGGAAACACAGGAAGAGAAGGAGTAGGCTGTTTAACTCCTTGACCCTGATCCATCTCAATCATTGATGTCAGAGAGTCATAGGGATACACAGCATGGAAACAGACCCTTCAGTTCAACTTGACCACTCTGACCAGATATCCTAACCTAATCTAGTTCAATTTGCCAGCATTTGGCCCATATTCCTCTAAACCCTTCCTATTCATACACCCATTAGATGCCTCTTAAATGTTGTAATTGTACCAGCCTTCACCACTTCCTCTGGCAGCTCATTCCATACACGTACCACCCTCGGTGTGAAAACATAATCCCTCGGTTCCCATTTAAATCTTGCTCCTCTAGTTTTGGATCCCTCCACCATGGGAAAAAATCTTGGCTATGTATGCCTCTCATGATTTTATAAACCTCTGTAAGGTCACCTTTCAGCCTCAGACACTCCTGGGGAAAAAAGACCATAAACCTATTCAGCCTCCCCCTATCACTCAAACCTTTCAGTCCTGGCAACATCCTTGTAAGTCATTTCTGAACGTTTTCAAATTTAACAACATCTTTCCTAGGCTGCTCTGTGACCTATCTCCATAGACCACTCTTCATACATTTGGTTAACAGAAATTTATCAGTCTCTGATTTAATACTAATTGTTATCTAGTATCATTGGCCATTTGAAAAGCAAGTTTGAAACGCCTTCAACTCTTCAAGTTTGGAAGCATTTCCGAATATAACGCGTGAAAGATCTGGCATTGAGTTTTAGGCTCTGTCTCATAATTCTGGACTCCCCGGCCAGTGGAAACAATTGTTCTCTCTTTGCCCTATCTATTCTCTTTAATATTTTGAGAACTTTGATCAAAATTATATACAACCCTAATTATGAACCTCTCCTCTAATCTTACCCTTGGAGTGCTGGTGTCATTCTACTGAATCTAAACATTATTCCTGCATGGATAATGTCTTCTTCCTGAGATGTGACACCAAGACTGCTTTCAGTGGTTCCAAATGAACTCTAACCAGGCTCTGTATCACGAAAGCAAGAGGTCTACCTCCATTTACAGTCCTTGAGATCTGAAGGCCAGCATTCCGAAAGCCTTGTGATAATTTCTGTATCAGTTCATGATTATTTAATCATACGTCTCTAGCTTTTCATCATTTTGAAAATGCATAATTCTCTGCTTATACAGTCCAAAGTAAATGATCTCATAGTTACTGTAAAACATCCATTTACTACAATTTTGTGCATTTACTTAACTTATGAACATGCTCTTAATTGTATGCTGCCTGCTACATTTCTACTGGTGACTGTCTTATGTCATCAGCAAACTTGGCTTTGTTACTTCTTTTCTCCCCTCATCTGTGCCATTAATAAATCCATGATTACAGGAGACTGATATCACCTGTCACATCCTGCCAGTGTGAGAACCTGCCCCATTATCCCTCTTCTCTTGTCTTGCCATTCAGCCACTTTCCAAACCAAGTCAATATTCTGCCTTCAGTTCCACAATTTTCACCTTTGAATGACGGTCACTTCTGAGGGACTTTGTTGATTTCCAAAAGAAATTTGGCATAATTACTGTCATCAAACATTCCCCTGTTGATAACTGTCGTAATTGGAACCAGGGCCAGGTGGGGGATCTCAATGACTATGGGATCCTTGATTGGGGTCATTAACCCTTGCCAATCAGGGTTCTCGTAGTCGATGAGATCCACGGGGCCCTGGTTCTAGTCACCCCAAACTATTCAGAAAGTTGCATTAAGTCCATCATATACAGTCCCTTACAAATCCATGCTGGCTCTCTCTGATTAGCTGAAAGTTTCCAAGATGTTAAGTCACCATGTCATTCATCACCGGGTTTGGTAAATTCCCGACAACAGATGTGATGCTAATGGGTCTGTCATTCCCAGCTTTTCCTCTCTCATTGTTGGATGAGCAATCCGTACAGCTGTTCATTGTGTTATGCTGAGCTGTCTGCACAATTGCTCACAGTGAGGTAGCTTTGCTGCTACAGTCCTCTTTCAGGGATCGACGTTTCGGGCGTAAGCCCTTCTTATGCCCGAAATGTCGACTCTCCTGCTTCTTGGATGCTGCCTGACTTGCTGCACTTTTCCAGCAACACATTTTTCAGCTCTGATCTCTAGCATCTGCAGTCCTCTCTTTCTCCTCTTTCAGGGATCGACAGAGTCCTTTGGTTTAATGTGGCCGGAGCAAACCAGTCTGTAGTCTATGAAGAAGAGGCTCTTGTCTGAAACAAGTCGTAGTTTATTGCATGGGTAGCAACTAGGCACAAGTGACATTGATGTGTGATAGACACTTATTGTTACAGAAACTGTGAAGAGGACCTGGATTGTTAAAGATCCTCAGCTCTAATTTACTATATAGACAATTGTCCACAAACAAATAAAGAAATTGCTGGAAACAGAATTGCTAGCAGCATCAGAACACAGTTCTGAAGAAGGATTACTCAACCCGAAACGTTAACTCTGATTCCTCCCCACAGATGCTGCCAGACCTGCTGAGATTTTCCAGCAATTTTTTTCTTTGTTTCTGGTTTCCAGCATCCGCAGATCTCACGGTTTTTTGTTGAGGCAATTGTCTAGTTGTTTAGCTGGGTGTTGGTTAAGTTCAGAACTGATTAACATGGACTGTGGAACTGGATAGAACAGAATCTGCACATTGTCACCGTTGTCTGCAAGGACCGGTCAGAGTATAATCTACAGTCAAGTGGCTGCAGTCTTCAATCTGAATGGAAACCCTGAAATTTCACTGGTAACCGGTAAAGTAGGAGTAAGCCTCTGATCCTCTCTCGCCACACAATTAGATAATGGCCAATATGCACTTGAGCTGCGTATTGTTCAACATCCTCACCAAATGAATGAAATGCCTTGATTTCAGCCTTACAAAATCCCATTCATCCCCATAGCCTTTTGGTGGGATTGAATTCCAGAATTGCACCATTTTAAATGCTTCCTGAATTCACCCCTAAATTTCCTGCCTTTAAATTTAAGGACAATGTGGTGGCTCAGTGGTTAACACAGCTGCCTCACAGTGCCAGGGAGCTGGGTTCGATTCCACACTCAGGCAACTGTTGTGTGGGATCAGCACATTCTCCTGTGCTTGTGTAGGTTTCTTCCAGGTGTTCTGTTTCCTCCCACAGTCACAAAGATGTGCAGGCTAGGTGGATTGGCCATGCTAAATTGCCTGTAGTGTCTATGGATATGCAGGTTAGGTGGATTGGCCACGCTAAATTGCCTGTAGTGTCTATGGATATGCAGTTTAGTTGGATTGACCATGGGAAATGCATAGTTACTGGATGGGATGCTCTTCAGAAGGTCAGCATGGGCTGAATGGCCTGCTTCCACACTGCAGGGAATCTGTGGGATTTCAGTGATTTCATCTGTTTGAGAGTGTCTGAGCATCTGGGTGAATTGACCCAGCAGAGGATTATTTAAAGGGCTTGACAATTGCCACTGGGTGCTGCTGGGTGGGATTCTCCTCATCTGTCTGGACTCCATTGGCTACAAGAAAGCTGAATGTTGGATAGGGCATATAACAGGACAGTTTTCAATCATGGCGTGGTGCTTATTTGGCCAATGTGATGAGCACTGATTTTGCAGTTGCTGAGCTTGGCATCACACGGGCCCCAACCTTGTAATGATGGTCTGTCTTTCTACTTGAGTGTATTCGGGACATTAAATATCGTAGTTTCTGACTCTTGAAGTCTTGAAGGTGGGGTTCCAATGTTAGTCGTAACTGCCCTCTATTTACCAGCAGGACAATGGAATCAAGTTGGACAAACACATAACAGACCAGGAAAGAGCAAAGAAAAAGGCAGAAAGGCGAAGAGCCAAAAAAAAGGTTTGTGATTTTTTTTGTTGCTTTTCAATGATAGTAGTATCCAGGGTATCACTAGAGACTCTCACTGATGATGTTACCTAGTCATGGTGACAAAACATCTGTAAACAAACCTTCCAGCTCAGTGAGCTAACTTACAGACTTAACCTGAGCTACAAATCTTCTCAAAATTTGCTAACAGTAGTAACATTGCTAGTGAAGAAAAGAATGAGGTATAACCCAATAAACACTAGGGACATGGGCAGAATGGATAAGGAGCAACTGTCCCCTCAGTTGAAGGGCTAACCATGAGGGGACGTGGGTTCAAGTTGAGGGGCAGGAGGTTTGGAGGGTTGTGAGGAAAAACCTTTTTACTCAGAGAGTGGTAATGGTCTGAAGTGCACTATCTGGGAGGGTGGTGGAAGCGAGTTGCCTTACATCCTTTCGTGCAGTTGTGGTAACACCACTGGATTGGTAATCCTGAATCCCAGGCACTTATAATTTAGGGCATGATTTTGAATCCATCCAGACAGATGGTGAATGTTCGAAATATCGACTCTCCTCCTCCGATGCTGCCTGACCGGCTGTGCTTTTCCAGCACCACACTTTTTGACTTGAGATGGTGTTCAGAAGAAATTTGGAATTGGATGATATGGTGACCATGTAATCATTTTTACTGTCAATTTGTTGTAAAATCCCATCTGGGTCACTATTCCCTTTAGGGAAGGAAACTGCATCTTTACCTGGTCTGGCCTACTTGTGACTCCAGACCCACAGTTAAGTGGTTGACCATTAGCTGCCCTCTGAAATGGACCAGTAAGCCTTTCAGTTCAAGGGCAATTAGGAATGGGCAATAAGTGCTGACCTAGCCAACGACGCCCATTTCTTATGAACAAAGACAAGACCTGGATGAATTTCACCATCAGAGCAATGCCGTATAGTTCTCTGTTGCTTCTGACATAGTGTTATGACACGGGTAAACCCTCCTGTTTAATTTAAACCAGCAACACAGAAATGATTTATCCCGTGCGGTAATCAGTGAAAATTTGAGAGGCCAAGAACTATTTAAAGTAAAAATTAGCCACTTTATTTCTTAAAGTTTAACAGATAATAATTTACTAACAACTATTTACAACTCATTCCTCTAACCTCTCTTTTACTTTCCCTTCTATAATAATAGTCTGATAAAACCCCTAAGTAAGGTTACCAAAATTTCAAGTTTCAAAATCAGACAGCTGTCGAATCTTCTCTTTGTATATTCCTCCGTAGATTTTCTTCTTCTTGGAGATTTTTGTTTCACATCATTGATAGATAAAGGTGCCTTTAAGAGAGCTGTGCTTTGGGCAGTCTATACGTGCTGATGGCTTGGCAGTTCTCCTCTCAACTGTTCAATTATTCCCGGTCTTATACCCCAAAGCATCGGATTGTTTCACTGGTTTTTAATATTGTCAATACACTAAATTCATACTTGATTGGAGGTTGGTATTTTGAGGTATAATTTAAACTGATTGGCCCAATTCAAATTTGTTTTTGTCTCGTAGCAACTCAGCCAATGCTAGCTGCTGGACCAAATGTTACGTTGTAAATTCTCCAGCACTCTGTGTGCTTGCTAAATCCTTCACTTTCTGAAAGGTATAGTACACTTCTACACCTTCATAACAATAGCAATGTCTTGGCCAATTAGAGTCAACTTACCAACCAACCCACCAATCTGCTGTAGTATTGCTAAGATCCCAGCTGATCTTAAAACTGGACAAGTCTGATTCTAGTGTTACACCCTGTCTTAATAGACTCCAGGTTTTAATTTTGAAATTTGTTTACCTTGACAAACAATGACGAACCAAATTCACAAGAGGCTACAAATATATTTTTAATAAAAGAGCAACAAAGTTGATTTTACATGAAGTACTAAATATTATATTGTTAAAAAGCACACAACACCAGGTTATATAAGATTGTAAGACACAGAATTTATAGCAAAGGTTTACAGTGTGATGTAACTGAAATTATATATTGAAAAAGACCTGGATTGTTTGTTAAGTCTCTCATCTTTTAGAATGAACATGTTGGTTTCGGTTCTTTCACATGTAAATTGCAAAACCTTTTTTAAAAATAAGTTACATTCTCAAATGAGCTTTAACAATTAGTGTCATGTTGGCCCAGATAAGGTATTGAAGGTGTTAGCTCCCTGTGAGACTGTCTGTGCCACAAGGGTCAGACTGATTCTAATCTAAAAAACGGATTTACAGAATCTTACATGGGTTCATGCAGTTATTGAGAAAAGTAAAATGTAATTCTGCAAGTACAAATTCACCCCACAAACTTATATGTGTATGTGTGCATGTGGGTATATATGTGTGTGAGTGAGAGTGTAAAGGGGTTTAAGTTTGTGAGAGGGTGTGTGTGAGTGTATGAGAGAAGGTCTGAGTGTATGTATGTGTGTGTAGGAGTGTCTGTGTGTGTGCATGTCTGCCTGTCTGTGTGTGTCCACCTGTCTATCTGCATGTATAGCGCAATGGGATCACCTGTAGTGTGACATGAACACAAGGTCCCGGTTGAGACCATCCCCATGAGTACCGAACTTGGCTATCAGCCTCTGCTCGGCCACTTTTCGTTGTTGCCTGTCCCGAAGTCCATGATGAAGGACAGTCACCCGAAGATCCGAGGTCGAATGTCCCGGACCCCTAAAGTGCTCTCCGACTGGGAGGGAGCGCTCCTGTCTATTGATTGTTCTGCAGTGTCCATTGGTGTCCCCCCAACACCACCTCCTACACACACACCTACATGCACACATACACTTATAAGTTTGTGGGGTGAATTTGTACTTGCAGAATTACATTTTACTTTGCTCAATAATTGCATGAATCCCTGTAAGATTCTGTAAATCCGTTTTTTAGATTAGAATCAGTCTGACCATTGTGGCACAGACAGTCTCACAGGGAGCTAACACCTTCAATACCTTATCTGGGCTGACATGACACCAATTGTTAAATTCACTTGAGAATGTAATTTTAAAAGAAATGTTCTGTGACCTACATATTAAAGAACTGAAACCAACATGACCATTCTAAAAAATGAGAGACTTAACAAACAATCCAGGTCTTTTTCAATATATAATTTCAGTTACATCTTTGCTATAAACCTTTGCTATAAATTCTGTGTCTTACAATCTTATTCTCTATAATCACCCAATGAAGGAGCAGCGCTCCAAAAGCTAGTGTTTCCAAATAAACCTGTTGGACTATAACCTGGGTGTTGTGTGATTTTTAACTTTGTACACCCCAGTCCAAATCATAATATTACATAAAAACTGTTTGAAGTTATTTTATTGAAAATGTCAAAAATAAATGTTCAACCTTTTTTACCTCTTTCAACAACAGCCTTACAGATACTCAAACTTCAGTGAACAGTCTACTCCTATTTCCACTTTAAGTTTCTCTGTTTAGTGAACAATATTGCATTTGGTATTTTTCTGGCAATTGTCTGGCATTCACTCAATGTTATTATTTTTATTTAATGTTTCTTTGAGACCCTTAAACAGGCTGCTAACATAGCGTGCTTACTCCGTAACATGTGTTCCTTAAACTCATGCATTCGCCAGCCTTGTAGGAGGAATTCTTTTCTGACATCTTAAGTTTTTTGTTTTTGAAACTTTTCTTTTACTGATTTCTAAGCTGCTTTCGAACTTCTCTTGATTGGTTTGGAGACGGCAACCAGCAATGTTGATGTTATAAGCTTTTTCTCTCTGAGTGACCTATTTATCTTTGAAAGAAACCTGTCCACTACCTAACCTTCTGGATCGTTCTCTCTTTCTAAAAGATTTCTTGTTTTCATCTCTATCTTCTTGTGTCAAGAACACCTTGTTGCTGCTTAACAGCCCATTTTGTTTCTCTTCTACTTCTCGTTTCACAAAGCACTAAATGATCGACCTTGGTTTTTAATTAATTAATTAACTGTGAAAAAATCTCCAGAGAAATGGTTCTCAAAAGCAAAACTTAAACTGTGTTCTCCCATCTTAAAACACTTAATAAAGAAATACAAATGAAAGCATAGTTAAAGCTAGACATGAGATAGATTAGATTCCCTACACATTAGAAACTGGCCTTTCGGCCTAACAAGTCCACACCAACCCTCTGAAGAGTAACCCACCCAGATCCATTCCCCTACCATATATTTAACCTTGACTATTGCACCTGATCCTATGGGCAATTTAGCCTGGCCAATTCACCTGACCTGCACATCTTTGGATTGTGGGAGGAAACCGGAGCACCCAGAGGAAACCCACACAGACACAAAGAGAATGTGCAAACTCCACACAGACAGTTGCCGGAGGCAGGAATTGAACCTGGGTCCCTGGTGCTATGAGGCAGCAGTGCTAACCACTGAGCCACTGTGCCACCCTAGTGCAGTCCATTTTAAGACCAAAGTCTCCAAATTGTTTTTCAATCATGGGATAAGGGCATCACTGGCTAGGCAGCATTTAATGCCCAACCAGAGGGCAGTTAAGAGTTACCCACATTGCTGTGGGTCTGGGGGTCACATGTAGGCCAGACCAGGGTAAAGAAGGCAGTTTCCTTCCTTAAAGGGCATTAGTCAACCAGATGGATTTTTCCAACAATTGGCGATGGAGTCATGGTCATCATTAGACTCTTAATTCCAGATTATTTTATTGAATTCAAATTCTACCACCTATCATGGGAGGATTCGAACCTGGGTCTGTCGAATGTTACCTGGGTCTCTGCTTCCCTAGGCAGCAGGAGGTGTAGATGGAGTCAATGGAAGGAAAGCTTGACCCGAAACGTTAACTCTGATTTCTCTGCACAGATGCTGCCAGACCTGCTGAGCTTTTCCAGCAATTTCTGTTTTTGTTGTCAATGGGATGGAGGCTGGTTTTCAGGATAGACTGGGTTACATTCACATCGCTCTGTAGTTTCTCATGGAGAGGAACTTGCAGATGATGTTCTCAAATAGCAAGTGCCTGTATTTCTAAATGCTAGTAGTTGTGGATTAATAGAGATCAGAGTCAAAGTGTATGGTGTTGGAAAAGCACAACTGGTCAGGCAGCATCCGATGAGCAGGAGAATCAACGTTTCGGGCATAAGCCCTTCATCAACTCTCTGGGTTAATAGTCCATTGGTGATACCATTAGGCTGTTGCCTCCCCTAATATTTATGTTCAACAATAATATGTAATAAAGCTACATCACAGTATAAATTGTGATCATTTGAAATTTCCCATTCTTGCATGTATCTTGATGAACACAAGATGGAAAGCTTTTGATAAGATGTCTCTTTTTTTTTCAGCAAGACTTGCTCTGCTCTGTCACGTGGCAGTTTAAATAATGCAACACTTCAACTTACAAATCTGACAGGTTGCTTATAGTGTAAGAAAAGCAATGAGCTTGAGTTTGAGGGGATTTCCTTTTTTCATGTGCTCAACGTTAGATCATCAGGTGTCCAAATAAATCAAGATTGAGTAGGCTATTTGGCGAGCTGTTTATTACTGATTCAGTGTTACAAGGCATTACGTATTGATTTGAGCAACTGTTCCTTCTCCTGTCAGTATCACTGTTTGTGTCAATCCCTTCAATTTTCCACACAGAACAACATCAGCAAAGGCTGTGAAATGAATTCCTTCAGAGAGATGGATATTGTGATCCAGGTTATAGCTTGCCAGTAGCTAGTTCAGTTGGCAGGTTGGCTCTTTTGCAATCCATAGTGATGCCAACAGTATGGGTTCGAATCAGAGAGCAGCCCTTGGTCCAGTAGGAATATGGCAACTTTACCTTTTTTTTGTTGCCTTGTCTGCCCTAACAATTGTAACATACTAATAACATCTTTCTCAACCACCGAATGTCCCAGAGCACTGGAGAGTGCATGTGATACTTCTGAAGTGTCATCACTGTTAGTATGCAGGAGATATGACACTCAATTAGTGCTCAAGACTGAAGGAATATTTCCAAGTCATGATAGGGAGTGGCTTGGATTTGAGTTGATTCATTGATGCCACATGTACCAAGATGCAATGAAAAGTAGTGTTTTGCATGCTACCCAGACAAATCATACCTGATATAAATACGATGTGGAGGTGCCGGTGTTGGACTGGGGTAGACAAAGTCAAAAGTCACATGACACCAGGTTATAGTCCAACAGGTTTACTTGAAATCACAAGCTTTCAGAGTGCTGCTGCTTCGTATGGTGGAGTGGTTTGTTAAGTGATGAAGGAGCAGCGCTCCAAGACCTTATGATTTCAAGTAAACCGGCTGGATTATAACCTGGTGTGGTATGACTTCTGACTTTTTCCATTAGAACATTGAGATAATAGAATAGAATGTGGAATATTGTCCTAAAGCTACAGAGAAGGTGCAGAGAAAGATCAACTCTTTTGAATGGAGCTCTCATATAATAGTCTGATAATGGCAGGGAAGAAACTGTTCTTGACTCTGTTGGTACGTGTTTTCAAACTGTTGTATCTTCTTACCGATGGAAGAGGTTATAACTGGAGTGAGAGGGGTCTTTGATGACGTTGGCTGCTTTCCCAAGGCAGTGCGAAGTGTAGATGGAGTCAATGGAAGGAAGACTTGACCTGAAACGTTAACTCTGATTTCTCTGCACAGATGCTGCCAGACCTGCTGAGCTTTTCCAGCAACTTCTGTTTTTGTTGTCAATGGGAGGGAGGCTGGCTTTCATGATAGACTGGGCTACATTCACATCTCTCTGTAATTTCTTGTGGAGAGGAACTTGCAGATGATGTTCTCACATAGCAACAGTCTCTGTACTTCTAAATGCTAGTGGTTATGAATTTGGAAGGTGCTGTCTAAGGAGTCTTGGTGAATTTCTGCAGCTTGCAGATGGTAAAGACAAATGTTGCTTAATGATGGACTGTTGACCTTGAGGGTTTTGAAAGAACCAGATTCGAGAGTGTGGTGCTGGAAAAGCACAGCTGGTCAGGCAGCATCTGAAGAGCAGGACAGTTGACGTTTCCAGCATAAGCCATTCCTGATGAAGAGCTTATGCTCGAATTGTCGACTCTCCTGCTCCTCGGATGCTGCCTGAGTGGCTGTGCTTTTCTAGCACCACACTTTTTGACTCTGATCTCCAGCATCTGCAGTCCTCACTTTCTCCCGGTTTGTAAAGAACCTCAATTAAAGTGAACAAATCTCCAGACAACGTATGGTTGTCCTCATGGTTTTCAAAAACAACAGTTAAACTATGTCTCCCCTACTTACATATAGAAAAACAAATCAAACTTGTTTTCCCAAAAACCTGTCCATCATCTATAAGCCACAATTCTGAGGTTTGATGGAATACTGTCCATTTCTTTGGGTGGGTGCAACTCCAAATGAGTTCAATAGAATCATCACCCAAGAAACAGAGTCCATTTGATTGGCACCACATCCACAATCATTTGTTCCCTTCACCACCGCCGCTGAGTGGCATCGCTTTGTATCATCTATTTGATGCACTGCAGAAGTTCACCAAGGCTTCTTAGACAACACCTTCCAAACCCATGACCACTACCATTTAGAGGGTCAAGGGTTGCTGCTGTGTGGGAACATAAACTGTAAATTCCCTGCAGGCCACTCACCTTCGTGATTTGGAGAAATCCCAGCATCGTTCCTTCAGTATTGCTTGGCTATAGTCTTGGAATCCCCTCCCTAACAGCATTGTGGGTCTACCTACACCAAATGTGCTGCAGCAGTTCAAGACGAATTGAATGTATTGAATTGTAATGAAGTGTATTAAATTGTATTGAATTGAATTGAATTGAATTCATCTTCACGTGTACCGAGACACAGTGAAAAGCTTTGTCTTGCGAGCAATACAGGCAGATCAAGAGTTAATTTAGCATAGATAAGTAAATAATAGGTAAACAACGGCAAAAACGAAAACACAGGTACAAGCGAATGTTAAGAGTTTGAGAGTCCATTCAATATTCTAACAACAGTAGGGTAGAAACTGTTTTGAAACCGGCTGGTGTGTGTTCAGGTTTCTGTACCCAATGGTAGAGGTTATAGAAACACATTGCCAGGGTGGGATGGATCTTTGAGAATGCTGGTGGCCTTTCCTTGACAGCGGGCCTGGTAGGTGGATTCTATAGATGGGAGGTTGGCCTTTGTGATTATCCGGGCTGAGTTCACCACTCTCTGTAACCATCTCCGATCTTGAATGTTACAGTTGCCATACCAAGTCGTGATACATCCAGACAGAATGGTCTCAATGGTGCACCTATAAAAGTTGGCAAGGGTATTCACCGTCATGCCAAATTTCCTCAGCTGCCTGAGGAAGAAGAGATGTTGGGCCTTTGTAACCAGTGCATCCACATGAAGAGTCCAAGAAAGCTTGTTGTGGATGACCACTCCCAGGAGCTTGACATTCTCCACTCGTTCCACCTCTGTGCTGTTAACGTGTAGGAGGGCATGAGTAACATCCTGCCGAAAGTCAGTAATGAGTTCCTTGGTTTTGCCGGCATTGAGAGCTAGGTTGTTCTCAGTGCACCAGTTTTCCAAGTTGGCAGCTTGCCATTGCCTTCTGAAGGGTACTTGTGGATGTGAAATAAATGCCAGCATAGCCAACAATGCCCACATTCCATGAATGAATAAAGAAAACTCTGTCAACAGCAATGCAGTCACTGCTTAGCATTCTGTTATCTAAGGAAAGATATCCTGGCATTGGAGGCAGTCCAGAGATAGTTCACTACCTGATACCAGATTTGGAGGGTCTGTCTTATAAGGAGAGGTTGAGTAGGTTGGCCCTATACTCATTGGCATTTAGAAGAATGAAAGGTGATCTCATTAAACATGATGCTAAGGGGGACTCAACAGGGTATGTGCAGAGAATTTGTTTTCCCTTTACAGGGGAGCCCAGGACTACAGGGAATAATCTCAGAATAAAGGGTCACACATTTAAGACAGAGATGAGAAATGTCATCTGTCAGAGGGGATTGAATCTATGGAATTCTTTACCGCAGAGGGCTGTCGAGGCTGGGCATTAAGTATATTCAAACTGGGATAGAGAGATTTTTAATCAGTATGGGAATCGAGAGTCCTGGGGAAAAGGCAGCAAAGTGGAGTTGAGGATGATCAGATTATTGAATGTTGAGGCAGAGTCAATGGGCTGAATGGCCTACTTCTTCTCCTGTCTTCTGGGCCAGACAGACTTTCTTGTCATCATGTTGATTGAGGGATAGAAATTGATCGAGTCATAGAGTCATACGGCACGGAAACAGCCCCTTCGGTCCAACCAATTCATGCTGACCATAATCCCAAACTACACTAGTCCCACCTGCCTGCACCTGGTCCAAATCCGTCTATAGATTTCCTGTTCATTCACTTATCCAAATGTCTTTTAAACATTGTAGCTGTACCTACATCCACCACTTCCTCTGGAAGTTCATCCCCCACACAAACCACTCTCTGTGTTGCCTCTTGTGTCTTTTTCAAATCTTTCTCCCCTCACTTTAAAAATATGCCCCCTAGTTTTGAACGCCCTCACTTCAGGGAATAGACAGATGTCATTCACCTTATCTATACCCCTCATGACTTATAAACCTCTATAAGGTCACCTGTTCATGTCATACGCTTCATTGAAAAAAGACCCAGCTTCTCCTTATAATTCAAACCCTCCATTCCCAGCAACATCCTGGTAAATCTCTTCTGAACCCTCTCCCATTTAGTAATATCCTTCCTGTAACAGGACGGTCAGAGCTGCACACAAGTACTTGAGAACAGGCCTTACCAACATCCTGAACAACCTCAGCAATGACATCCCAACCTCAAAGTCATTGGAGAGCGCTCCCTGCTCCTGTTTAAACACAGCCCAGGATCTTTTCCATTCTGTGTCTTTTATGCAGCTTAATGTTACATTGGAAAGATGAGCCAGTTGACACTGCAGCACTCCTTTAGAAGTATACTGAGAAAGTCAGCCTTGATCTTTCTGCCCGAGACCTGGAGTGGGACCTGACCTCAGAACCACGTGGTTTTGGGGCAAGAATCCAGTTACTGAGCTACACAGTGTAGCAACTTGGCCTTTGAAGTATTAAGCCAGGACTCTCGAACACAACTGTACGTTGGTAAGAGCTGACTGAATTGTTGGAACTGAAGTTCTTCAGCGGAAGCATTGAACAGTTTGATCTGACTCTGTGTTTCAATTAGACGTTAAAGACCTTGTAATTATGTTTAAAAAGAACAGGGTAACTTTCCATTTTTGAATTATGCCATCAAAACAAAAACAGATTAACTTAACATTTGCTGATTTTGGCACCTCAACCTTTTCAGCCTTGCTTCCTATTTATTTCCATGAATAGTATCTGCATCCAGTCAGTATTGTATTAGACAGCAGTCGCTTGGGAATACTCCCAGATGTGTGATCAAGTTACCATAGAAATGGAAATTAACATTTCTCCCTCCTGTCATTTCATGGGCCCTGCAGCTCTCTCTCTTACTTTCTCTCTATCTCCCCCTCTCTCTCTCTCCCTCCTTTTTGCTCTCTCTTTCCCTCCTTTTTGCACTGGCTCACACTCACTCTCTGCTTTTTGCTCTCTCTCTCTTTCTGTCTCCCCACACCCCAATCTTGTAGCTCTCTCTCTCTCTATCTTTTCCTCTCTCTCGAACTCTCAGTCCCTCTTGCAACTCTCCCTTTCTCTCTTTTTTTCACTCCCTCCAACAGCTTCTCTTCCTCCACCCTCTGTCTCTCTCATTCTGGTTCTCCCTGTTTCTCTCTCTAACCCCCCCCCCACACCGCTCTTTAAGTCTCTCTCTCTTTCCTTTTATCACTGTGACCCCTCTTCCCCTCTTGTTTGTTCTATTGGTCACTGCTCCTTTTCTGAACAGACAGCGCTCGACTCTCTCATTGTAGTTGCTTGCATGTCCTGCCCCAGTCCCTGTGTTGGTGGTGTTGAGAGGATCATCTTGTATTTGGACAGCAGTGAATACTGGAGATGCAACGGAGAATATCATCATGGAATTCTACAGGATGTTCTCGGGAACTCAAAATATTTCCCGTTATTTTATTTAATTGGTTGCTGAAATGAATGGACTCATGTTAGTGGTTTGAGACATGCCTCAGAGCTGTTCCTTTTCCACAAGTGAGGAACCTTGAGACAGAGAGATTTAATGGTGCAATTGGGCATGTCTTATTGATCTCTGTATGAAATACTCTGTGATTTTGTGTCATTAAGAGATAGCCACACTTATGCAGAATTATTGACTCCAGGTTTGTTAATCAATGAGCAGTGATGAAGACAGCTATCTGTGGCAATCCGTGTGGAATAACTCTGATTTTTCTCGATGTTAATTTAATTCTGGAGCCAAATGTAAGGGATTTCCTACATCCAGCACTGGTGATGACATCAAGCAGACTGAGCAGCTGTGCACATTGAAGTTTTTTGACGGGAACAAAACAGGAAATCAAAAGCAGTGAAGGTTAAATGGTCACAGAACTGAGCAATAGAATATGCAATAAAGACAGGAATGTGAACATGAGAAGTTGAAATACCATGAACAAACCCGAATGTTTTCTGGGACCTCTGCTCTTTGTGATTTGTATAATTGACTTGGATGAGGAAGCAGAAGGGTGGTTTAGTAAGTTTGCTGATGACACGAAGGTTGGTAGAGTTGTGGATAGTGTGGAGGGCTGTTGGAGGTTGCAACGGAACATTGACAGGATGTAGAGCTGAGCTGAGAAGTGGCAGATGGAGTTCAATCTGGAAAAGTGTGAAGTCACTCACTTTGGACGGTCGAATTTGAATGCAGAATACAGGGTTAAAGGCAGGATTCTTTGCAGTGTGGAGGAACAAAGGGATCTTGGGGTCCACATCCATAGAACCCTTAAAGCTGCCACCCAAGTTTACAGGGTTGTCAAGAAGGCGTATGGTGTATTGGCTTTCATTAGCAGGGGGATTGAGTTTAAGAGCTGCGAGGTTATGCTGCAGCTCTGTAGAGCCCTGGTTAGACACTTGGAATATTGTGTTCAGTCCTGGTCGCCTCATTACAAGGAAGATGTAGAAGCTTTAGAGAGAGTGTGGAGGAGATTTACTAGGATACTATCTGTACTGAAGTGCATGTCTTATGAAGAATGTTTGAGGGAGCTAGGGCTTTTCTCATTGGATTGAAGAAGGATGAGAGGTGTACAAGATGATGGGAGGCATAGATAGAATGGATAGCCAGACACTTTTTCCCAGGGCAGAAATGGCTATCACGAGGGGTTATCATTTTAAGGTGAATGGAGGAAGGTTTAGGAGAGATGTTAGATGTAGGTTCTTTACACAGAGAGTGGTGGGTGTGTGGAATACACTGCCAGCAGTGGTAGTAGAGTCAGATACATTAGGGACATTTAAGCGACTCTTGGATAGGCACATGGAAGATAGTACAATGAAGGGGATGTAGGTTGGTCTGATTTTAGAGTAGAATAAAAGGTCGGCACAACATCGAGGGCCGAAGGGCCTGTACTGTGCTGTACTGTTCTGTGTTCTTTTCCATTTTATTAAACAAATACAGAATATTGATCATCAGGCCCATAGAATAGTATAGCACGTGAACAGGCCCTTCATCCACTGTTGCTGTACAGACCACGATGCCATACTATACTAATCCCATCTGTTCTGTATCCCTCTAGTCCCTGCCTGATCATGTGACTGTCAAAATGGCTCTTAAACATTGCCAACCTCTCTGCTTCTACTACCACTCCTGGCAGTGCATTCTGGGCACCTACCACACTCGGTGTTACAAAAACTTCCCTTGCATATTATCTTTAATTTTTCCCCCTCTCACCTTAAACCTAGACCCCCTCGTATTTGACATTTCCATCCTGGGAAAAATCTCCACCTACCCCCTCTAGTCATGCCTTGTGTGTTACGTATTCCAACAGGTCATACCTCAGCCTCCGAAACTCTTGTGAAAACAATCTAAGTTTGTTTCCTTACAGCACTCCTTATAGTTCATGCACTCCAATCCAGGCAACATTGTGGTAAACCTCTTCTGCACCCGTTTCAAAGCCTCCACATCCTTCCCACAGTATGACGACCAGAACTGCACACATTACTCCAAATGTGGCCTGACTAAAGTCTTATACAGCTGTCACATGACTTGCCAACTTTTATACTCAGTGCCCCGCCCTATGATGATAAGCATGCTATATGCTTTCTTTACCACCTTATCCACTTGAGTTGCTACTTTCCGGGAGCGATGGACTTGCACTCCAAGATTCCTCTGTATATCAGTGCTCCTAAAGGACCTGCCATTTACTGTAATCTCCTGGATTATCCCTGTTTTCTGAAACAAATGAACAGTGTTGACTATTCTGCAATCTTCTGCGACCTTGCTGCTGCTTAAAGGGGAAATTCAGTCAAGACCCCCAGCAATCTCCTCCCTTGCCTCCCTCAGTCTCCTGGAATAGAGTTTATCAGGCCCTGGGGACTTACCTACCTTAATGTTTTTTCAAGACTCCCAATACCACCTCCGCCAATCTCAACATACTCCTCCCTAACCGTACCATTACCCAAGTCTCCTAGCTGAATGTCAATGTGAAGTACTCATTAAGGACCTCACCCACTTCCAGTGGCTCCACACTGACGTTCCCTCCATTGTCCGTGAGTGAAGTCACCCTTTCCCTAGCTGACCTCTTGCTCCTAACAAACATATGAAATGCCTTGGGATTCTCCTTAATACTACTTGCCAAGGATATGTCATGGCTTCTTTTGGCCCTCCTAATTCCTTGTTTAAATTCTTTTCTGTTCCTTCTATACTCCTTAAGGGCCTAATTTGATTTTAGTTTCCTAAACATTACATGTGCTTCCTTTTTCTTTTTAACTGAATTTTCAATGTCTCTTGTCATCCAAAGTTCATGAATCTTGCCTCCTTATCTATCATCCTCACAGGAATGTGCTGATCCTGAACTCTGATCAACTGGCCTTTAAAGGACTCCCACATGTCCGATGTGGATTTACCATCTGCCCCAATCGAATTTCTCGAGTTCCTGCCGAAAGTTGTTGTAATTAGCCTTGCCTCAGTTTAGCACTTTCACCTGAGGGCGAGCCTTACTCTTATCCATAACCATCTTAAAACTTATGGAATTATGCTCACTGTTCCCAAAAACTCCGATCACCTGGCTAGGCTCATTCCCCAATACAAGGTCTTATATGGCCCCTTTCCTAGTTAGACTATCTATGTAATGTTTCAAGAAATCCTCCTGGATGCATCTAACAAACTTTGCCTGAACTAAACTTTTGGCACAAAGGGAGCCCCAGTCAATATTTTTCTCAGATGCTGTCTGACCTGTTCTGCTTTTCCAGCACCACACTTTTTGCCTCTGATCTCCAGCATCTGCCGTCCTCACTTTCTCCTAGAAGTTAAAAATCATTCATTACAACAACCCTGTTATTTTTTTACATCTTTCCCTGATCTATCTATCTGCTCCTCTACACCCTACTGGCTACTAGAAGGCCTATAGTATCACCTCGTCATTGTGATTACACCTTTCTTATTCAGGAGTTCTACCCATCTGTCCTGACTGGATGAACCCTCGAAAATGTCCTCTCTTAATGCAGCTGTGAGATCTCCTTAATCGGTAATGCATCCCCTCCACCCAATCTCTTTTACATCCCTCTCTGTCATGCCTGAAACATCACGCCTGGAAAACCGAGCTGCCAGTCCTGCCCTTCTCTCGACAACATCGTAGAAATTTAAATGTCCATAAATGCAAAATGATTTTATTTTGGGGCCAGGGAGGTTGTTCAGGAAGGACTGTGACTTAAAATATTGTTTTCGAGCCCAGTTTAACACATTCAACTTGACAAAATATCGTCAGGATCTTCCGACACTGAGATTCTGGTGTAGTCATTAAAATTCACGCCAATTCATACAACGTCAATAGATTTCCATCTATAAGGACTTCAGTAGCGAACAACTGACTGTAGGGGGCAACAGGTGGTACCCCTGCAGGAGGCAACTGACTGTACCCCATCAGGATAAGGCTAACAGTACCTTCATAAGACCATAAGACATAGGAGCAGAAATTAGCAGAAATCCATTCGGCCCATCGATTCTGCTCTGCCATTCAATCATGGCTGATAAGTTTCTCAACCCTGTTCTCATGCTTTCTCCCCATAACCCTTGATACTCAAGAACCTATCATAAGTCTTAAATATACTCAATGACCTGGCCTCCACAGTCTTCTGTGCCAGTGAATTCCATAGATTCCCCACTCTCTGGCTGAAGAAGTGTCTCCTTCTCTCCATTCTAAAGGGTCTTCCCTTTACCCTAAGGCTGTGCCCTCAGGTCCTAGACTCTCCTACCAATCTTCCCAACATCCACTCTGTCCAGGCTCTGTATGTTTCAATTAGATCCCCCCTCATCCTTCTAAACTCCATTGAGTATCGACCCAGAGATCTCAAACATTCCTCATATGTTAAGCTGTTCCTTCCTGGGACCATTCTCATGGGGGTTCAACGATGGTAATACCACAGATTGTCAAGGGACAATGGTTAAATTCTGTCTTGTCGGAGATGGTCATTTCCTGGCACTCGTGTGGCGCAAATGTTACTTGCCACTTCAAAGGTGAATGACAAAACAAGTGCATACACCAAGATCAAAAGCTTGATTTCTAGACGAGTGCCTTAGATCAATGTAGAGGAGTGTAAGGACAGACTAAGGCAGGATGAGGTGAACCACAACTAGTGGAGCAATTAAAATTGGGAATGCTCAAATTAAAGGAGCACTGAAATTCTGGATGGTTGTGGAGCCGGGGGGTGATGAAAGAGATAGAGGGAAGCAAGGGTATGAAAGGGGTTCACAAATAATAATGAGAGTCTTTAACGTTGACTACAAGTTGTCTGTTTGAAATTGTATACTCTTTTAGCTCTTTGTTAAACCAAAAGAATCAAATAAATGCAGATGCGGTATTGAGTTTCCTTGTTGAGCACGTGACTGGTAATCTGAGTTACTGTTCCGGCAGCATTTCTCTTCACTCGGTTGCGACTCTTCTGTGATGTGGAGTTTTAACTTTTTGTTGTGTCAGTGTTGAGTTCATATTTAGAGGCTCCAAGTGATTCATCAATGTGCAAGGGTACTTTGCAGCAAATGCAAATTTTTCAAGAACTGAGAGCAACAAAGAGCATCGAAATTAAAAGAAAGCTAATACTGCTGGATCTCATAAGAGCAGTCATAGATTTCCTACAGTGTGGAAGCAGGCCATTCAGCCCAAACCTACCCTCTGAAGAGCATCCCAAACAGACCCTGCATTTCTCATGGCGAATCCACTTAACCCACACCACAGTGCAATTTAACATGGCTAATCCACCCTAATTGCACATCTTTAGACTGTGGGAGGAAACCAGAGCACCTGGAGGGCACCCACAAAAACACAGGGAGCATGTGCAAACTACACACATACACACCCCCTTCTATACACACACACACACACACACACACACACACACACACACACACACACACACCCCTACCTACCTACCTACCTGAGGCTGGAGTTGGACCTGGGTCCCTGGTGCTGTGAGGCAGCAGTGCTAACTACTGAGCCACCTTGCAGACGTTTGGCTTTTTGAAGGGTTTAGATTGATTAATTATGATGAAACTGTTTCTAGTATTACAGCAACTAGTAGATAGATCACCCATGAGCCAGATAAACCAGTTGAGATGAGGAATAATATCCTTACTCAAGGAGTCATCGTAATTGGGAATACTTTGCCAGTAAGGATGATGGAAGCAGATAAATTGATTTGTCAAGGGGGTTACGGGGAAATGGGATTGGGTGATCATAGATGGTGGTAGGCAAAAGTTGTCAGAGATTTTTGTTATTGCTGATGTAATTATCCTTTTATTAGGGAGGGTAACTGAGAGAGAATTCAATTCTTGGTGCATGTTGTACCATTCAATTACACTGTGATTGCTTTGTATCTTAAACTGACCTTCCGTCTATCATAAGGTTAGCAGTCAGGGTGTACGATCAGAAGTGAACAGTTTTCAGCACCAATAATGACTTCCCAGCGACTGAAACATCATGGGCCCAATGCAGCAAACCTGGACAATATCCAGGCTTAGGCTGATAGGTGGCAAGTAACACTTGTGCCACACAAATGTCAGGCAATGACCATCTCCAAAAATCTAACTGCTCTGTACATTTAATGGCATCACCATCACTAAACACACATCTATCAATACTCTGGGGGCTACCATTGACTAGAAATTGAACTGGATTAGCCATGTAAATACAATGCCTACAAGAGCAGGTCAGAGGCTAGGAATCTGGCAGTGGATTACTCATGTCCTGACTGCCCAAAGCCTGTCCACCACCTACGGCACAAGTCAGGAGTGTGATGGAGTACTCTGCACCTGCCTGAATGGGTGCAGCTCCATTAACACTCAAAAAACTGACACCAATTAGGACAAAGCAGCCCGCTTGATTGGCACCACATCCATTCCCTCAACCACCGATGGTCTGCAGTAGCAATGTGTACCATCTTCAAGATGCACTGCAGAAACTCATCAAGCCACCTTCCAAATCCATGACCCTTCCCATCTAGAAGGACAAGGACAGCAGATAGATGGGAACACCACCCACTGCAAATTTGCCTCCAAGCCACTCACCATCCTGACTTGGGAATAGATTGCTGTTCCTTCAACGTTGCTCGGTCAAAACCATGGAATTCCCTCCCCAAGGGCATTGTGGGTCAACCTACAATACATGGACTGTAGTGGTTCAAGATGGAAGCTCACTGCCATCTTCTCAAGGGCATCTAGGGATAGGCCCAACCAACAACGTCTAAATCCCCTGAAAGAATAGTAAAAATAACTTAGTTTATTATCTTGGCTCCTTAACTCTTAATAGCCTGACCTGAAATCAATCAAATTTGAGTTTTTCACTCACCCTGTAACCTGAACTGCTTTTTGGGTTGGAACATTGCAGGGGGGAGTACTTCCTAGCATTGCTCCTGAATGATCTTGAGTGAATTTTAAAGTTAACACTCCCTGGCCCCAGTAGAAACTGGATGGAGAGTGAGAAAATGTAAACACCCAACTCATTGGCAATAATCTAGAATCAAGACTGTCTTTTTCCATCTGTTTCCTGTTCCTTGACATCTCCCTTGTCTCAGCTCATCTCTTCCTGAAGCCCTCAGTCATGCCCTGGTAAGGCTTTTGACAAAGTTCCACATGGAGATTAATGTGTAAAATTAAAATTCATGGGATTGGGGGCAGTGTACTGAATTGGATAAAAAAAAAGCTGATTAGCAGACAGGAAACAAAGAGTAGGAGCAAATGGGTCTTTTTCTGAATGAAGACAGTGACTAGTGGGATATTGCAGGGATTGGTCTCAGGGCTCCAGCCATTGACAATATCTATTGATGGTTTAGATGAGGGAACTAAATGTAATATCTCAAAATTTGCAGATGATCCAAAGCTGGGGGGAAGGGTGAGCTGTGAGGTGGATACAGAGATGTTGCAGTGTGATTTGGACAGGCTATGTGAGTGGGCAAATGCAAGGCAAATACATTATAGTGTAGATAAATGTGAGGTTATCCACTTTGGCAGCAGAAACAGGGAGGCACGTTATTATTTGAATGGCTGCAAATTGAGAGAAGGGAATTTTCAACAAGACCTGGGTGTCCTTGTATACCAGACATTGAAGGTAAGAGTGCAGGTACAGCAGGCAGTGAAGAAGATAAACTGTATGTTGATCTTCATAGTGAGAGGGTTCGATTGTGGGAACAAAAATGTCTGGCTGCAACTGGTGAGACTACACCTGGAATATTGGGTGCAGATTTCTCCTGCTGATCTGAGGAAGGATGTTTGTGTTATGGAGTGAGTACAGTGAGGATTTACCAAACTGATTCCGAGGATGGAAGAGCTGACGTGTGAGGAGAGATTGAGTCAGTCAGGATTGTATTCACTGGAGTTTAGACGAATTCGGAAGGATCTCTTAGAAACCTACAAAATTCAAACAGGAAAAGACAGAGTAGATGTAGGAAGGATGTTCCTGATGGTGAGGGAGTCCAGAACCAGGGGTCATAGTTTAAGGATAAGGGCTTAAACCTTTTAGGATTGAGAGGGGGAGACATTTCTTCATTGAGAGAGTGGTGAGCATGTGTTATTCACCACCACAGAAAGTGGTTGAGGCCAAAACATTATGTTTTCAGGAAGGAGGGAGATACAGCTCTCATGGCTAAAAGAATGAAGGGATATGGGAGCACGTGGTTTAGGGCATTGAGCTCAATGAGCTGCCATGGTCATATTGAATGACAGAGCAGGCTCAAGGGAGTCAAATGATCTACTCCTGGTTTTGTCTTCTGTTTCTATGTCTCGAGACTGGACAAATCCAATCTGCTGTCTCTATTCTTGAGCTCACCTTGATTCACAGCCATTTCCTCGGTGCTCGCTGATTCACCTTAGCTCTCATTTCCATGGCACCTTGATTTTACGTGACGGTGTTGGGGTATTGTGTGCAGGGGGTATGGGTGCCACATTACAGGAAGGATTTAAACGCTTTTGAGAGAGCACAGAAGTACTTTACAAGAATGGTTCCAAAGATGAGAAACTTGAGTGGTGAGGATAGAAATCAAGCTGATTTTGCTTGCAGTGTAGAAGGCCGAGTAGATAGGGAGAAGATATTCCCACTAGTAAAAGAGCAAACGCGAGAGGGACAGAGATTGAAAGTAATGTAGAAAGGAAACCAGGGTGATGTGAGAAGGAACTTTTTCACCTAGTGAGTAGTTAAGGGTCTTGAACGCACTGTCTGGAAATGTAATGGAGGCAGGTTCAATGGAGGCATTCAGGAGGGGCATTGGATGATCATTTGAGTAGAATTGGCATGGAGGGATGTTGGGAGTTTGGCTGTAGGTAATGACACTTGGTTGAAAAGCTGGTGCAGGCACGAAAGGCCAAATGGCCTCTCTCTGTGCCGTAATAATTCTGTGATATTTGCCATCATGAGGCCCTGTCCTCAAACAGCTTATTCTGTAGAAGTTGATTCAAAGCTGAAGCCTCTGTATTAATCCCTCGCCTCTTGCTTTATTGCTTCCAGCGTCAGAAAGAGAGAAGAAAGCAGGAGAAAGGAAGAAGCAATGAGGAGAACAAACTGGTAAAGAAAGACTGTTTTGTCACCGGCTCTTAGCTAGGAATCCATTTGATTTATCAACTTATTTTCTCAGAATTCCAATCTCCCTACTTACCTGACGTTCGGCTCTTCCATCAGTCTTCTCAACTTCAAAGCACAAGCGAAATATTGAATATTTTGAAGATTGGTTTTTATTGTGTAGTTTGCTGCTACACTGAGCTTGGATTTGAGACAGAATGGTGAAGGAAAAGGCAAAATCAATCACTACCTTTGGACTTTGACTTTAAAGTAACACTATTTATTATATATTAACACTCAATGCTATAGTATGTTGTAATTAAGATATGTCAGACCTTGATCTTACAGTTACAATAGATAAAGTATTATGTTTTAACTCCACCCACACTGTGCTATTTATACTCAGGGATGTGCAGCTCTGTGACATCATCATAATCTTGCTCCAGGGTACAAATGCCCTTGTGTAACAATTTGTTTCAGTTGAATGTTGTCCAGGGAATGGAAGGAACATCACACTTATTTTAAAAATAAATCCAAAAAGATGCCATCGAAAGTATTTTTTTTAACAATCGAACAGGATCTATCAATCCAGATTCTGGGATCTGACTTTGTCCAGTAATAATATCAGCTGAGATCATATTAGTTAAAGGAAGGTTTATTATTAGTGTTGTTTTCTTTGAATTATTTAAAGCAAAGGCCAGAATCTTTTACATTTGTAGGAAAAGGAAGACAGCGATAGTAATGAGGAGATTGAAACAATGATTAAAATACAGAACATTCCAGAAGGAGGAGTGGAGACCTCTGAACCTCTAGGCGTCTTTGAGAATGGGGATTCCTGCACTGTACCAGGCCCAGTGATGATGGATGAGGTGAGTTCGCACAAATCTCAGCTATTTTATCATTGGTTCAGTTTTAGAAAATGACTCCATTTACAGTCAAGAAAATGTGATGGTTTTTAACAAGTTATTTTGACTATTTGGGAGAAAATTAGAGATGGTTAGATACAAAATAATTTTACAGTTTTCTCTAAAGAGTCCCAGTCGATAGTGGATGTGATGTTGGTGAACTGGGAAGCAGTTTCCTTAAAACAGTGCTTCCCTGTTTTGAGGTTTTCCATTTTGTTGCAACCTCTTAGTGAACTACCCGGTGTATGTTTGTCTGTGAGTGTCATGTGTCATCAGTCTGTGATTGTGGGTGTGTGTGTGTGTATAGTGTTGTGTGTGTCTGTACGCTTGTATGAGTGTGTGTGAATAGTGTTGTGTGTGTGTATATAGTTGTGTGTGAGAGTGTGTATATGTATGTGTGTGTGAATATTTGCATGTGTATTTGTGTGTTAGTGTGTGTATATGCGTGTATGTGTGCCTGTTTTGCACATGCGCACACTGTATGTTGAAGAGGTTATGCTAGGATCAGTGACCTCCTCCAACCGCAGGGGAAGGGGAGTTGGCCAACACTAACCTGGAGCTCACCAGCCTGAAATTTCAGTTTGCTGCCTCTTTCTTTCATCTCAACACTCATGTTGGGAAACGCTGCCCTGAAGGTTCTAAAGAATGCATCATTTGTTTATGGCCTCTCTCAACCCATAGCTTTTGAAGGATCAGCACAGAAGGGGGTCATCCCCGGCTGTTTCTCCACATCCCTGCATTATTTACTTCTGTCAATTATTATTCGAGTTCTCCCTGATGATTGGATCAATACCACCGCCCCATGGCAGATAACATACGCCTCTGGTAGCAACATGTTGTTTTCATGGGGCTCCTGCTTCTTTCGTCAATCACTGTGTCACCTTGTCAACCCCACACGCACACATCCATATACACGCGCGCACGCGCACACACATATGTGCTCAATCTTTAGTAAAAATGAAATCAGTTTCTCTTTATTTTACTTCAAGTCCCCTCATGACTTTACCTTAGAAAAATGAAGGTGCAGGGTTTTTAAAATAGAAAGCTGGGAGGGCAATTTCTGATTTTGTTTGGTGTGTTTTATGGGGAACTATTTTGTATTGTAGAAACAAGCTGACTCCCCCAGGCCCTGCAAAGGTAGCGCATGTGTCACTTTGTGTTATAAGGCAAAATGAATTGGTACTGCAACAAGAGCAGAAATAGCTGGAGAAACTCAGCAGATCTGGCAGCATCCATGGGGAGAGAAAAAGTCTGGTGACTATTCTTCAGAACGGAAGTTGGACGGCAGTGGTCTGGACCTTGCCGTGACACCGAGTGTCCGCTTTCTCTGAGAAAGAACAACTTCTGATCGTTTTTACCAGGCCCCCCTTCGCCCGAATCGCCTCTGGAAAGGCTAGGATGGGCAAGCGTGGAATGCAAGTCCAGTTGAGGTCATGGGAGGCTATTATTGCTTGGTTGTTGGGTTAACCAATAGGGAAGCACTCAGTCGGGATCAATGCTGGGGGAGAAGCGGAATGGAATCTGCTTGTGGGATCGACTGATGCTGAACCCAAAAAGTTATGGAAGGCTGACCTGGAATTGTTAAGAAGGGTAATGGAGAGATGTTTTTTTTATGTGTTGATAAACAGTGCAGGGAAATAAGGAACAAGGGGGAAGGTCTGTGTGAGTGTGTAAGGTAGGAGTGGTGACCACTTTCTTATCCATTCATGGCATTGCTGGCATCTATCGCTGAGCCATAATTGCCCTTGAGAAGGTGGTGGTGAGCTGCAGCCTTCAACCCAACTGAATAGACCATTACAGAGGGCAGTTAAGAGTCAATCTTATTGCTGTGGGGCTGGAGTCATGTGTAGGCCAGACTGGGTTTGGATGGCAGATTTCCTTCCCCGAAAGATATTAGTGAATGAAATGGGTTTTTAAAAATAGAGTCATAGAGTTATACAGCATGGAAACAGAGTCTTCGGTCCAACTCTTCCATGCCAACCAGATATCCAAAGTTACTCTAGTCCCATTTGCCAGAAGTTGACCCATATCCCTCCAAACCCTCCCTATTCATGTTACCATCCAGATATTTTTTAAATGTCGTAATTGTACAACATTTGATTGTCAATCTAGGAGTGATTGTCACTCCTAGAAACTTGACGTTTTCGAACCTCTCCACCTCAGCTCCTCCGATGTAAATGGGGGCATTCCCTCCACCTTGCTTCCTGAAGTCAATGACCTGCTGTTAAGTTTGGCTGATGTTGAGGGAGAAATTGTTTTTTTTCTTTTACCGCCACACTACTACCTAACTGCAGTAGTGCTTATTTTCCCCAGCACCCATGTTGCGTGTGCAGGTGTGAGACACAGTGAGAGACACAAGGTGCACGAATCTTTATTCAGTTCCCACCACCAGGAAGAAAGGAAACACCCGAGTGGCCAGTGACAAGCAGTGCCCTTAGGGAGAGATTGTTATCTGTTCACCATGCACAAAATCTCAGAATGAAACTAAACTGGTGCTGAGGCAGTGAACATTCTAACGTTTCACATAACATAGGATAGAGAGTTTAATTAAAATGTTTTGTTTTATTCACAAAATGTGGGCATCACTGGTTGGGGTCAGCATTTATTGCCTGATCCTAGTTGCCCCTTGAGAAGGTGGGGGTGAGCTGCCTTGTTGAAATGCTGCACCCCACAATGCCCTTAAGGAGGGAATTCCAAGATTCTGACCCAGTGACCGTGAAGGATGGGCTGATGTATTTCCAAGTCAGGATGGTGAGTGGCTTGGAGTGGAACTTTCCGATGGTGGTGCATCTCCTGTTTCAATTGCCCTCGTTCTTTTAGATGGAAGAGGGTCAGGTGGTTCAGTTGGCTGCTTTGCGATGCAGAGTGGAGTCAATAGCATGGGTTCAGTTCCCTCGCCGATTTAGGCTAAACTCACCAGCAGTCATCCCTCTGCAATGGTCCTCTGGGACTCTGGTGACTTACTTCTAGTGACTGGAAGTGGCCTTAGGTTTGGACTGAGCTTTGTTGAATGTCTGCAGCACACACTGATGATAATGGTACACACTGCTGTTCCTGGTCAGGGGGCAGAGTGGATGCTTGTGGATGTGGTGCCGATCGAGTGGGTTGCTTTATCCTAGTTGGTGTCGAGCTTCTTGAGTGTTGTTGGAGCTGCACCCATCCAGTCAAGTGGTGAGGATACCCTCCTGTAGCCTTGTGAATGGTGCATTCCCCTGACCTACTCTTGTAACCACTGTATTTAAATGGCCAGTTCAGTTTTGATCAGTGGTAACCCTTGGAATATTAACAGTTGAGGGGTTCAGTGATGGTGATGCCTTTGAATATGGAGGGCGATGATTGAAGTCTCTCTTGTTGGAGATGGTCATAGCCTGGCACTTGTGTGGAGCGAATGTCACTTGCCACCTGTCAGCCCAAGTCTCGATATGATCCAGGTCTTGCTATATTTGGGTATATGCTGTTTCAGTATCTGCTGAAGGAGCCTCAGTGAGTTGTTGAAGTGTAACTTGCAGATGGTACACCCTGCTGTTACTGAGTGTTAGTGGGGGAGGGAGTCAATGTTGGTGGCAGATGAGATGCCAATCAAGTGGGCTGCTTTACTCTGGTGTGAACCTTTAACTGGTGTGGGGAGAAAGAAAAAGAGGGACTGATTGACATTGTATCAGGATTTAAATTTTAAAAAATCATTTTATTATTGAAATTTTAAGAAGTTGCGAATGGCTGAATTAAAGAAATGACTAAGTGGAGTCTCTGTTTCATACTGAAACTGCAGGCTATTAGTTCCCAGTATTTGAGGCCGAAGATGAGGGGACAACCCAATTAGACAGAGTAAACACAGAAAGGATCTTCCCAATGACTGGGGAGTCCAAAACTGGGGGGTCACAGACCAATGATACAGGGTGGGTCATTTAGGATGGAGATGAGGAGAAATTTCTTCACCCAGAGAGTGGGGAGCCTGTGGGATTCATAGAATGGGAGCAGGCCATTCAGTCCAACAAGTGCACATCAACCCTCCGAAGAGGATCCCATCCCAACCCATTCCCCTATTAACCTACATTTACCCCTGACTAATGCACCTAACCACAGGAATTGCACTGGCACCTTCCCCTGCCACCGCAGGAATTGCAAAACCTGCGCCCACACCTCCTCCCTCACCTCCATCCAAGGCCCTAAAGGAGCCTTCCACATCCATCAAAGTTTAACCTGCACATCAACCAATATCACTTACTGTATCCTTTGCTCCCGATGCAGTCTCCTCTACATTGGGGAGACTGGGCGCCTCCTAGCAGAGCGCTTTAGGGAACATCTCTGGGACACCTGCACCAATCAACCACACTGCCCCGTGGCCCAACATTTCAACTCCCCCGCCCACTCTGCCGAGGACATGGAGGTCCTGGGCCTCCTTCACCGCCGCTCCCTCACCACCAGATGCCTGGAGGAAGAACGCCTCATCTTCCACCTTGGAACACTTCAACCCCAGGGCATCAGTGTGGACTTCAACAATTTCCTCATTTCCCCTTCCCCCACCTCACCCTAGTTCCAAACTATTGTACTCTATGCTACTTTCTTCCCACCCCCACCTCCTCTCATTTATCTCTCCAGCCTTCAAGCTCTCTGCCTGTATTCCTGATGAAGGACTTTTGCCTGAAACGTCGAATTTCCTGCACCTTGGATACTGCCTGACCTGCTGTGCTTTTCCAGCACCACTCTAATCTAGACTCTGGTTTCCAGCATCTGCAGTCCTTGTTTTACATAATGCAATAATGCCTACACATCCCTGGACACCATGGCATAGCCAATCCACCTAGCCTGCACATCTTTGAAGTGTGGGAGGAAACCCACACAGACACAGGGAGAATGTACAAACCCCACACAGAGAATCGCCCGAGGCTGGAATCGAACCCAGGTCCCTGGTGAGCCACCTTGCCTCCCCATTTTCTGCCACAGAAAGTAGTTGAGGCTAAAACCTTGTATGTTTCAAAAAGGAGTTAGATATAGTTCTTAGGGCTAAAGAGATTAAAAGGTATGGGGAGAAAGCAGGGACAGGAGATGGTCAGCCATGATTTTATTGAATGGTGGAACAGGCTCGAAGGGCCGAATGGCCTACCCCTATTTTCTACGTTTCTATGAGAGACTTTGTTTCTGGTAGAGACCACAGCAGCTGAGACTGATCTTCGAGCAGAGAGATTAAGGGGTGATATAGTTGAACGGCTTCAAAACATGGAGGCTTTAAATGGAGTAACTGAGTGGGGGAGAAGGACCAGTAACCAGGCAACACAGGCTGAAGGTCAGAGGCAAAAGGAGCACAGGTAAGATGAGAACTTTATTTTCTGAGTTGTTGTAGTGTGGAACGTATGTCCTAAAAGGATAACGAAGCCAGATTCAATAGGAGCTTCCAGAAGGAAGTTGGATAGGTATTTGAAGAGCAGTTATTTGGAATGTTTACTGTGACAGGGCAAGACTGGGATGGAATTGAGTGGAATTAGTTACATGAGTGTTGAAAGAGACAGTACATGTTTAACGGGCTCAATGGCTCACATATCTGTGTTGCTGTCTACTATAGTTCTGGATGGAGATTGTGATGATGTGAGGGATGGAGTCAAAGGTTGCAGGGTGAGGTGAGGGGTGGCTGTGGGGAGTGAGGGACGGTGAGGGGTGGCTGTGGGGAGTGAGAGGTGTTGAGGGATGGCTGTGGGGAGTGAGAGGTGTTGAGGGATGGCTGTGGG
>NC_057731.1:49435592-49449268 GCF_004010195.1 Chiloscyllium plagiosum | reverse complement strand
GGGATGGCTGTGGGGGATGAGGGGTGTTGAGGGATGGCTGTGGGGGATGAGGGGTGTTGAGGGATGGCTATGGGGGATGAGGGGTGTTGAGGGATGGCTGTGGGGAGGAACAAATGAAGCCACTGGACCAACTTTGGAAGAAACCAAAAAGAAAATACAGAAATCTGGAGCCAATGTTTCTTCTTACAACGTTAAGGCAAAACTTTAGCGACAGGTGCCCCACATTTCTTTTTGGATTACCTTTCAAGAGGAAGAGTGTGGTTGTCCGTTGAGCCCTTGTGTTGAGGGATGGCTGTGGGGAGGAACAAATGAAGCCACTGGACCAACTTTGGAAGAAACCAAAAAGAAAATACAGAAATCTGGAGCCAATGTTTCTTCTTACAACGTTAAGGCAAAACTTTAGCGACAGGTGCCCCACATTTCTTTTTGGATTACCTTTCAAGAGGAAGAGTGTGGTTGTCCGTTGAGCCCTTGGTGATGGTCTCAGATTGTGAAAGATGCTGTCTGTTCAAGAAGCATGGGCATCATAAAGAAACCTGCAACGCAGGGATCATTCTCAGGAGGAGGAATACTTCCCACTCTGTCCACATTGTGAGTCAGATCTGAGCATTGACCCTGAAGATGCTGGAAAGCTGTTCGGAAGCAAAAAATGATGGAAAATCCCAGCAGATCCCAACTCAGTGAGTTGTTCAAGGACTCTGTTTCTGTTGCTGAACGCTTCACTCTGGTGAGAATTCCTTGCACCGTTTCTCTGAGGACCTTCATTTTCCTTTTCTGTGGATATAGATTTGCTTGCTAAGTACGTCATGACCCTCTCTCACTGGTATCCCCACATACGGATGAGGAAGGACACCACTTCGACTGCGACAACACATCCATCCTAGGACAAGCCAAACAGAGAGAGACACGAGAATTCCTAGAAGCATGGCATTCCAACCGGAACTCTATCAACAAACATATTGACTTGGATCCCATTTACCACCCCCTGAGAAAAAGAGCAGGAAATGGCACCACAGTAGGAAATGATGTCACCACAGGAAATGACATCACCAATTGAAGGAAACTCAAACATATAAATAGAAAGCAGGTTACAGCACCAGTGCTTTATTCGGGAGCTCACTGAATCTTCCAGCTCAGTGAGCAAACCTATTTCCAGAACCTTAATCTGAGCTGCAAATCTTCTCAAAGCTTACTTTCCTTTTCTGTTCCACCCATTACCTCGATTCTAGTTACTGGTGGGGTGTGGGGTGAAGGGGTTAGGATGGAAGATGGGTGAGGATGGAGATTATGGTGCTGGATGTGTTGAAATCTGTGGAGGGTAAGTCGCAGTTGGGGAGGGGACAGTGGGGGGTGGCGCATGGTTAGGGAGCCAGATTGTGGATTGGGTGACAGTTTGGGATCTTGCAGATGGCACTCTTGCTGTCACTGCGCGTTAGTGTTGATGGGGATGAACATTTGTAAATGTAGCACCAATCAAACGGATTGTTTTGTGCTGGATAGTCAGAGTACCAGAGGGGTTTATAGCAGCATAAATATTCCCTTCAGTTTATCTATTCGATTCTAATCCAATCCCATTTTCCAGAACTATAGCCTTAGGATTGCTGATACATATCTAAATATTTCTTAAACAGTGAGAGGTTCTACCATCTTTACATGCAGTGGGTTCTGAATTCCCATCACCCTCTGAGTGAAAAATGCTTTTTTCACCTTAAACCTCCCGCCCATTGCCTTAAATCTATGCACGTCCCCCACCAAACGGTCAGTGATCACTCCACCATGAGGAAAAAGTCCTTCCTGTCTACCCTGGATATGCCCTACATAATTACATACATCTCAATCATGTGCCCCATTGCCCACCACCAATGACCCCCTCTGCCACTTCAAAGAAAACTATCCACCCTAGTCTGTCCAATCTCTCTTCGTCAATGGAACTCTCCAGTCCAGGCACCATCCTGGCACCACCTCTGTACCCTCTCCAGTGGATAGTGTCAAGCTGCTTGGAGCTGCACCCATCCATGCAACTGGGGAGTGTTCCACCACACTCCTGACTACTGGACAAGCTCTGGGGGATCAGGACAGTGTAAATAATCTGTTTTAGTGGTTGAGGAATAATTTTGGGCTAGGACATTTTCGGGGGAAGGTTGGAGGGGAAAGACCCCTTTCCCATTACTTTTGAAGGAATGATGGGGATTCAATACATTGCCTCAGTGGAAAGACAGTCCCTCAGGGAGTGTGGCACTCCCACACTACTGCATTGGTGAGTCAGCCTGGATTTGTCCTCCAGCCCTTTGAAAGTTGCTGGTTCCCAATCGTCCAAACAGAACTATGAAAGGGTTCACAATTCTCACAGACCCGTGTCAATCTCAATGACTTCTCTCATTCCACTTGGATCCAGACATTACCAAAGCTTTAGTTTGAAGTCTGTTTGTAAATGGAGAGAACTGTGAACCTACTGGAACGGTGCATACAGTCAGGAGATGTATATTGGACCAGGCAATCACATTGCCTCACCTTGTGGGACTGATGAGTTGCCAAGTGTTGACTTTACTCATTTCCCACTTTTTCTTTCGCCGTTCACAGGAGAAGTCATTTCAAGGACTTTTCTGACGTGGAAGCGATTCTTATCTTATAATCTATGCAATGTTTATGATTCAATGTACAAAACTCTCAGAAACACTCTGGGAAATGTTTGCTGGCTGTTTTTTAAAATAAGAAATTTGCAGGAGGTTGGTGCAGATGTGACAGGCTGAAGGACCTCTTCTGTACTGTACGGTTCTCGGAGTGACAACGTAGACTCGTAATCTGCCTTCGCTCTTAATAATCCTCACTTACCGAAGCCTATAAATAAACCAGAAGGTGCTGGTAAACTCTGAGCTGGTCAACTCAGCAGCTGAGAGTGAGAGAGAGAGAAAGAGAAGAGAGAGAGAGAGAGAGGTAACCGCAAGGTCAATGACCCTCTTGTCGAATGCTTGCCAAAAGAATAAAGCATTGGGAATCCCCTTGCTCCAAATTCATGGGACTGGTGTAGGACTTGAATTTATGTAGCACCTTTCAGGATCTCGGTTCACCAGGTTGATTCCGGAGGTGAAAGGGTCGTTGTATGAGGAGCAGTTGAATAGCTTGGCTTTAACTCATTGTCGTACAGCAGGTAAACAGACCCTTCGGTCCAACTCATCCATGCTGACCAAACATCCCAATCTGACCTCGTCCAATTTGCCAGCATTTGGCCCGTATCCCTCCAAACTCTTCCTATTCATATACCCATCCAGACGCCTTTTAAATGTTGCAATTGTACCAGCCTCCACCACTTCCTCTGGCAGCTCATTCCATACACGTACCACCCTCTGTGTGAAAAAAGGTTACTCCTCAGGTACCTTTTAAATCTTTCCCCTCTCACCTTAAACCTATGCCCTTGATTATTGGACTCTCCCATCCTGGGTAGAAAACCACCCTGTCCAAGCCCCTCATGATTTGATAAACCTCTATAAGGTCACCCTTCAGTCTCCGTTGCTCCAAGGAAAACAGCCCCAGCCTGTTCAGCCTCTCCCCATAGCACAAATCCTCCAACCCTGGCAACATCCTTGTAAATCTTTTCTGAACTCTTTCAAGTTTAACAACATCCTCCGATAGAAGGATGACCAGAATTGTATGCAATATTCCAAAAGTGGCCGAACCAGAGTCTTGTACAGCTGCAAGATGATCTCCCAACTCCTGAACTCAATGTTATGACCAAGAAAGGTAAGCATACCAAACAAATGTCTACTTCACCTTCCTGATGAAGGACTTCTGCCCAAAACGTTGATTCACCTGCTCCTCAGATGCTGCCTGACTTGCTGTGCTTTTCCAGCATCACAATCTCGATTCTGATCTGCAGTCCTCATTTTCTCACAGTCTTCACCATCCTGTCCACCTGCGACTCCAGTTACCTTATTCCATTAATGGTCAGAGAAGGGGCTGCAATATTCGTACCAACAGTGCGTCTCCGCATGTGAGATGAAGCTGGAATCAAAAAAACCTTCTTCTGTTGAGAGGGAAGTCTGATTGAGATCTATAAAATGCGAAAGGGGATTGATAAGGTGTCCATTGAACAGATGTTCCCCCTTATGGGACAGTCTTGAACAGGAGGTCATAGGTATAGAGTGAGAGGCGGTAGGTTCAAAGCAGAAATGAGGAGAAACTTCTTCTGTCAGAGGGGTTGTGAATCTTTGGGAACCATTGCCCCAGAGTGTGGTGGAGGCAGAATCAATCAACAGATTCAAGAAAGAAATCGATATGTTTCTGATGAAAACTGGGATGCAGGGAGCAGGCAGAGATGTGGAGTTGAACCGTGATCATGTTAAATGGTGGAGCAGGCTCACAGCTGACTGGGAGAAAGTGAGGACTGCAGATGCTGGAGATCAGAGTCAAGAGTGTGGTGCTCGAAGAGCACAACAGGTCAGGCAGCATCAGGAATGATGAAAGTCTTATGTCCAAAACATTGATTCTCCTGCTTGCCAAATGCTGTCTGATTGGCTGTGCTTTTCCAGCACCACACTCTCGACTCTGAGCTTGAATTGCCTACTCCTACTCCCGCTCCTAATTCCAATGTTCCTCAGGCTATCTCAAAGCACAGAGCAGCTAATCGTATATTCTCAAAGTGTAGTCACTGCTGCAATCTGATCAACGCTGCAGTCAGTTCTCACACACAGTAAGCTCCCACAAACAGCAGTGTGTCAATGACCAACTGATGTGTTTCAGTCGTGTGGGGTTGGTGGATGATAATTGGCCAAGATACGTCTTGGGTTCACTTTGACACTGCCACTGGTCCTCCCTGTGTGAATTCTGACCCTGTGCATCTGACTCTCCCACCCAGTCTCCTCTCCCCTCGCCCACAGCACAGCCAACGGGCGGGCAAAGATGGTGATAGCCAGGAAGACACAGATATCACACTGAAGACCATCAACTCCAGGCTCCAGTCAGTTGTGAAAAGTGACAAGAGTGTGCTGGGTTTCACAAAAACGTTGAGAATGATTCACACCAAGGTGGACCCATGCTGATTATTCTGCCAACAACTGTCCAGTCTTGAGGAAATCAGAGATTGAGTGCTATGCTATGTTAGCCAAGACTGGTGTACATCACTACAGTCACAACAACATTGTCCTAGGTACAGCCTGTGGTAAATACCACAGATTCTGACCACATCAGGAACATGCCAGAATATCAGTGAAAATTAAATTCAGCTGCAACTCTGAAATGTTGACAAGTAAACTTAATCTGTTGTAAAGGGAAACAAAAAAAAACATACTGGGGTAATTTGTCTTTTTTTGAGGTTGTACCATGGAATATTTTTTGCCCACCCAAGAGAGTAAATGGAGCCTGAGTTTAATGTCTCAAGCAAAAAGGAACACCTCTGACAGTGTGGCACTCCCTCAGTACTGTCCCTCTGACAGTGTGGCACTCCCTCAGTACTGTCCCTCCGACAGTGCTGCACTCCCTCAGTACTGTCCCTCCGACAGTGTGGCACTCCCTCAGTACTGTCCCTCCGACAGTGTGACACTCCCTCAGTACTGTCCCTCTGACAGTGCTGCACTCCCTCAGTACTATCCCTCCGACAGTGTGACACACTCTCAGTACTGACCCTCCGACAGTGCAGCACTCCCTCAGCACTGACCCTCTGAAAGTGTGGCACTCCCTCAGAACTGACCCTCTGACAGTGCTGCACTCCCTCTGTGCTGTTCCTCTGAGAGTGTGGCACTCCCTCAGCACTGACCCTCCGACAGTGCAGCACTCCCTCAGTACAGTTTCTCTGATAGTGTGGCACTCCCTCAGTAATGTCCCTCCGACAGTGTGGCACTCCCTCAGTGCTGACCCTCTGATTGACATTCTGCACAACGAAACACAGACATGTATAGAAACGCACGCACAGAAACAGGCACAAAACAAACACAGACAGACACGCAGGTATGGCAGAGACACACACAACAATGCACACACACAGACATGCCCGCCCGCACACAAGACGCACAGAGATACACATACACATGCAGATACAGCCAATACACAGTGTGGGAGGCCATATTGAAGCATCGTGGTATCTCCATACCTCATTTGCTGAAGGAGCTAGGGCCCAGACAATGTTCATCCCTCCGCCACCAGCACTATTAAGAACCAATAATCAATTGATTATCGCCCTGCTGTTTGTGGGAAGTTGCTGAGTGTAAATTGGCGGCTGATTCTGGGTGTAAAGGCAGGAACCTGAGATTGAAGACTATCAGATTAGCCATGAGCTCGTTGAATGGCGGAGCAGACTGGATGGACTGAATGGCTCTTACATCTTATAGTCTAGTGTAGCGTGGACGGATGAAGGAAACTAAGTTCAACAGGCTGTGTCTGAGGAATCGAAGGGTGTGAGCTCAGGGGTGAGATATTCACTTTGTTCCCCTTCCGTCCAGGTTTGGCAGCTGTCCATCGGGGGTGGGGGTTGGGGTGGTGGTGGTAATGCTGGATGGGAGAAGCTATTTAGGAAAAGCCTTGTGGTGATGCACTTGCAGTTGACTTTCTTGTGTTCCACTTGTTGCCAGGAACCTGAATGGGATATCAGCAGTGCTTTCGTTGCCAATGCTGCCAGTCATATTAGACCCAAGGGCAAAGGCAAATCTGACAAAAAATCGAAGGAAAACAAAGAGAATGAGACCAAAAGCCATGAGGTAAGTGTGGGCAAGAATTTCTCTTGTGTGTGTGTGTGTGTCTGTACGTGTGAGCGTGCATGTGTGTGCGTGCATGTGTCAGTGTGTGCGCGTTCATTTGTGTGCATGTGCATGTCTTTGCTTGTGTGTGTATGTCTGTGAGTTTGTGTCTGAGTGTGTGTGTGTGTATGTGTGAGTGTGTGTGAGAGAGAGTGAGTGAGTATGGGTGTGTGTTCATCCTGGATATGTCCAGCTCTGATTATTCAAATCAAAACATTGTCCTAAATTCTCTTTCCCTCTGATAATCACTCTGCAGCAAAATGGGTAGTAAATGGTGCTCAATCTCTTTCTAATGCTAAAGATAAGATGTAGGAGCTGTAGTAGGCCATTCAGCCTATTGAGTCAGCTGTGCCATACAATGGGGTTGTGGCTGATTTGATAACTTTCCTGCCTTTTCCCCATGACCCCAACTCCGTTACTGAAAGTAAATCTGTCTCAGCCTTGATATAGGCTCCCTACAGTGTGGAAACAGGCCATTCAGCCTATAAAGACACTCCAGCGAGCGATCCACCCCCTATCCTCTCCTGTAACCCTGCATTTCCCATGGATAACCCACCTAGCCTGCACACTATGGACAATTTAGCACGGCCAATTCACCTAACCTGCACATCTTTGGAATGTGGGAGGAAACCGGAGTACCCGGAGGAAACCCACGCAGACACAGGGAGAATGTGCAAACTCCACACAGAATTGACCCAGGTCCCTGGTGCTGTGAGGCAGCAGTGCTAACCACTGAGTCACCATAATGTGCTTAATGACCAACCTCAACAGCCCTTTGTGATGAAGAGTCCCACAGGTGCACTACCCTCTGAGGAAAGAAATTCCTCCTCATCTTTGTCTTATATGTGTGACCCTTTATTTGGAGATTACTGGAGGGTCCTACACTCCCCCACAAGGGGAAGCAGCCTCTCCACATCTACCCTGTCAAGGTCCCTAAGACTTATGCATGTCTCCTCCCACTTTTCTAAAGTCCAATGTGCCTACATCCAACTTACTCAACCTCTCCTCGTTAGGCAGTCCCTCCATATTTGCTATCATCTGAGTGGACCGGCTCCAATGCCTGTTTGTCTATCCTTAGGCCAGGGGCCCAAAACTGTTCACAGTCGTCCAGTTGTGGTCTGACTAATGCCTTGAATAGTTTTGGCAATGCGCCCCCACTTTTACACTCCATTTGCTTTGAAATAAAGGCCAACATTGCATTTTCCTTCCCTATTACCCAGTGAAACCGGATGCTCGCTTTATTGTGACACATGAGTGAGGGCTCCCAATTCTGTGCTGATTCAACAGATCCTTTGTCATGAGGGGGAATGGTATTAAAGGGTTATGGAGATAAGACAGATGGACCCAGGAGAGCCATGGATGATTTGAGCGGTGGAACAGGTTGGAGGGACTGACGGGCCTCCTGCTGCCTGTACTGAACAGCAAATTGTCTATTTAAATGGGGAAGGTGCATCATGGGAATGTTGCTAAGCTGTTAATATCGGAGAGCTGGGATGATGCACAGTCCAATTGATTTCTGTCACTGAAAGACAAGCAGAAACCTGCGCTGTGCACCACCTGATGGATGATGTTAATGTGGGGCCTTCTCTTGAGCTCAGACACTGATTAGGAACAGTTAAAGCAGGAGAACAGACAAGTTACCACATGAATAAAAATCACTAACTCCAGCTGGGAAAAGCTTTGTGATCGTGCGAGGATATAAGTCAGGTGAAGAATCATCAGCAAGTGACCACAGGGTATAGTGGATAAGAGACAGTCAGTTGCGTTTAGAGGACAATTGCTTTTGTGAGTGGAGTGCGTGATCCAGCTCATCAGCGCAGCTTTGTTTCTGGGATGGTTTAACGATGGAAAGGGAGATTTTTATCTTGGGCAGTCCCTCAGGATCAAGGATGATTTGTTTGCGCTCCAATTCTGTGAGTTTGGAGATGTGATTGAGCGGCATGGTAGGTCTGTTGTTAGCACTGCTGCTCACAGCACCAGCGACCCGGATTCGATTCCATCCTTAGGTGACTATCTGTGTGGAGTTTGTACATTCTCCCTGTGTCTGCGTGAGTTTCCTTGGTTTCCTCTCACAGTACAAAGATGTGCAGGTTAGGCGGATTGGCCGTGATGAATTCGATGAATGAATGCTTTATTGTCACGTAGATCTTGAAGATACAGTGAAAAGTGTTTTGTCATCACAATCTAGCACCATTTTGAATTACAATAAGGATAAAAAGAAGTTACTTAAATAAGAGTTTATTTTCTGTTCAAATTGAGGTCTCAAGCACAGCTTCAGGGCTTCTGAAAGGTGGGCCTCAAGGAGTCCCGCTCCAGGAACAGAAACGACAATGCCGATGCCCCAGGGGATCCTGGCTCTGCTGCTGCTGCCAACACCAGAGGTCCATGCTCCGGACCTACCACCACCTGAGGTCCAGGCTCCGGGCCTACTGCCACAGGGTCCAGTATCTGGGCCTACTGCCACCAGGACTCCAGTCTCCTCGCCCCCTCCCTGCTGCCAGGGGTCCATGCTCCAGGTCTACCGCCGCCTGAGGTCCAAGCTCCAGGCCTACCACTGCTAAGGGTTCAGGCTCCAGGCCTACCGCCGCCAGGAGTTCAGGCTCTGGGCCTATCGCCACAGGGTCCAGGCTCTGAGCCGAGCACTGCCAGGGGTCCAGGCTACGAATCTACCGCTGCCAGGGGTCCAGTCTCCAGGCCTACTGCCATCAGCAGTCCAGGCTCCAGGTCTACTGCCATCAGCTGTCCAGGCTCCAGGCCTACTGCTGTCAGGGGTCCAGGCTCCGGGCCTACCACACTAAGGGTCCTGATCCATGCCACAGCGCCACTGACACTACTTTGGCCTCGAAGATAAGAAAGAGAAAAACCAAGACATACATGGAGAAAACGATGACGCCGGCATGGAGCGGATGGGGTCCGTGAGCCCGAACACTACTCACTGTACCAACACCATCTTGACTACAATGGCTGTAGTAAGATTGTAGTAAATTGCCTCATAGTGATCCAGGGATGTGCAGACTGGGTGGATTAGCCAAGGGAAATGCAGGGTTACAGGGATAGGGTAGGGGTTGAATCCGGGAGGGACACCACTAAATACTGACCTCCAGCTTTCCACCACTACCCTCTGCCTTCCATGGGTAAGCCAATTCTAAATCCAAGTGGCCAAGTCACTGTGGATCCCATGCATCTTAATATTCTGGATGAGCCTGCCATGAGGGACCTCGTTTAAAGCCTTACTAAAATCCATGTAGACAACATCTACTGCTCTATCCTCATCGATCAGCTTCATCACCTCCTCGAAAAATTCAATCAAGTCAGGAAGACATGACCTGCCCTGCACGAAGCCATGCTCACTGCCCCTAATTAGTCCATGCTTTTCCAAATGTGAGTCAATCTTATCCCTAAGAATTCTCTCCAATAGCTTCCATTGTGAGACTCACTGGCCGATAGTTTCCTGGAATATCCTTATTTCCCTTCTTGAACAGAGGAACACCATTAGCTACTCACCTGTCCTCTGGTACCTCTTCAGTGGCTAGCAAGAATACAAAGATAGAGTCGTAGAGCTGTACACCACCAATTTTGGTGAAAGTCTTGGTAAAAGTCCAGCAATCTCCTATCTTGCCTCTCTCAGTAACCTGGATAGACACCATTGGGCCCTGGGGACTTATCCACCTTAAGGCTCTTCAAGAGACTCAACATCACTTCTTTCTTGATCTTAAAATGCCTGAGCATTTTAGCATGCTCCACTCTAACCTCACTATCCTCCATAGCCACCTCCCGGGTGAATACTGATCTTTCTCTCTCTTTCTTTTACTCTCACTATGTTTTCTCTCGCTCCTCTCTCTCTCTCTCTCTCTCTCTCTCTCTCTCTCTCTCTCTCTGGAAGCTGGTTTCTTCGACCCCCGCCAGTGCATTTTGTGTGGTAGACGATTAAAAAGTAGGATTCACTCCTGCACAGTGCAGCGCAAAGAGTGTTAGTGGTACGGGTCCAGTCACCCTTCTTCAGAACTGCTCACTGGACCTGAAATGTTAACTCTGTTTCTCTCTCCAGGTGCTGCCAGACCTGCTGAGTTTCTCCAGTAATTTCTGTTTTTGTTTAAGATTTCCGGCATCCTCAGTTTTTTGTTTTACATTAATCCAGAGTAGCAGGAAATGTTCTGGAGACTTGGGTTCGAATCCTGACAGGGTAATTAAAAAAAAACAAATCTGGACTGAAGGGTCTCGTGATGACCATGAAACCATTGTGAATTGTTGTAAAAACTCATCTGGTTCACTCAACGTCCTTTAGGGAAGGAAACTATTGTCTTTATCTGGTCTGGCCTACACGTGACTCCTCACCCACAGCAATGTGGTTGACTGTTATCTGCCTTCTGGCCAATAAATGCTGTCCACATCCTGTAAATGAATTTTTAAAAATTAATTTAGTGGATTTAGCTGAGGAATTTATGTGTGAAATGCATACTTTCACCTACCCCTCTGTTGCCTATTCTCTGATCTTTTGCTGTCTGTTAATTTTATGGTACATTTTGTGTCCTTTAGATAAAGGGTGTTTATTCAGCCCATTTTTAATCAATGGCTTTTAAATTGACTTTTCAGCTCAGTGATTTGGATCCATTAATATTGAAAAGCAGGCAACTGGCTGGTAGGTCATTTCACAGTGACGTTTAAACGGTTTTTGTAATCTTAAGTTTATCATTTGTTTTCTCCACATTAAACATGAATCCTTGTCTCTTTGGAAGCATTAATTGTAGGAAATGCGGTTCATAATTCCTGCCTCTCAGCCTTTCATGTTCTCCCCTCTGACTCCTGTCCAATGGTGAAACATACTCATTTTGCAAGTTGACCTTCTAACTCCAAAACTGACCCATCACTTCTCTCACTGACCCATCACTTCTCTCACTGACCCATCACCTCTCTCACTGACCCATCACCTCTCTCACTGACCCATCACCTCTCTCACTGACTTTTGTCTCTGTAACATTGACCCATTTCCAACACCTGCTTCAGCTCATTGTCTCTGGAAGCAGTCTCCCATGTATGTGTTCCCTCTGACCTGGACTATTCCACTGTGCACCCTCTCATCCTCTGCCCTCCACCCCAAAACGGAGCTGTCTGTGCCCTGACTCTCCACCCAGTGTCGATTGCCCATTAGCCCCTGTACTTGTTAATCTGGCAAGGCTCCCAGTTCAGCCCTATTCTGACTTTAACACTCTCCTCCCAGTGTTCAAACCTTTCCCCCATGGCCTCATTCCCTGCCAAACCTTGGAACTCTAAGACCTGTGCACGTTTCCAAGTTTGGTCTTTTGTGCAATCCTGGTCTTCATCGCTCCAGCATTAGTGGCCACGCCTTCAGCTGCCCAGATTCCTCCTTAAATCTTTCTACCTTGCTTCTACTTGCTCACTTTCTCTCCCTTTCTTTCTTTCTCTCTCTCTGTAATTCTGTCTCTCCCTCTGTCTGTCTCACCTTATCTTTCTCTTTCTATCCCTCACTGTCACTCTTTCCTTCTGTTTGTTTCTCTCGATCTCTCTCAGTTTCTTCCTTTGCCTCTCTCTCTCTCTCCATCTCAGTGTCTCAATCTGTCCGTTTGTCTCTCCATTCAGATGTTCTAACCTATTTGCCTACCTGACCTAATGTTCCTGTACGTGTCTTAGTGTTTAAGCTCAGGATGTTCCAGCCTGTGTTTCAACCAGTGAGGTACTTTCTGAAGAATGTAGTCCTTGTTGTAATGTGGGAAGCGTGACAGCCATTTTTGTGCACAGGGAGAGCCCACAAGCAGCCACAGGCCAGATTAAACCACTTTTATCTGAGGTTTTATTTGTGCAATGAGTCGTGGACAGTTTGGGGGGAGGAAACCTTCATGGCTAACCTTGAAAATGGGATCTTTCTGTGCCCACCTGGAGGGGGAAGGAGGGCAGTCAGATGAGGCCTCAGTTTCTGGTCTCACCTGAAGGAGGCAGCACCTCTGACCCTGCGGAACTGGGAGTGTGGGCCTTATTTTCTGTGGACTATGGGCTTGAACCCAGAACCTTCAGCATCAGAGAGGAGAGAGCCAGCCATGAGCTGCTGTTCACAACCTCAAATAACAAGGTGGAGGGTTAAAAACCTAGCAGCAGTGTGTTCCCGGAAATGAAAGATCTCCACTCCATCTTCTTTCAAAACTTGTAAACATTTTTGGGTTGTGACCTGTGGATTAGAGTGAGAGGGAAGGTGGCCTTTGCATTGACTATTTGCATTGAACTCTGTTCAGTAAACTTGTTCAGTGTCTGCTCCTGGTCACAGAGGGACCCACGATGTAGACCAGGGTGCTCCAGCCCAGGGGAATGGGAAGGTGCGGGGGCATGTCATTCTGTGACAGCACCAGTGAATAAACATTAAGAAGATCAGGATAAAAGCAAATTACTGCGGATGCTGGAATCTGAAACCAAAAGAGAAAATGCTGGAAAATCTCAGCAGGTCTGGCAGCATCTGTAGTTTTGACAAAGAGTCAGTTAGACTCGAAACGTCAGCTCTTTTCTCTCCTTACAGATGCTGCCAGACCTGCTGAGATTTTCCAGCATTTTCTCTTTTGATCAAGAAGATCAGGTTTGACGAGCAGTAAACATGAAGTTAAGAAAAAAAACTCACACAATTCCAAAGCGATTAATTGATTGTTTTAAATCAGTGAGTGAGAAATAAAGATGAGTATTACAAAAGTGCCAAGCAGCAAATGACTACAACATTTTTGATTCACCAACTTGGTTAAGAAATAGCTCAGAGTGAGACCGTCGAGGCCCTGAGTCCCTATTATGAGGGAAGGGGAAGGGAACTGAGGCAGAGTGGGAGAGAGTGAATATTGACCTTGTGTCAGTGAATGTTATCAGCTATTGGAATTCCTCTCGTGCACACCTCCCCACCCCCACCATGCTCCCCCTCCCCTCACACACTCCCCCTCCCCTCACACACTCCCCCTCCCC
>NC_057731.1:49400942-49434903 GCF_004010195.1 Chiloscyllium plagiosum | reverse complement strand
CACACCACCTCTCCCACATAATCCCCCTCCCCTCTATCTCTCTCTCTCTCCCCTCCCTCCATCTCTCTCTCCCCCCCAGATCTCTCCCTCACCCCTTCTTCCCCTCTCACCTGTCCATTTGTCCTTCTCCCTCATATCCTGTGCAGTCTCAGGAAGCGTGCTCCTCCATCTTGCCTGCTGTCCCTTCTGGGACTGGTCCCAGGGTGGGGTGAGGTACTTGTCTCGTCTTCGCCCAGTCCACTGGGTGCCTCCGCCCCAGACCCACTCACCACCTTGTTCTCTCGCCCACTCATTGGACAGAGATGACTGAGGGTGAGTCTAACCTGAGAGTCACCATGTCTCAGATGAGGGGAGAGGTTGGGAAGGAGAGTCCTTCATGGGAATTGAACGTATGCTGTTGGTGATACTTTGCATCACAGACCAGCTGTCCAGCCAGCTGAGTGAGGTTGCTGGGGTCCAGTGGGAATGCTGTCAGTCAGGGCAAGCAAACACATCTTGGCATCTGTGTTCCTAGTTTCACTCAGTGTCTGTTGTACCTTGCAGAGCAAGGGATTGACCTGGTCAAACAAGGCTACTACTCTGAGGCTGTGGAACTCTTTACAGAGGCTGTCCAGTTTGATCCCAAGGATCACAGGTAATGAAACCACCCAGGCTGTGTTTGGTGGGGGGGGGGGGCGTATGGTGGGGATGCAAAGAAGATAACCAGCTCTGATTGGTCAAAGTCCTGAGGCGGTGTAAGAGACCAATAACCAATCAGTGTCCGAGGTGGAACCTTCTTTTGAATATTTCCTTTATTTCAAAAATATACTTTATTCACAAAAAAAAAGTCTCTTTGTGTATTGACACAAAACAGTTTGGTTCTGTACAGTAGCATGTCAAGTAAACAAACAAAACGTTGGACATTGACTCGATCCAAAAAAAACCGAAGACCTCTTTTACATATAAAATACAGAGGAATTATCCAAATGTCGGATTATCTGGCAAGATCACAATTTCAGGAGAAAGTGAGGATTGCAGATGCTGGAGATCAGAGCTGAAAATGTGTTGCTGGAAAAGCGCAGCAGGTCAGGCAGCATCCAGGGAACAGGAGAATCGACGTTTCGGGCCTAAGTTTCCTGAAGAAGGGCTTATGCCCGAAACGTCGATTCTCCTGTTCCCTGGATGCTGCCTGACCTGCTGCGCTTTTCCAGCAACACAAGATCACAATTTCCCCAATGCTCGGCTAAACTATGTTATCCAGCATTCAATTATTCGGAATTCAATTAACCAAACAAAATATTCCCTCCTGTGTCCTTCAGATAATCGAGGTTTCTCTCTACTAATATTTACATATATGCGAGGCACTGGGAGTGTCCAATAACTGAACGGAACCCCATTTACCTTCAGCAGGAAGACCTCAGACAGTGGTCTTTCCCCCTGCACCTTGGCAGCTGTCCCAATCTCTAGAATCTTCTTTGAAAGATGACAGTGCCAGTCACACAGGAAATGGTGCATCATGGTAGTGTCACTGGGTTAGTTACCCAGTGGGCTGTTGGTGGGGGCGGGGAGGCAGTGGTGGGGGAGTGATTAGGGTTAGGGTGAGTCAGGAACATGGGAGCTACTGGGGTCTAAATTCAACTAATCAAATCTGGAATTGAAAGCTAATCTCAGTGATATGAAACTAAACAATCCTGCCTGGTTCACTGATGTCCTTCAGGGAAGGAAATCTGCCGTCCTTATTAGGTCTAGCCTACATGTGACTCCAGACTCATAGCAATGCAGTTGCCTCTTAACTGCCCTCTGAAAGCAACGGGAAACAACTTGGTTCAAGGGCAATTAGGGATGGGCAGCAAATGATGATAGCACAGTGGCTCAGTGGTTAGCCCTGCTGCCTCACAGCTCTAGGGACCCCGGTTTGATCCCAGCCTCCACACTGTCTGTGTGGAGTTTGCACATTCCCCCAGTGTCCGTGTGGGTTGGTTTCCTCCCACAGTCCAAAGATGTGCAGGTTAGGTGAATAAGCCATTCTAAATTTTCCATAATGTTCAGGGATGTATAGGTTAGATGCATTAGTCAGGGGTAAATGTAGAATAATAGAGCAGGGGAATGGGTCTGGGTGGGTTACTCTGCGGAGGGTCGGTGTGGACTTGTTGGGCCCAATGGCCTGTTTCCACACTCTGGGGATTCCATGTGATGGTCTTACCTCAAAACGTAGCAGTGGAGGTAGGCCATTCAGCCTATGAAATCTGCTTTCCCATTCAATGAGATCATGGCTGATCTGATAACTTTCAACCCTTACTTTCCTGCTTTTTCCCCATAACCCTCGGTTCAATTTCTGATTTAAAAAAAAGTGCCTGTCTCTCTCAGACTCGAATGTACCTAATGTAGAGCCAACTTGCGCACTCCCAGCACGATATCTCCAAGGCAGCTCCTGTGGACTCAAACCAATGTTTAACCACCCGACTGGAAACCCTTTTGCAGGTGGGAATCTCTCTGTTTCCCAGACTGATTCCTGGGATGGTGGGACTGGCCTGTGGAGAGAGACTGGATTGGTTAGGACCATATTCCCTGGAGTTAAGAACAATGGGCCGGAGGTTCAGTGAGACCTCATAGAAACCTATAAAATTATAAGGGGACTTGACACAGGTCGGATGTTCCCGATGACTGGGGGTCCGGAACCAGGGGTCACAGTCTGAGAGTTACAGGATGGGCCACTTAGTACTGAGATGAGGAGAAATGTCTTCACCCAGAGACTGGGTGAGCCTGCGGAATTCATTGCCACTGCCACTGCCACTGCCACAGTTGAGGCCAAAACAGCAAATGTATCAAGAAAGAATTAAACATAGCTCTTGTGGCTAAAGGGATCAAATGGGAATGGGAGAAAGCAGGGACGGGCAGGCTGAGTTAGATGATCAGCCATGATCATATTGAATGGAGGACTAGGCTTGAAGGGTTGAATGGCCTACTCCTGCTCCTCTGTTTCCATGACAATGAGGAAAGACACCTGTGGGGGAGTTCTGGATTTCTGAGCTTCTCCCGCCCCTTCACAATCAAAATTCCCACACTGCCCCTGAACGATCCCCTGAATGTCAGCTGTGGTGTGGGCTAACAGTATTGTAAATCCAAATAAACTCAGCTTTTGTTAATTTGTCACTGATCAGCCCAGCTCTCAGATTGGTAATGAATGGCTGGAATAGTTTGGACCTTGGAGTGATACTGCGGATCCTGACACCGGGGGGCACTGTTGTTCAACTAATAATTTTAAAGATACCATCAGCTACATTTAGTTAGGGCTCAGGAATATTCAAGGGATCAATCTCACTCCGTCACAACTCTCTCACACCACTCCCCACGGTAATATCTAACTGGCTTCAGGGACTAATCTCACTTCATCAACCTATGAGACCCCAACAGGCTTTTCCTCTCCCCCACCCAAGCCCAGCTCTCTTTATTTCTTTCTCTCTCTCTTTTACTTGTCCTCCCTTCCGTCCTATCTGTTGTTCTTTTACCCTTCACACAAGGAGGGAAGGTGATCCACACTGAGTAATGGTATGAAGGGCTGATGTAGTCTGGATGGGCCAAATGGCCTCCTTCTGCATCTTAAGACGCATGCAATTCTTTAGAGAAAGAGGAGAATAATGAGAACTCATATCATGGGTTAGCACTGCTGCATCACAGCGCCAGAGACCCGGGTTCAATTCCCGCCTCAGGCGACTGACTGTGTGGAGTTTGCACATTCTTCCCGTGTCTGCGTGGGTTTCCTCCGGGTGCTCCGGTTTCCTCCCACAGTCCAAAGATATGCAGGTCAGGTGAATTGGCCGTACTAAATTGCCCGTAGTGTTAGGTAAGGGGTAAATGGGTGGGTTGCGCTTCAGCGGGGCAGTGCGGACTTGTTGGGCTGTAGGGCCTGTTTCCACACTGTAAGTAATCTAATCTAATCTAATCTTTCTCCCTCTGTTTTCTCTCTATTTCTTTATTCCTCCATCTTTCTCTCTCCAGTCTTGCCGCCCTCCCCACTGCTACCAACTTCCCTTTCTCTCTAGTTATTAGATTCCCTACAGCATGGAAACAGGCCCTTCGGCCCAACCAGTCCACACCGACCCTCCGAAGAGTAACCCACCCAGACCCATTTCCCTCTGACTAATGCACCTAACACTATGGGCAATTTAGCATGGCCAATTCACCTAACCTGCACATCTTTGGACTGTGGGAGGAAACCGGAGCACCCGGAGGAAATCCATGCAGACACAGGGAGAGTGTGCAAACTCCACACAGACAGTCGCCCGAGGCTGGAATCGAACCGGGGTCCGTGGTGCTGTGAGGCAGCAGTGCTAGCCACTGAGCCACCATAGGGTTTTATTGAGTGGAAGACTGGGATGGAGAGGCTGAATGGCCTATTCCATATTCATAGGTTCACTTCCAGCATCCCCTCTGTGTGAGAGGATGAGTAATATTCTCAGTTGTAAAGACTGTTCGAAAATAGTTGGTACAAACCTCAGCCATGTCTTGGGACTGCCCCCATGTCAGTCCCACACAAGCCTTCAATGTTCACTGCTGCCTGCCATTTTTAGCAGAGTTGAGAAAGGTTCGGCTGATGAGATGGGTTTTAAAAGGACAGTTCAATCTCAGAGGTGGGCTGACAACTTTCGGGGAGGCAGTGGTCTCGTGATATTATTGCTAGACTATTAATCCAGAAGGTTAGCTAAATTCATTGTTGATTGTCAGAAAATCCCATCTGGTTCACAAATATCCTTTAGGGAAGGAAATCCGCCATCCTTATCTGGTCTGGCCTACATGTGACTCCAGACCCACAGCAATGTGGTTGACTCTTAACTAGCCTCTGGGCAATTGGGGACAAGCAATAAATGCTGGACTAGCCATAAGTAAATTTTAAAAATTTAATAAATGTCTCAATACTCTTTCCAACAAGGTCTGGCACTAGGTCACGTACAGTGATATTTGTTCACATGACCAAAAGCTTGGGGTTGACAAAGTAGATTTTAAGAAGTTCTCAAGTGAGAGAAGAGGGACATGAGAAGGTGGAGAGATTTAGGGAGGGAATTCCAAAGCTTGGGGACCAGGCAGCTGAAGGAACAGGCACCAGTGCTGGGGCGAAAGCATTTGAAGATTCAGAAGAGGAGCACAGAGAATTCGGAGAGTTGTGGGGGTCTGAGGACGTTAGAGACGGGGGGAGGGGTGAAGTCATGGAGAGATTGGAAACCAGGGGTGAGAGGTTATTGAAATCAAGGACAGAAAACTCTTGGAGATGGAAGGAGAGAGCAGGGCAATGGGATTGGTTCCGAAGTCCTTCAGCCAGAGAGCCAGTATAGGCACATGTGCAGTATAGGCATCTGGCTGTGTGCTAAGGATCAGTAGCAATTCCTCTCTATCCCTGATTCCCTGTGCTGAACAAATGGTGGTGTAGTTGTGGAATACAGTTGGGAGCAGGCTTATAAATAGCACAGGAGCTGAATTGGTGGTCTCTGTGCAGGACGTGCTGCTGTGCAAGTTTGCAATGTGGTGTCACAACTAATTGACAACTTGGGACTTGTTAAATCTCAGCAGCATAGGCTCAGTCCATGTCCCTCCCAGCTTACTTCATGAAAAATATCATTAAAATTTGAGCGCAGCATTCATCAAAGCACTGCTTTCTGTTGCTCTGTGGTCATTTAATTCAGGCGACGGAGTTTTGTTCAGGCCCTGTCGAGAATATCAATCACACTCTGCTTGATGATCAATCTTTGTCTTATTGATGAGGGCCGGTTGGGCTCGGTTTTTGATCTGGAGTCCAGAGGGTGAACAAGTGACAGAAATCAGTTTGATTTAATTGTGTCTGTTTCAGTATCTTTGATCCAATTAATTGTGTGTGTGAGAATCCTGTGATTCCTCAACTCTGTTATTGGAATGATCGACTCACTTAGGCCATCGAAATGATTGCTCAGCTGGCTTTTCAAAACCATGTAAACAGGGGGAATGGTGACTCCCAAAAGAATTTGCTGATCCTGAGATGGTCTGTTTGTAGCTGGTGCTTAATTCTTAGGACTTTTCACCAGAAACATTTCATTAACCATGGGTACGTTTTATGTCAAACTAGTTACTTCTTGTTAATAAATCATTGTTGCTCTGTGTAATTTGGGTGGATGTGCTATAAACATTTCCTCTCACCCAATTCCTTTCAGAATTATCCAAATTTCAATGGGTTATTTTTGACGTGCGTCTGCTGGCAAATTCAGCATCAGATTTTCACATCACAGGGTCCACCAAAAGTATATGTGACTAACGAACATCTTAATGATGGTGATGGAAGGAAAATTATTGGGCCTAAGCAATGGTCTTCAAACTGATCACAGAATTATAGCTGTTCAGAAGGAGGACATTCGGCCCATTGTGTCTATAGCAATTCTATCCTCTAGTGCTAATCTCCAGCCTTTTCCTCATATCGTTTCCATCTAAATGATCATCCAATGTCCCTCTCCAGTGCCTCAACCGAACCTGCCTCCACCACAATTCCAGCCCATTCCCTAACCACTCGCTGTGTGAAGAAATGTTATCTCCCACAACCCTTGCTTCATTGGCGCATCACTTCACATCGATGTCGTCTTGTTCTTTTCTCAGGAACAATCTGTCCCTCATCCACTCTGTCCAGCCCCACTCATGATTTTGAAAACCTCTATCAGGATTTCCCTGTTGTTATGTTAGTCTGTGCCTCATTGCTTGGCCAGAGGTTACAACAACTCAGTGCATGTGATTGTTTGCTGTGATCTGTGGGTTTATACATACAGCAGGATATTTGTACCTGATGTGGCAATGCTTATGTTAACTCCTGTATGATGTGGATAAGTAGTGCTGAAAGATTCAATAGATGTCTATTCCAGCTCCTGGTACGTGCATGTACTGCAGTGACAGACAGTGTAATGCCTGAGCCAAAACTAAACTATTTGGTTACGTATACATCCATCAGAGTGTCATGTTTCAAGTGGCCCCAGTTACATGGAGTCCGAGATCCCTCTCCATTCGTCAGTGGTCTTCAGAGACTAAAATCGAAGACTTAAAGATCGCCTGGTGGTACAGAACTTGCCACATTGTCAAAGTTAGGACAGATTAACACAGCTGCATGAGTACCAAATTTCAAAGTGAAATAACTGCACACAGGCGGGTATCCCATTAACCATGTCATCCTTTACTTACATGGCTACAGTGGATGGACTCTGACCAGCCAGCTCAGAGCCAGCTCCTAGACTGAGAAGACTCACTGTTAACATATATGTTTGTAAACCGCCACAGTAGCGCCCAACAGCGGCAGTGCTTATTTTTCCCCAGTACCCATGTCGTGCGCGTGTAGGTGTAGAAGAAAATCCGAGTGCAGAAAACGTTATTCATACTCCATTCACCAGGAAGAAAAAAACCACCCGAGTGGCCAGTGACAAGCCCTGCTCATCACAGGGGGATGCTGAGTGATCAAAAAGGTGAAGGAGAGGGCAGGGACTAAATCAAAATGGACTCAGAGGGAGAAATAAAACACTGCACATCCTGTTTCCCACCTCTCCCTGAAAATCTTGAGGCTGTTGGTAGACACCGTGTGCTCCTTTCTTTTTTTGTTCCTTTTTCTTTTGCTTTCTTTTTATCTTCAGCGGTAGTGCTTATTTTTCCCCAGTACCTATGCCGTGTATGTGCAAGTGTCTGACACAGTGAAGAACGACAAGTGTGTAAATCTTTATTTATTTTCCACCACCAGGAAGAAAGGAAACACCCGAGTGGCCAGTGACAAGCAGTGCCTTTCTCAGAGGGCACCTCTCCTGTTTACATCAGTCAGCCAAGGCTCCCTGATTGGCCCAGGTTAACAACCCCAATCAAGGATGTTGTAGTCAGTGAGATCCACCTGGCTCTTGTTCAAATCACTACACAAAGGAAACAACAGTTTATGCTGCACTTTTTTAAAAAAAGTGCTGAGTTTCCAACCAGTCTTTTCTCATGAAATATAAATTGTTGTTCCCTTTGAGACTTGACATCTGTCCTGACAAGTGAGAGATGAAAATCAACTGGACTGAAGGTGCAGAGCTTTGACTCCCCTGAGATTAAAGAGTTTCTATGTGTTACAAGCTGATTTGATGGTTTAAAGCCTTTCAGAGTCTGTAGGATGCCACCAAAAATCCTGTCTGCCTCACCCTTCGTACTGTTATTAAAAAAAACACTCTTCCATTATCTGAATTAGAATTAGGTTTATTGTCACTTGTACCCTCACAGTGCCAGCTCAGGTACAAATCTTAGATACAAAATAGAGAAATAAAGATGAAACAAATGACATTACAGTGATTCATGGTATACATTAGAAAGTAAGACAAAGTTAAAAAGGATTAACATTACAGTCTGATAAACAAATTGCAGAGACACATTACATTGCAGTAGATCACCGTGGGAGCCTTCCACACATAGTCTGACTCAGCTCTCAAACCACTGATCGCTTGCGCCAGAACCCAATCTACCAACTGTCCCTGCTCCGCTCCAGATCTCCAGCCTACTCCTCTCCGGTTCTCATCCTGCTCCACCACAGGACTCCAACCCATTCCAGGCCTTAACCACTACGCTCCAGGCCTCCAGCCCACTCTGGGCCTCCAGCCCTCTCCACTCAGGATCTCTAGCCCACTCTGTTCTACTCCGGGCCTCAGCCTGCTTTGCTCTGGGCCTCCAGCCCACTCTATTCCACTCTGGGCCTCCAACCTGCTCCACTCTGGGCCTCCAGTCTGCTCTGCACCAGGCCTGTAGCCCATTCTGGTCCACTCTGGGCCTCCAGCCTGCTCTGCTCTGGGCCTCCAACCCGCTCTGCTCCACTCTGGGCCTCCAGTCTGCTCTGCTCTGGGCCTCCAGCCCATTCTGGGCATTAGCCATTCCAAGATAAATTTTATTTTAATAAAACATTTTAACGTCTTTGGGGAAAAAAAGAGAGGAAAGTGAAGAAAGAAAAAGTGGATAGACAGATGAGCTCTGGGCTGAGGAGCCTGGATGCTGCCTACTCTGCAGTCACCATCTTGGAATCTGCTTTCCCTTTCCTGACGTCTTGGCAAACCATGGTGTGGGATGTGGTGACTGTCCCTTCCTCACATCTGCACCTCCTGATGCTGCCTGGCTTGTTATGTTCCTCCAGCCTCCTGCTTGTCTCCTTTGGATTCCAGCATCTGCAGTTTTTTTGTCTCTTCCCCACTATCGGCAGCCCGAAGCATTCTTTTAGAGGAGGATCCCACTTTCCCCCAAAAACCTGCCATCCTGTTTCCAGTGAGTGAAGGACTTGGGTCCACCGGCTGGTCCATCGGATAACTGAGAGTTGGCAATGCCAGGGACAAGCTGTAGCTCCCTCACTAACGTGCTTGGAATTGTTTATAGTGCTGGGCATGAGCCGCGAAACCATTAAGTTAATGCATTGTGGCGAAGTAAAATTTTAATCATGAATCACAAAGCAAAAACATTTTATTCGCACCGTCAGACTGATGGAACTCTGTTTGGTTGTGTCTGATTTCCTTTATCATAACATTGGCATTCATCAACTGAGACCGAAAACCAAGTCAGTCTCACCTGAAAGGAAGATTGACGTGTTCTTAATACTCTTTCAATAACTAATTTCCAGGATAAATGTGATTAATTTTCGCTTTGTCTATGCAGCAGAAGTGTGTGTATTTTTTCGGGATTAATTACCTGCAGATAATCGAGCAGTCTCTGAAATTAGAATCTTACAGCTCAGGAGCAGGCTCTTTCAGGCTTGCGATAGGAAGAAGGGGACTTGACTCAGAGGGCACACACATTAGTACAGAGGGAATAGTGAACTGCTCCATTTGGATATGTTCCACCTGGCCTTTTCTCATTGGAACAGAGAAGGATGAGGGGTGACTTGATAGAGGTTTATAAGATGATCAAGGGAATAGATAGAGTAGACAATCAGAAACTTTTTCCCCGGGTACAACAGAGTGTTACAAGGGGACATAAATTTAAGGTGAAGGGTGGAAGGTATAGGGGGGATGTCAGGGGTAGGTTCTTTACCCAGAGAGTGGTGGGGGCATGGAATGCGCTGCCTGTGGGAGTGGCAGAGTCAGAATCATTGCTGAACTTTAAGTGGCAATTGGATAGGTACATGGATAGGTGCTTAAGCTAGGACAAATGTTCGGCACAACATCGTGGGCCGAAGGGCCTGTTCTGTGCTGTATTGTTCTATGTTTTATGTTCTATGAATTGGCTGAGGCCCAGTGTCTGACCAATCGGTGTACGGGGACTGTATACCGGGCTTTAAACTGACTGTCGGGTGAAACTTAGAAAGCAGGAGTAGGGTAGGCTATTCATCCTTTTGAGTCTGCTACCCCTTTCATTATGATCATTGGATTTGATTGATTGTAGTCACATGTACCTAAGTACAGTGAAAAGATTTGTTTTGCGAGCATACAGGCAGATCATAGGAAATACAAATCATAGGGAGCTTAGAGTGAGGCGTACAGGTTACAAAACTGCACAGAAGATGCACAAAGCAAAATTAACATTATATGAAGTTTGGGAGCCCATCCAGCATAGAGATGTACAGCATGGAAACTGACCCGTCCATACCAGCCAGATATCCCACCCCAATCTAGTCCCACCTGCCAGCACCCAGCCCATATCCCTCCAAATCCTTCCTATTCATATACCCATGATTTCGAGGCGAGCATAAGAGGTACAGTTAGCAAGTTTGCAGATGACACCAAAATTGGTGGTGTAGTGGACAGCGAAGGGGGTTACCTCAGATTTCAACAGGATCTGTACCAGATGGGCCACTGGGCTGAGAAGTGGCAGATGGAGTTTAATTCAGATAAATTAGAAGTGCTGTATTTTGGGAAAGCAAACCTTAGCAGGACTTATACACTTAATGGTAAGGCCCTAGGGAGTGTTGCTGAACAAAGAGACTTTGGAGTGCATGTTCATAGCTCCTTGAAAGTGGAGTCGCAGGTAGGTAGGATAGTGAAGAAGGCGTTTGGTATGCTTTCCCTTATTGGTCAGATTATTGAGTACAGGAGTTGGGAGGTCATGTTGCGGCTGTACAGCACATTGGTGGAACCTGGTTCTGGTTTCCTTCCTATCGGAAAGATGTTGTGAAACTTGAAAGAGTTCAGAAAAGATTTACAAGGATGTTGCCAGGGTTGGAGGATTTGAGCTACAGGGAGAGGCTGAACAGGCTGGGGCTGTTTTCCCTGGAGTCTAATAACAGCAGGGAAGAAGCTGCTCTTGAACCTGTTGGTGCATGTGTTCAAGCTTCTGTATCTTCTGCCTGATGGAAGAGGTGATGATGAGATAGTTAGCTTTGCCGAGTTGCTGGGTTACTGTGCTAGGTAACATGAGACCTCTGCACAATAACCCAGCAGCTCAGCGAGCTAACCAACTACCTCATCTACAACCTGAGCAACAGATCTTCACCAAAATGTTAAAGGGGTGATCATGGCTAATTGTCCAACTTAACAACCTGTTTCTAATTTCTCCCCATGCCCCTTTGATCCCTTTAGCCTATATCTAACTCCTTCTTGACAGCATTCAAAGTTTTGGCCTGAACCACTTTCTGTGGCAGAGAATTCCACAGGCTCCCCACTCCCTGGATGAAGAAATGTCTCCTCCTCTCAATCCTAAATGGCCCACCCCATCTCCTTTGACGATGACCCTTGGTTCTGGACTCCCTGGTTATCGGGAATGTCTTTCCCCTGTCTAGTCCTGTTAGAATTTTATAGGTTTCTATGAGATTCCTCCTCCATTCTTCTGAATTCAAGTGAATATAGTCCTAACCAATTCAACCTCTCCTCATACATCAGTCCTGCCATCCCATTGGTCTGGTAAACCTCTATTGCACCCCCTCTATAGCAAGGACTCTAAAACTGTACACAACATTCCGGATGTGGTCTTAACAAGGTCCTGGACAATTGCAGCAAGCTATCCTTGTTCCTGTCTCGGAATCCTCTCGCTGTGAATACCAACGTGCCACTTGCCTTCTTCACCACCTGTTGCATGTGCATTGCTGACTTGCAGTGACTGGTGTATAAGAACACTCCGGTCACATTGTGCATTCCCCTCTCTCAGCTTACATCTTTCAGATAATATTCTGTCTCTCTCTTTTTGCTACTCAAGTGGATACCCTCCCGTTTATCCACATTATAAGACCATAGGAGCAGAAATTAAGCCATTCAGCCCATTGAGTCTGCTCCACCATTCAATCGTGGCTGATAGGTTTTTCAACCCCATTCTCCCACTTTCTCCCTGTAACCTTTGATCCCCTTGACAATAAAGGTCTATCCATCTCTCTTTGAAATATACTCCATGACCTAGCCCCCACAGCCTTCCGTGGCAATGAATACTACACAGTCACCATTCTCTGGCTGAAGAGGCTTTTCCTTATCTCTATTCTAAGGGTCTTCCCTTTACTCTAAGGCTGTGCCCTTGGGTCCTTGTCTCTCTTGCCAATGGAAACATCTTCCCAATGTCCACTTTGTCCAGGCCATTTGGTATTCCATAAGTTTCAATTAGATTCCCCCCTCATCCTTCTAAACTCTATTGAATATAGACCCAGAGTCCTCAAACATTTCTGCTATGTTATATAGCCCTAATGGGCAGTGCTCATAATTTATTTGCTTAAGTAATCAGATGGGTCATCTGGTGATGGGTTATATAAAAATGAAAAGTGTCGGGTTCTTAGGGTTGTTAGATGTTCAAGATTTAGATGTAATTGTCATGTGTACTCAAGTACAGGATTACAGTAAAAAATGTCAAATGCCGTCACACACACACACACACACCCATTTTAGGTACAAAGATATAAAAAAAACTCTGGTACAAACTGGTAAGAACATATAAGAACATAAGAACCAGGAGCAGGAGTAGGCCGCCGCCCTTCGAGCCTGCCCCACCACTCAGTAAGATCGTGGCTGATCTTTTCGTGGGCTCAGCTCCACTTACCCGCCCTCTCACCCTATCCCTTAATTCCTTTATTTTTCAAAAATAAACCTTAGCTTTAAAAGTGATTACTGAAGTAGCGTCAACTACTTCTCTGGGCAAGGAATTCCATAGATTAACAACCCTGTTGTTGTGGTTCTGTTCGCCGAGCTGGGAATTTGTCTTGCAAACGTTTCGTCCCCTTGTCTAGGTGACATCCTCAGTGCTTGGGAGCCTCCTGTGAAGCGCTTCTGTGGTGTTTCCTCCGGCATTTATAGTGGCCTGTCTGGGCCTCTGGGTGAAGAAGTTCCTTCTCAGTTCAGTTTGAAACCCGCTCCCTCTAATCTTGAGGCCATACTCTCTTGTCCTAGTCTCACCCACCAGTGGAAACATCCTCTCTATTTCTATTTTATTGATTCCCTTCATAATTTTATATGTTTCTATAAGATCCCGCTCATTCTTCTGAATTCCAATGAATATAATCCCAGTCTATTCAGCCTCTCCTCATAAGCCAACCCCCTCAACTCCGGAATCAACCTAGTGAACCTCCTCTGCACCCCCTCCAGTGCCAGTACATCCTTTCTCAAGTAAGGAGACCAAAACTGCACACAGTACTCCAGGTGTGGCCTCACCAGCACCCTGAACAGCTGCAACATAACCTCCCTGCTTTTAAACTCAATCCCTTTAAAAGGTTAAGTATTACCTTTATGGAATAAATAGAAAAATAAAGAAATAAGGTAATAGTTTACATTGAAGTCCTTAATATAAACTGGAAAAATGAAAGAGTAATGTTAAAAGTTCAACGTCCTTTGATGAGTGCTTGCTGGGGCTTCAATCTCCTCCACTTAGCTTGCTTATCACTCATTATAGTACAGTGGTACTGTCCCCCTCCTCTGACTCAGAAGGTAGGGTTCACATGCACCAACCCAGACATGGTCAAACGTGTATGTGTGCTTCTGTGATTTCTCTCGATGGGTGAAAATGTTTGGAGAAATGCCACAAACTGGAATGAGGAGAGCTCAGTTGAGCAGCAGCCAGACTCCGGCTTTAGTTTCAGAGATTTCCGTTTGCGTTGTGGTGTGCCGATGAGCTTGTCCGAGTTGAGAACCATTACGGCTCCAAAGTGAGCCAGAGGGTCCTGGGGAATCCACTCTTTGCTCTAAACAGCAACTTTGGTTCGAAGTGAGGTGAGGTGACGATTGAAGAGGAGAAGTGGCCTCTGCTAAGCGATGGCTTCTTGTTTTGCTGCACTGCCTGCATTTCTGGGCAGCGTTTGGGGGCTCTATATTGACCCAAGCTGCAAGATAACTCGGTCAGGGATCCTCCCGAATCTGATCCGTGTTAGCAACACCAAACAGCCTCTCACACCTTTCACACTCCCCATTGATCACTATGACGACGCTGCTCCTTTAACAAGGTTAGGTTGTCCTTGGTTTTGTCTTCAGTGGGGTCGTAAATGGATAGATTCCGAAATGTCTGGGTTTATTTACTTGAAGAAGCTTTTAAGTTTTTAAACAAACCCTTGTACAATGGAAGGAGAGTGGCCAGTTCTCCCAGCTCAGTTTTCCTCTGGTTTAGTTTGGTTTTAGTAGTCTGGCTGTTCAGAGCTGCTGGTCAGTTTGAGGCTGCTGGTCACAGAAACAGCTCCAAGGAAGAAGGTGTTCCATGCTGAATCGCTCTGACATCTCTCTCTCTCTCTCTCTCTCTCTCCTGTAAAGACCCTGTGTTTGATTTTACCTGGTTTTGCCAAGGGATGTTTCTGGGGATTGTTGCAGGAATTTGGAACAGCATCATTAAGTTGGGATAATCTGTTGGGTTTTCAGAGAAGTTAAATTATTCTGTATTCCGTTCTCTTTTGTTTGTGTTTCATTTGGTAATCTTCTAAATAAATTCTGTTTTGTTTAAAACTAAGTGTTTGGGCCAGCTGCATCACTCCTGGACTATCCACTCTACACCTGCTTAAAACAACTCGCAAAGTTAGGGTCTGGCCTACCTTCTTCAAATGTTTCGAGGGGGTCTGGACTGGTCCATAACACCACTCAGGAGTGGAGTATTATAATTCCTTTCCCTAAATCCAGTATTACTGGACTTGTAGAGATGCTTAGCATGGAAACAGACCCTTCGGTCCAACTCCTCCATGCTGACCAGATATCCTAAATTAATCTAGTCCCATTCGCCAGCGCTTGGCCCATATCCCTCTAAACCCCTCCTCTTCATATACCCATCCAGATGCCTTTTAAATGTTGTAATTTTACCAGCCTCCACCACTTCCTCTGGCAGCTCATTCCATACACACATCACCCTCTGTGTGAAAAAGTTATCCCTCGGGTCCCTAATAAATCTTACCTCCTCCTTTTTAACCTATGCCCTCTAGTTCTGGACTCCCCCAACCCAAGGAAATGATATTGACTAGTTACCCTATCCATGCCCCTCATAATTTTGTAAACCTCTATAAGGTCACTCCTCAGCCTCCAATGCTCCAGGAAATCAGCCCCAGCCTATTCAACCTCTCCCTGTAGCTCAAACCCTCCAACCCTGGCAACATCCTTGTAAATCTTTTCTGAACCCTTTCAAGTTTCACAACATCCTTCCAATAGGAGGGAGACCCAGAATTGCACAGAATATTCCAAAAGTAGTCTAACCGATGTCCTGTATAGACACATGACCTCCCAACTGCTATACTCAATACTCTGACCAATAAAGGAAAGCATACCAAATGCCTTCTTCACTATCCTATCTACCTGCAAGTCTACTACTAAAACTGATGAAAAAATGAGTTTCCCAGGCAGTCAACATTGAATGGGTAGAGGTCATTAGGAAGCTGTTTGGCCCATTGAGCCCATGCCAACGCTCTGCAAGAGCAGTCTAGCTATTTCTACCTCTCCCCTGCCCCTTCCTCCAGAGCGCTGCGCTCTTTTTTGTTTCAAATAAAAATCCTGAATTCCATTCCAAAAGCTCCTGTTGAATCTGCTGTCTTTCCACCCAGTCCATTCCAGCTCCTGGCTACTCACTCTGTTATAAAAAATAATCCATGACTTGGAGGAGCTGGTGTTGGACTGGGGTGGACAAAGTTAAAAATCATCGAGGAGAAAGTGAGGACTGCAGATGCTGGAGATCAGAGCTGAAAATGCGTTGCTGGAAAAGCGCAGCAGGTCAGGCAGCATCCAAGGAGCAGGAGAATCGACGTTTCGGGCATGAGCCCTTCTTCAGGAATCATGATTCCTGAAGAAGGGCTCATGCCCGAAACGTCGATTCTCCTGCTCCTTGGATGCTGCCTGACCTGCTGCGCTTTTCCAGCAACACATTTTCAGCAAAGTTAAAAATCACACAACACCAAGTTATAGTCCAACCGGTTTATTTGGAAGCACTAGCTCTTGGAGCGTTGCTACTTCATCAGGTGGCTGTGGAGGAAGATCATAAGACAAAGAATTTATAGCAAAAGATTACAGTCTTATGCAACTGAAGCGATATATTGAACAAACCTAGATTGCTGTTGGGAGTGTATTGCTGGAAAAGCACAGCAGGTCAGGCAGCATCCGAGGAGCAGGAACATCGATGCTTCGAGCTGGAGCCCTTCATCAGAGGCCTCATTCCTGATGAAGGGCTCCAGCCTGTAACGTCGATTTTCCTGCTCCTCGGATGCTGCCTGACCTGCTGTGCTTTTCCAGCACCACACTCTCATATCTGATCTCCAGCATCTGCAGTCCTCACTGAAACCTAGATAGCTGTTAATAAGGTTTTCCTCCTGTCATCTCTGGTTCTTTTGTCAGTCACCTTTAGTCTGGGTCTGGTGGTTCTTAATCCAGTGGCCATTAGAAACATCTTCTCCCTACCTCCCCTGCTTAGATTTCTTGTAATTTGAAAGACCTCTTGTACAGTAAATGCAAGGTGTTGCATTTGGTAAAAACAAACAAGGGCAGGACTTACACAATTAAAAGTAGCCCCTTGCATAGTGTTGTAGAACAGAGAGAGCTAGGAGCTCAGATACATAATTGTTTGAAGTTTGCCTCACATACAGAGAGGGTGCTTGAGAAGGCATTTAGCACACCTGCCTGCATTGCTCAGACCTTTGAGTTTCGGAGTTGGAATGTCATGTTGAGGTTGTTCAGGATGTTGATGAGGCCTCTTCTGGAATACTGTGTCCAGTCCTGGTCACCCTGTTATAGGAGGGATGGTATTAAACTGGAGAGGGTTCAGAAGAGTCTTACTTCACCTGATGAAGGAGCAGCGCTCCAAAAGCTTGTGATTTCAAATGAACCTGTTGGGCTATAACCTGGTGCTGTGGGATTTCTGATTCTGTCCACAGAAGCTTCCAATTATTTCTAAAACTTTCTGTTTCGGTTTGACTTTCTGAATCCTTGGTATGATGTAAAATCAGGCCAAACATAATTTTGGGTTTCAGCATTTCTTGGAATCTTGAATTACCTGAGCAGTGCCTTCTGGGGCACCCATTCTCCCTTGAAATATAAATTTTCATTACCTTTCCTCAGCATTACAATATGTTAATGTCCAGATCTTGGTGTGTACAGAGAAATTTCAAAGTTTGCAGATGCCACAAAACTTGGAAGAATTGTAACCCATGAGGAGGAAAATGTGGAACTCCAAAGGAAATAGGCAAAGTTGACAGAGTAGGCAGAAGAATTTCAATGCGAAGAAGTGAGAGATAATGCACTTTGTTAAGAAGAACTTTGAAAGACAATGTAAGATAGAATGCATTATCCAAAGGGGACTGCAGGAACAGAGGGACCTGGATATCTACATGCACAGACCATTGGAAGTGACAGGACAAGTAACGAGAACAGTTAGTAAAGCATTCAGCATCCTCAACTTTATTACTAGGGACTGTGACAATACTATGGCTTTAAGAAGTGTATTTTGTCCTGGGTGTTTTTATGAAGAAAGGTTGGGACAGAAGAGCCAATTGGAGTACTCAGAGCCAATACAATAAACGGTTTGTGCGGCTTTGGGGTTTTTTTTTAAGATTGGCACAATAGAAGCAGCCTGAATGGGTGGGGTAAAACTCCTACAGAAACAGGATGTTTAGTTTTAGTTTTTAAGTGCCAGTTGCTGGGTTTGAAAGCTGCAGTAATCTCTCCCTGCTATTCTCTCTGTCTCTCTCACTCACTCACTCACTCACTCACTCACTCACTCACTCACTCACTCACACACACAGACAGAGTTTTCCCTTAATATTTGTCCTCCTAGACTTGAGAGCTACATCTAGTTTACTGAATTTGCCTTTGTCAAGTTTGTCTTTCTGGGATGTTAATGTATTGGGACAGTTACTGTTTAGTAATTAAATAATCTATTATTCTGTTAAGTTTTCCAACTGAGTTGTTATTCCAATTTCATCTTTCTTCTGTTGCTTTTTAAATAGAGTATCTGAATAAAGTGTCTACTGCTTCAAGACTGACAGTTTGACCAATTGAATTGCATCTGGAACGCAACACCTGGCACTTACCTTTAAAATAAAAAAAGGGACTAGGATATCTTCTTAATATATTTTGAGGGGGTTTGATCTGGCCCATAACTGGGCTTAGAGTGCAAGAACAAGGAAGTGATGTTGAACTTGTATAAGACACTTGTTAGATGTATTGTTGAAGGTACCACATTATAGGAAGGATGTGAACACATCGGAGAGAGTTGTTTATAAGAACGGTTCCAGCAATGAGAAACTTCGGGGTGACGAGGACAGACTGAAGACGCTGGGACTGTTCTCTTGGAGAGATGAAGGCTGACAGGAGATCAGATAGAGGTTTCCAGCATCATGAGTGGGCTTCACAAAGTAGATAGGGAGATATTCCCACTGGTAAAAGAGACTTGAAGGTGAGAGGAATACATTTAAAAAGGTGTGCAAAAGAAGCAAGGTTGATGTGAGGAAAAAAAAAATCTTTTAGTTAAGGTCTGGAATGCACTATCTGGAAATGTGGTGGAGGCAGTTTCAATTGATGCATTCAAGAGAGTATGGGATGATTATTTGGATATAGGTAGTGTACAGGAATGTGAGGGGAAGGCAGAAAATTAGTATTAGGGGATAGAACCAGTGCAGGGATGATGGGCTGAAGGGCCTTCTCCTGTGCTGTAACAATGCTGTGATTCTGAGTAACATTTTGCTAGGATGCCTGCTGTATGGTTGAAGTGGTTTCTAAATAAAATTGTTGCTGCATGTGCAGGTATTTTGGAAATCGATCCTATTGCTATGACAGACTTGGCAAGTACAATCTCGCACTCGAGGATGCTGAAACCTCCATCAGACTCGCTGCTGACTGGCCGAAAGGTTATTTCCGAAAGGGAAGAGCACTCGTTGGAATAAAGGTGAATGTATTCATCCACCACAGGTGCTGACAGCTCATTGATCCACTCTAGATTTTGTATGTTCTTTCCCTGCGTCTGTTTCATATCCTTTTACGAATCATTTGTTCCGCTAGAGGTTGGGGGGAGTGTGGGTGGGTAAATGGCAGGAATGTGGGATGTGGAGGGGGTGTATAATCAAGAGGAAGATGAACATTTAAGATGGGATGGAGAGGGGGTTAGATGGGGCTGGAAGGGGGTTCCTCAAGATTTGTTAATTTAATTTAACTTCAAATTTCACAACATGGTGCTCTGTCCTGGTCTGTTCCGTAATGATAACCATTCTGCTACAAATATAGAAGCACGTGTCTGAGTCGGTGAAAGACTTGACCTGGACACTGGATGAGCAACAAATGAGCAATTTAGTTGAATCATCCTCAAACTGTGCTCCTTGTTAGTGGTCAGAATCACAAAGGATTTTGATAAATTAATGAAGTGAGTCTACCTCCAAACGCTGAAGGTAACTTGTGAAAGAACCACACACAAGAAAGCCAAGGCAGTGAATAGTCTTATGGGGTCCAGATGTGACTCAGTCATAGACTTCGAAAGGGATTTAGAGTCATAGAGATACACAGCACAGATTCAGATCCTTTGGTCCAACTCATCCATGCCAACCAGATATCCTAAATAAATCTAGTCCCATTTGCTAGCATTTGACCTGTATCCCTCTAAATCCTTCCTGTTCATGTACCCATCCAGATGTCTTTTTAATCTTGTAATTGCTGTTCACAAGAGCTGACACATGCTTAATGATCTTCTTCTATCCCCCTCCCTCAAGGTGGCACGGAGGCTCAATGGTTAGCATTGCTGCCTCACAGCGCCAAGGACCTGGGTTCGATTTCACCCTCGGGTGACTGTCTGTGTGGAGTTTGCACGTTCTCCCTGTGTCTGCGTGGGTTTCCTCTGGGTGCTCTGGTTTCCTCCCACAGTCCAAAGATGTGCAGTTTAGGTGGATTAGCCGTGGGAAATTACCCATAGTGTTCAGGGATATGCGGGCTAGGTGGGTTCTCTAGGGGAAATGCAGGGTAGGGGGCTGGGTGGGACTCTCTTCGAAGATCAGTGTAGACTCAATGGTCTGCTTCCCACCGTAGGGATTCTATAATTCTACTATTATTGAGACATACAGCAAAGTACAGGTCGTTCTGTCATTGCTGATGAAGGACTTATGCCTGTAACGTCAACTGTCCTGCTCCTCAGATAGAGTCATAATCATAGAGATGTACAGCATGGAAACAAAACCTATGGTCTAACCCATCCATGCCGACCAGATATCCCAATCCAATCTAGTTCCACCTGCCAGCACCCGGCCCATATCCCTCCAAACCCTTCCTATTCATATACCCATCCAGTTGCCTTTTAAGTGGCGCAATTGTACCAGCCTCCACCACTTCCTCTGGTAGCTCATTCTATACACGTACCACCCTCTGCATGAAAATGTTGCCCCTTAGGTCTCTTTTATATCTTTCCCCTCTCACCCTAAACCTATGCCCTCTAGTTCTGGACTCCCCCACTCCAAGGAAAAGATTTTGTCCATTTATCCTATCCGTGCCCCTCTGCTGCCTGGCCTGCTGTGCTTTTCCAGCACCACACTCTCGACTCTGATCTCCAACATCTGCAGTTCTCACTTCCTTCTTCTGACCAAACTACACTAATCCCATTTCCCTGCTGTTGGCCCATAGCCTCCTATGTCCTGGCTTTTTAAGAGCTCACTCAGATGCTTCTTAAACGTTGCGAGGGTACCTGCCTGCATCACCCTCTTGGACAGTGTGTTTCACATATGTACCCAGTCTTGTTGAAATTGTTTTTGCTCAGAAACCCTCTAATCCACTTGCTCCTCGCCTTAAATGTATGCCGTCTAGTCTTAGACATATAACTGCCTTGCTAATGAATCCCAGCGCGAATGGTGGAGGCAAAAGTGATTCTACAGCTGTCCACAAGAGCAGCCAGATAGATACTTTTAATTAAACTGGTCCAATGTGTATGAAACACCTCTGGACTGCCTCATTACCACAGAGTGCAGTGGAGGTCGGGACGTTGGGTGCCTTCAAGGCAGAGATTGACACACTCTTGATTTCGCAAGGAATTAAGGGAGAGTGCAGGTAAGTGGAATTAAAACGCCCATCAGCCATGATTAAATGGTGGAGTGGACTCGATGGGCCGAATGGCCTTCCACTCCTATGGTCTTATGGACTGGGTGAGAGAGAGCCCGCACCTTCTGTTTGAGAGATCGAGTCTCTAACACCATACCATTAACGTCCCGACACTTTACTTACCTATCCCGGTGGGATTTGAATGAAGGGCATCCATCTGGGATTCTGCAATACTAGCCCAGAAACAGGCCACCGCTTCCCCCTCAAATAGTGACAGCTTTATCTTTCAATTGTGTTGAACCATCACCCTGTCAGTTACCAATGAAATCCACTGACCCATTGTAGACTGGGGAAGAACAGGCATGATTCTTTCACCAGATAGCTCTACAGTGCCCTCCCAGACAGCATGGATACAGATAGCAGCCAAGGGTCAAAAGTCTCACTGTCATCGGGATTAAGAAAGATCTTAAAATGAGCAAAAATGCCAAGGCGTAGCAAGCTCTCGAGTGAGTGCAGCTAGTTGGGATTTATGAGCTCGGAGCTGAGGAACACAATGCCAGAAGAATGAATTTGGGAAATGCTCAGCCATGTCAAATTCTGTTGGATAACTTGGGACATTTTACTGCATGAAAAGTGTTTTATAAATGTATCCATATTAAGTATGTGAATAACAGAATGGCCTGTTGTAACTCGAGAGCACTGTCAAGGACTCCTCTAATTCCATTGGAAAAGAGACAGAGAGATCCTCGGTTTCACATTGAGTTGGATGCAGAAAGAAGAAAAGGATAAGGATGTTTCAAATAGACTTGGGATTATTTAACTGCGAGATTGAGAATCTAACATTGAGGCCTTCTCCTTACAGAGGTACGCTGAGGCAGAATCTGCGTTCGAACTGGTCTTGCAGCTCGATAAAGACTGTGATGATGCTGTTAAGGAACTGTTCAAAGTTCGTATGTTTAGACTGATGGTAAAGGAGATATTTTTATTCAAATCTTTGCTGATTTTAGAAAAATTAATGATCGAGGCAACTCATATAAAAATAATTACTTTCTCATGTGTTGTCTGTAATTGCATGGATTATCATCAAAACTTCTTGCTGCGATTTACTGTAATGTGGAGCTTATGAATTGTATAATCATTGTATTACACTTCAGCAAGAGGACTTTAGCCATTTCTACTCTATAGCCCTGCAAGATCTCTCCCTTTAGGTTCTTATCAAATTCACTTTGGAAATTCGCAGTTGACTCTGCCTCTCCACTCACTCAAGCAGTGCTTTCTAATCTATTAAAAATGCGTTCCCTAGTATTCCCCCTCCTTCTTTTACCAATATCCTCTAGTTCTCAAACCTTCCACCAGGGGGAGCAGATTCCCCCATCTCTGCTGTCCAAACCTCTCATGAGTTCAAAGGCTTTGATTGAAACTTCCTTCAACATTGTATTCTAGAAGGCCATAAGTCATAGCAGCCGAAGGAGGCCATTCAGCCCGTTTAGTCTGCTCTGCCTTTCAAATAGATCTTGGCTGATCTGATAATCCTCAACTCCCCTTTGCTGCCTTATCCCCATATCCCTCGATTCCCGTTCTGATGAAAAATCTGTCTATGGCAGCCTTGATTATACTTAAGGACCCAACCTCAAGACCCCTCTGCGGTAAAGAATTCTACAGATTCTTGGCCATTTCAGAGGGCAGTTAAGAGTCAACCAGCTCACTGTGGGTCTGGAGTCCAGGCCTGACAACATAAGGAAGAAATTCCTCCTCACCTCTGTCTTAAACATGCAACCCCTTATTCTGAGATTAAGCCCTGTGGTCCTAGACACAGTCAAGTCCTCTAAAGAATCTTGTATGTTTCGATAAGGTCTCCTCTCAATTTTCTGGATTCCAATGAGTACAGGCCTGATCTACTCAGCCTCTCCTTATAAGACAGTACCTTCAACTCAGTAACAGCCCAATACCTCAAATGTCACTCTATCTTAGATAAGCAGCTAAAACAGTTTGCAATATTCTAATTATAGTCTTAAGAGCGCCTTGTATAGTTTTTAACAAAACTTCAATACTTTCATGTTCTATTCTCTTTGAAATAAAAGCCAACATTCGAATTGCCTTCCCTGTAACCCAGTGAACATGCATGAATACCACCTCAAAAGCCCCTGTGCAGTAGCTTTCTGCTGACTTGCCCCATTTAAATGATCTTCAACTCCTTTACCCTTCAATTAAAGAACAAAATATTCCCCTGGCTTCTCCAGTCTATTCACAGAACTGTCCCTGGATCTATTCTTGTAAAGCTTTACCCTCTTAAAATCTTCACATTTTTCTTAAAACATCAACATTTCCCATTCCTGGACACTAGGTGGTTCCTTGAAGGAGCATTCCTTGCAGTCTGTGAAACTCCTACCTACAGGAAAACCATTAATTAACCGACTGTGGGTCAAACAATTCACAATCCAGGTTTTAATGTGGGAAACACAGCACGCGGTGAACTCCCAGAAGCAGCGATAATACTGACTGAACAATTAGTTTTACTGATGTTGGGTTGAAGAACAGGACCTCCTGACCCCACCCATTCATTTCTCTGTAAGATAGTAGCATGGAATCTTTTGCACCCATCTGAGAGAGCATTTGGGTTTGTTGTTGAACACGTCATCTGAATTAGGGTGCTCTTATAGTTGCTGACTCTGGTACTGGTCTGAATTACGTGTTCACATTTCTGGAGCAGGACTTGAACCTATGACGCTCTCACTGAGCATAGAGAGCACTGTTAACCATGGGGAGTATTTATAACCTGCCGCCCAGTGTGTTTTATTGCAACAAGCACAAACTCAAAGTCTTGTCAAATGATAGCCTCACTGTTTAGTCACTGGTACCCTCCTCTTCAATCTTGACTGGATTACCTGACTATTTTCTGTCTGTCTTATTCAGGATTGACGGGGACATTCAGTAATTATATCGGCCTATTTTATCTTTTGCTGACGAGGATTACCCAAGGTACAGGACGGGACTCTAAATAGGCATCTCAACCTGTCTGAAACGTTCCTTCAGAGAGGCAACTTTCCCTGTAACTATGGGGAGTTGGAGTCAACAAACAGTCATTTTGGAGGTGGTTATTTGAGTGTGAGAGAACATATACTTTACATAATGCCCAGTCACACACATGTATCAAAACACTTCCATCAAATCCCGTTCACTCACAGAGGGGTGAGGAGGCAGAACCTTCTGCCACAAGTTGAGTGAACAGCACAGACATAATAGAGGACAGTTAGATAAATAAACAGAAGGATATCGCTAAGAGTGTGATGGCCATGGACAGGGTGAAAAGACAGCAGCTGTTCCCTATAGTTGAAGAGTCAATAACAAGTTTGACATAACTGGGTCCTGTCACCAAGCTCCCCCCCCACCTTTATTTACTCGTGCACAGTGCACTGGCTGTACCCAGCCAGCTCAGAGTCAGCCCTCAGCTGCGGAGATTCTATTCTCCTCGTTTTGTTTTAGGTGCAGTTAACTCACAGGCCTCAGTCCAAGCACTAAAAAGTGAAAACACATGCAAAAAGAAAGTGTGCAAGCACTAAAAAAACCATAGTGCAAAGGCCAAGCCCCACCATGAAATGATCATAGTCCTTGCCCAAAAAAACAAAAAAAGAGTAACACACAGGCTGCGACCAGCTAGTGAAATACCAAAACCATAGTTCCCCAGTGAAAACTAAACTGGAACACTATAGATTAGATTCCCTACAGTGTGGAAACAGGCCCTTCGGCCCAACAAGTCCACACCGACCCTCCGAAGAGTAACCCACCCAGACTCATTCCCCTACCCTGTATTTATTCCTGATTAATGCACCTAACACTACGGGCAATTTAGCACGGCCAATTCACCTGACCTGCACTTCGTTTGGACTATGGGAGGAAACCAGACCAAACCCACACTTTTACTGGGAGAATGTGAAAACTCCACACAGACAGTAGCCTGAGGCAGGAATCGAACCCGGGTCCCTGGCGCTGTGAGGCAGCAGTGTTGACCACTGAGCAACCTTGCCACCCAAACTGGCTGTGCAGTCAGCCAGCACAGAAATCCGTTTTTCAGACAAGAATAACAATAACACACTGGCTGTGGCCCAGCCAGCTCAGAGTCAGTCCTCAACTGAGGGGATTCCAATCCCTGGTTATATCGGTCAGCCAGGGCGCTCCTGGTTGGCCCAGGTTAACAGCCCCAATCAAGAACCTCGTGGTCAATGCAGTCAACCTGATTCCTGTCACTACAAAAGGGGCATTATATTCAGGTGGAAGGCAGGAGGTTCAGTGGGCATTTAATGACACTTTTTCTCCCCCAGAGGATGGTGGGAGTGTGGAGCCTGAGGGGTTTGTAGAGATGAGAAACCTCCCCAGACTTTAACCTATACTTGGATGAACATTTAAAATTCATAACATTGAAGGCTATGTGCCAAGTAGTGGAAATTGGGAGCAGTATAGATTAGATCAGCACAGACCCGATGGGCCAAAGGGCCTTTTCTCGAACCCTGTGACTCCATGTTTGTGTAAGATGAAGGGGAGGGAGAGGAGTCTCACAAGGAACATGAACACTAAGACAACCAGTTGTGACAAATTGGCTGTTTCACTGATATAAATACCTTATTATGTCAGACAGATGCTTGTCAAAATTCAGTGACTAGAATTCTTGAGCAGCTTATTGTCGGCAACCTGAATGAGTTGACCAAAATAATTGCATCAAAGACTTGGCAGAGAGCTTGATGGAGAAGGTAGTCCTGAGGCCAAACACTGGAACTGATGGCACTTGTGTGGAGTGCTGTCTTGATTACTTCTTTGTAACTGGTGGTTACTGCTCTCTTGTGGGATTTTCTTTTACAAGTTAATTTTTGTTTCTATTTGGATCCTGTTACTCTTTGTGTCGAGTGATGAATCATTAGATATGACCCACTGTCTCTAGACAAACGCAGTATAGGAACATTTATACATCTCCTTAATTGCTGCCAGCTCAGCAGAACACACCTCCACTAAGGTTAGCTTTGTTTTGAAAGATATATTAACAAAAATATTGGTGACACTCAAATGTACTTCTCTTCATAAGGGTAAGCAGAGTCAAATTAAATCTGGAGTAGGTGTATATTTTAATGTTGATGAGTGGTATTAAAATTGTTGAAGTCTTTTTTGGACGCTAGGTCATTTCTGTCCTTCTCTCTCCTCTTGGTCCGACGTTATATCTCAATGCAACCTCTCAGAGACCACCCAATCTGTATAACGGTCAGGATTCCCCACATTGACTATCTACTGGCAACTCCGTGCTGATGTTAGGCGCTGTGGGGCCCATTAGGATGCAGACTTGAGACCTCCCCGTGTTAAGTCATTGTAGGATATTTGCATCCAGTTGTGTGAGGGGCCCTACATTTCAGTCACAGGCCAGGAATGGGCCATTCAACGCTAAAGGTGCATGCATCTTCCTGCTTTTCATCTTATCCCTTCAGCAGAGCATTCTCTCCCCTTTTCCCCATGTGTTAATCTAGCTCTCCCTTGAGTGTTATCACCACGTGCCACATTCTGACCGTTTTCTACATAAATAGGTTTCTCCTGCACTGTTTATTGGTTTTAATAGTGACTATCCCTCATACTCTCGCCCACATGTGTAAGTTTCTTCTCTACGTCTATTCTGATCCGCGTTGGCTTGATTGGTTAACTAAATGTGTTCCCCAGTCTACGAGTGGCCCACTTTACATTTCAAACAGAAACCTGCAGAGAAACTGTGCAGAATGTTGGAATAGACGCAGAGAATGCTGGAGAAACTCAGCAGGTCTGGCAGCATCTGTGGAGAGAGAAACCGCGTTAGCATTCATCTAATGACTTGAAAGATTAACTCTGTTTCTGAATCCAGAGATGCTGCCCGACCTGCCGAGTTTCTCCATCCTTCTCTGTGTCTGTTTCAGATTTCTGGCATCTGCGGGACTTTGTGTTTGATCAAGTGGATAAGGTTTAACAGCGTCTCTTTTAATATTTGTTTCAGAACATGGGTTTCACTCAGCAACAAAGCTTAATGGCCCTCCAGCAGTATCAAACTGTCGAGGCTGCTCTACACTCTCGTTTAGAGTTGAATTGTGAGTATTTTTGACTTGCCCATTAGTTTCTCCAGCCAGTTCCTACCTGCTTGGTGTTTAGTGGACACCCTGAAAGGGTTCTGAATTGGAATGTTCTCCATTGTTCCACCACTCTTCCTCTTCTTCACTCCTCGTGCCACACGTTTAAGGGAAAGTCTTGATGTAGTGGGGTCTAGCCCAGGGCAAATGCTCTTGGGGTAGGGGTTCATGTCCTACCATCTCAGCTAGTGGAACTTATATTCAATCAATAAATCCAGAATATAAGGCTAATCTCTGTAATGGTGCCATGATTAGCGTCGCTGATGGTCATAAAGCCCCCACCTGGGTCACTCAGCTCCTTTTGGGAAGGAAATCTGCCGTCCTTACCTGGTCTGTCCTACGTGTTCCTGATGAAGAGCTTATGCCTGAAATGTCGATTCTCCTGCTCCCCAGATGCTGCCTGACCTGCTGTGCTTTCCCAGCACCACACATTTCGACTCTGATCTCCAGCATCTGCAGTCCTCACTTTCACCTATGTGTGACTCCAGCCCCACAGCATTGCGATTAACTCTAGGGTTGGGTTTGATGCTGAATTTGTGAATTTACGCTGGACATGAGGTTTTAATTCCTAATTTGTAACCTTCTTCCTATTTTCACAGTTCAACGGCCAAATTCTGGGACCTTGGAGATCCCTGAGGAAGAGGACTGTTTATACTTGATCGATTGTCCTGTAAATGGGGATCAAACTGAGTAGGTACCAAGTGTTTACTCTTGTGTGTGTGTTTTTTTCCCGTGTGTATGGAAGAAGGTAGGTGCATAGGCCAGCAGGGCGTTCATAGTTACAGCCTACCTTCCTCAGGCTCAGTGGGAATGTGCACAAGAGGATGTGAGAGTAAACCTCACCTTTAAGAGTTGACCCCAGATCGACACTGACACCTCAGGGTGGCACTGAGCAGGTGCTACATTGCCAGAAAGGTCAAAACGAGGCTTGTTCGCTTATAGAGCTGAAAAACTCTGTAACGTCTGCAAATATACTGCCTGCTCGTCTCTTCGCTGGTTGTGGGATCTTGCTGTGCACAAGCTGCCCGCTGTGACGGCGAATGTGACGACACTGATACTGAACGACAAACTTAAAGCCCTCCCCATCTGGGGTAGGGGTGCAAGGGTGTGTCACTTCTAAGGTGAGAAAGGGGTTTCTTTAAGCGAGAGGGTGCAGGGTGCAGACATGGTCAAGTGAAGCCCCCCACCGCCCCGTCACTGAGGGCCACCCTCTGGCCAGATCCCAAATCCTGCTTCTCACCAGCATCACCCTCCCCAAGATCCTCATCCCATCTCTCAATGTACAACAATGGACTTTCACAAAGGGATCACCAGAAAAGCCTCTCATTGACTGGGGGCCACTGGGGGTGTATGGAGATGGCATTGTGGCATCATGGAGTATAGCAGAGGCCCTTCAGTCCATCAAGTCTGTGCCACCAGAAATATACTACCCCCTGTACGAGTCCCACTTTTCCACATTAGGTCCGTAGCCAGATAGTCATCCAAATACAGAAAAACCTTGGTTATCCAAGCATTAATTATCCAAATTTCAGATTATTCAAACAAGAGTTCAAGCTCCCATAAAAATGTTATCCAAACAATCAATAAGGGTGGCATGGTGGCTCAGTGGTTAGCACTGCTGCCTCACAGCGCCAGGGGCCCGGGTTCAATTCCAGTCTCGGGCAACTATGTGTGTGGAGTTTGCACATTCTCTTGTGTCTGTGTGGGTTTCCTCCCAAAGGTGTGCAGGTTAGGGTGAATTGGCCATGCTAAATTGCCCATAGTGTTCAGGGATGTGTGAGTTAGGTGCATTAGTTGGGATAAATATAGGGTAGGGGAATGGGTGGGTCACTCTTCGGAGGTTGGGGGGGACTTGTTGAGCCGAAGGGCCTGTTTCCACACTGATTCTGTTCTAGTCAGTTATTCAAACAAAATAATCCCCTCCCCTCTCGTTCGGATAATTGAGGTTGTTCTGTACTTTGTAAAGGTTTCCCACCTGAACTACCCTCCCAGGTAATGTATTTCAGGTCCCCACCACCCTGCAGGTGAAAAATCTTTTCCACAAATTCTCCCCAACCTCCTGCCTTTCACTTTAAAATTATACCCCTTGTCACTGACCTTCAACTAAAGGAAACAACTGGTCTCATTCCACCCATTCAATGCCCTTCATAATGTCAAAAACCACACAACACTAGATTATAGTCCAGCAGGTTTATTTGGAAGTACCAGCTTTTGGAGCACTGCTCCTTCATCGGTGGTTGTGGAGTAGGATTGTAAGATCTCAGAAGACCTCCACCTCATAATGTCATCCATCTCTAACAGGTTCCTCCCTGCTCAACCTTCTGTGCTCTGAAGAGAAAAACCAGAACTTATCCAGCCTCTCCCTACTTCCGAAATGCTGCATCCCAAGCAGCATCCTGGTGAATCTCCATTTCCAGTGCAATCACAACCTCCCAGAGCTGAGTTGGTGGGGGAGGCAGGGTACTGATGAGCAAACTGTGTGAGGAAGGGTGCAATCTCTCGATCTCTGTGTTTGCGTTCCTGCAAGGCATTGTGGGGGTTGGCACAGATGTGTTTAAAGCTGGACATCCTTCCAAGACGGTATGGGAATCTTTGGTGAAGGGGCGTGTTTGATCTCCGCATTTTCTGTAGCAACTCCATGGCTCCCTGTTGGTTTACTAACTGGAGGCAGAAGACAGGCCCAACAGTGAGGGACCTCTTCACAGCGTTTCACTGAGAGGATTTTCTGTTACACAACTGAGAGAAAGTGAGGTTGGATGCTGAGCATCTGGCAGAGTGTGGTGAAGTTAATCTTCTTCATAAAACGAAGGGCAGAACGGAAAACAGCATTTGGGCTCGCCAAATCAACAGGAGCGTGTGGCTATGATTAAAGCTATTGGAAAACCCCCACAGGAATTTTACTTTCAGAAGGTCTTATTCGATAGAATTTGTTTTGCCTCAGTGTGGGGTGACTTTCAGGCTTGAGAATTCCTTTCTCCAACTCTGAATGATTACCTTGAGAAATCACATCGCCTCCCCTCCATTCTGTTTGTCTTTAGCTTGAGAGAAACAAAGAGGACTGGTGTAAAATTGAATGCTCCATAAGCATTTACTGGCTGATTTTTGCTACTCTTAATTTTAAAAGAAAATGCACAGATTATGTGCTTTCGGAAGCTGAATAATTGTGCCAGCCTCCACTACTTCCTCTGGCAGCTCATTCCATACACGTACCACCCTCTGTGTGAAAACATTACCCCTTGGGTCCCTTTTAAATATTTCCCCTCTCACCTTAAACCTATGCCCTCTAGTTCTGGACTCACCCACCCTAGAGAAAAGATCTTGAGTATTTGCCATATCCATGCCCCTCACGATTTTATAAACCTCTATAAGGTCAACCCTCAGCCTCTGACGCTCCAGTGAAAACAGCTCCAACCTGTTCAGCCTCTTCCTATAGCTCAAACCCTCCAACCCTGTCAACATCCTTGTAAATCTTTTCTGAACCCTTTCAAGTTTCACATCTTTCCTGTATCAGGGAGACCAGAATTGAACACACTATTCCAAACTGTGGCCTAACCAATGTCCTGTACAGATGCAAAATGACCTCCCAACTCCTATACTCAATACTCTGTCCAATATAGGAAAGCATACCAAATGCCTTCTTCACTGTCCTATCTATCTACAGTTCTACTTCCAAGGAACTATGAACCTGCACTGCAAGGTCTCTTTGTTCAGCAACACTCCCCAGGACCTTACCATTAAGTGTATAAGTCCTGCTAAGATTTATTTTTCCAAAATGCAGCACCTCGCATTTATCTAAATTAAACTCCATCTGCCACTCCTCAGCCCCTCGGCCCATCTGATCCAGATCCTGTTGTACTCTGAGGTAACCTTCTTCCATGTCCACTGCACATCCAATTTTGGTGCTATCTGCAAACCATGCCTCCTAGGTTCACATGCAAGTCATTTATATAAATTACAAAAAATAGTGGACCCAGCATCAATCCATGTGCCACACCGCTGGTCACAGGCCTCCATTCTTAAAAGCAACCTTCCACCACCACCCTCTATCTCCTATCTTTGAGCCAATTTTGTATCCAAATAGTTTACTCCCCCTGTATTACATGTGATAAATCAGCATGGCTATCCTTTTGGTGAAGAGTCTTGTTTTTGTCCAAGAAAATGATGACACGAGTGTAGGACATGTGGCAGTGTACAATATGAGCAGTTGTTTGATGGGACAGAACTTGAATCTTGCTGCAAAGAGAGACATTCGACTGATGTTTTCACACTTCAGGACACACACACAAGAATGCCAAATTTCAAACAATTGAACAGTACAGGAGAGAAGGCTGCTGATTGGTTGGCACATTGATTGTGATTAGCTGAGGTGTTGCCATGGAGAAAGATGGAAAATTTCAGATTCTGCACGTTCCGATTGCATGGATTTCCAAGGTTTTAGCAGGGAAGTACAAACATGTGAATATGCAAACATTGGAAATAGAAGCAGAAAAAAGCCATTTAGCCCCTCAAACCTACTCCACTACTCAATAAGATCACAGCTGATCTGCTCATGTTTCAAACTCCACATTCCCATCTACTCCTCGATTCCACTGCCTAACGAGAATCTATCCATCTTGCTTTCAAAACTATTCAATAATCATACCTGCACCTTGTCTTGAGGCAGACAGTTGCAAAGTTAAAGAAGCCTCTGAAAGAATCACCTCTGTCATAAAAGGGCTAACCCCAATTTTAAAAATGCAGGAAGCATTCTTTTACATATCCACCAGGGCAAGACCTTTTCAGGATCTTATACATTTCAATCAATTCGCTGCTCTCTCTTCTAGACTTTAGTGAAAACTAGTCCAACCATTTCTCATAAGACAACCTACTCATTCCAGAGATGAATCTGGTAAGCCACCTCTCAATGCATTTACATCCTTCCTAAGTGGACCAAAGCTGCACACTCGCTATTCAATATATGATCTGTATAATGCTCTGTCTAAATAATGTGGAGATGCTGGTGTTGGACTGGGGTGGACAAGGTCAGGGGTCACACGGCACCAGGTTATAGTCCAACAGGTTTATTTGAAATCACAAGCTTTCGGAGCGTTGCCCCTTCGTCAGGTGAGGTCACTTCAGGTCAAGTGCACTGAAAGCTTGTGGTTTCAAATAAACCTGTTGGACTACAACCTGGTGCCATGTGACGTTTGACTTAAGTGAAGCATCATATCTCCACTTTCATATTTGTTTTCTCTCGTAATAAAGGCTAACATCCTATTAGTCTTCTTGATAGCATGCCGTACCTGTGATCTAACCTTGCTGTGGATCAGCTTGCAATGAAACAGACTGTTTCTCCATTCCCAGAGGCATATCAGAGTAAATATTGTGCAATTGTCACTTGTACGGATTGCGCTTCAGTCCTCTGCTCTGATATAATCTTCCACTATTACCTCTACCACTATAATTCAGCATCGTTGTTGTTTCCCAAGGCATCATTAGACTGTGTTTTTTGTGGGACCCACATTAGTGTAACTGAAGCAAGCAGATCACAAACCATTAGATACCTTGACATTTTACTGAGTGTGTGTGATCATTGTAACCTTACTTGAGGTGGTGTGTTCCAACACGGGGTAAACCCTCCTGCTTAATTTAAAACCAGCAACACGGAAAAGGTTTATCGCATGCTATAATCTGTAAAATTTCAAGCGGCCAAGAACTATGTAAAGTAAAAATTAACAACTTTATTTCATAAAGTATAACAGAGAATAATTAACTAACAACTATGTACAAGTCCTTACTCTAACTTATCTGTTACCTTCTCTTCTATAATACTAGTCTGATAAAGCTCCCAATTAAGATTTATAAAACCAAATTTCTTATCTCAAAACCAGGCAGCTGTAGGCTCTTGTCTTTGGATCTTCCTGTGTCTGCTGTTCCCCTTGTTCAGAATTTCTGCGTCACAGGTTACTGATCGAAAAGGGACTTTTAAGGGAGAGGTTTTTTCAAGCAGTCTGGTACATGCTAGAATTGAGGATAAAGTGAGGTCTGCAGATGCTGGATGTCAGAGCTGGAGATGTGTTGCTGGAAAAGCGCAGCAGGTCAGGCAGCATCCAGGGAACAGGAGAATCGACGTTTCGGGCATAAGCCCTTCTTCAGGAATGAGGAAAGTTTGTCCAGCAGGCTAAGATAAAAGGTAGGGAGGAGGGACTTGGGGGAGGGGCGTCGGAAATGTGATAGGTGGAAAGAGGTCAAGGTGAGGGTGATAGGTCAGACGGGGGTGGGGGCGGAGAGGTCGGGAAGAAGATTGCAGGTTAGGAAGGCGGTGCTGAATTCGATGGATTTGACTGAGACAAGGTGGGGGGAGGGGAAATGAGGAAACTGGTGAAACCCGAGTTCATCCCTTGTGGTTGGAGAGTTCCTAGCCGGAAGATGAGGCGTTCCTCCTCCAACCGTCGTTTTGTTGTGGACTGACGATGGAGGAGTCCAAAGACCTGCATATCCTCA
>NC_057731.1:49369557-49397447 GCF_004010195.1 Chiloscyllium plagiosum | reverse complement strand
TCGAACTCAGCACCGCCTTCCTAACCTGCAATCTTCTTCCCGACCTCTCCGCCCCCACTCCCGTCTGACCTATCACCCTCACCTTGACCTCTTTCCACCTATCACATTTCCGACGCCCCTCCCCCAAGTCCCTCCTCCCTACCTTTTATCTTAGCCTGCTGGACAAACTTTCCTCATTCCTGAAGAAGGGCTTATGCCCGAAACATCGATTCTCCTGTTCCCTGGATGCTGCCTGACCTGCTGTGCTTTTCCAGCAACACATCTCCAGCTACATGCTAGAATTGGCAGTTCTCCTCTCAAGTGTTCAATTTCCCCATGTCTTATACCCCAGAGCATCGGATTGTGTCATTGGCTTTTAAGATTGTCAATATACTCAATTCAAACTTGATTGGAAATTGGTATTTTTTTCAGAGTAAATTTAAACTAATTGGGCAAATTCAAATTTGTTTTTGTCACCAGACCACTCAGTGAGTGCCGTTTGTTCTTATTCAAAATGTTACTTTGTAAATTCTCCAGCACTTGGTATACTTGCCAAGTCGTTCACTCTCTTAAAGGTACACCCACATCTTCTTAACATGGAGGATGGGACTCACAGGGGTTATACATCTTTTTTACACCCTAGTTGATTTTTAGTCCCTGACCCAAAGTACAGGTTCAGTGACACAATTCTTTGAAGTTTGCGCCCCATGTAGATAGGGTGGTTAAGAAATCTTCATTCCTGATGAAGGGCTCTGGCCTGAAACGTCAATTCCTCAGATGCTACCTGACCTGCTGTGCTTTTCCAGCAACACACCCTCTAGCCTCTGCAGTCCCCACTTTCTTCCAGGGTAGTTAAGAAGGCATTTAGCACACATGCTGTTGTAGCTCAGACCTTTGAATGTAGGAGCTAGGACATCATGTTGAGGTTGTACAGGGCATTAGTGTGACCTCTTCTAGAGTATTGTGTCCAGTTCTGTTTGCCCTGTTAAAGGAAGAATATTGTTAAGCTGGAGTGGGTTCAGAAAAGATTTACCAGGATCTTGCCAGGAGTGGAAGGTTTGTGTTATAATGAGAGGCTGGATAGGCTGGTTTTTGCCTGGACTATAGGGAGTTGAGAGATCACCTGATAGAGGTTCATAAAATAATGAGGCATATAGATAAGATGAATGACAGATGCCTTTTCCCTAGGGTGGGGGATTTCAAGACTAGGGGTATTTTCTTAAGGTGAGAGGAGAAAGATTTATAAAAGACACGAGGGGCCATTTTTTTTTACACAGAGTGTGGTTTGTGTGTGGAATGAACGTCCAGAGCAAGTGGTGGATGCGGGTACAGTAGTTGCAAGTTTAAAAGACATTTAGATAAGTACACAAAGATGAATTGTTTGAAGGGATATGGGCCAAACGCAGGCAGGTGGGACCAGATTAGTTTGGGATTATGATCAGCATGGACTGGTTGGGCCGAAGGGTCTGTTTCCATGCTGTATGACTCAAAAATGTAAAGCTAGCATCGAGCACAATTCACAGATGCAGACTAGAGGGAACAGGTCCCAGGATAAAGGAGCTACATATCCTCGAAAATCCCCTTGGGAATGAAGAATGTATCTACCCCTGACTTAAAAATACTTAAAGATTGTGCATCCACTGCCTTTTGAGGAAGGGAATTCCAAAGACTCTCAATGTTTAAATACAAGGTGTTGATCAGGTAAAATCACTCTCAGAAGCAAAAGCAGAGGCTGCTGGAGAAACTCAGCAGGTCTGGCAGCCTCTGTGGAGAGAGCAACTGAGTTAACCTGAAGGATCACTGGACTTGAAATGGTAACTCAGTTTTTCTCTCCTCAGAGGCTGCCAGACCTGCTGAGTTCCTCCAGCAATTTCTGTTAGTTTCAGATCTTCAGCATCTGTAGTTCGCTAACTTGTTTTTGGAAACCCCAGAATAGTCATAGAGTCATACACTACAGAAACAGACCCTTCAGTCCAACTTGCCTATGTTGACTTGATAAAACACAGCAGGTCAGGCAGCATCCAAGGAGCAGGAAAATCGACGTTTCGGGCAAAAGCCCTTCATCAGGAATAGAGGCAGGGTGCCTGCAGAGTGGAGAGATAAATGAGAGGGGGGGTTGGGTGGGGAGAAAGTAGCATAGAGTATGACCTTGGGGGTTGCAATGAGAGAGAAACTCACTGAGATTCTTGTAGAGAGAGGAGAAAAACTTCTTCAAGGCAGGCATCCTTGCAAGAGGATTCGCAGCAGGGTTAAAATCAACGAGGTTTCCAGCATCTGCAGTCCTTGTTTTTACCAATGTTGACCTGGTATCCTAACCTGAACTAGTCCCATTTAGCAGCATTTGGCGCATATCTCTCTAAACCCTTCCTATCCAGATGCCTTTTGATTGTACCAGCCTCTACCTATTCTGGCAGCTCATTCCATACACCCACCACTCTCTGTATGAAAAAGGTACCCTTCAGGTCCTTTTTATATCTTCCCACTCTCAACTCAAGCCTCAGCTCTATAGTTTTGGACTCCCCTATCCTGGGGAAAAGACTTCGGCTATTTACCTCATGATTTTAAACCTGCATACGGTCACCTCTCAGCCTCCGATGCTCCAGGGAAAAACATCCTAACCACTTTTGAAATACTGTGTTCAGTTCTGGTCTCCCTGCTATAGGAAAGATGTTGTGAAACTTGAAAGGGTTCAGAAACGATTTACAAGGATGTTGCCAGGGTTGGAGGATTTGAGCTATAGGGAGAGGCTGAGTATGCTGGGGGTGTTTTCCCTGGAGCATCAGAGGCTGAAGAGTGACCTTATAGAGGTTTATAAAATCATGAGGAGCATGGATAGGGAAAATAGATAAGGTCTTTTCCCAGGGCTGGAGGAATCCAGAACGAGAGTGCTCAGGTTTAGGGTGGAAGGGGAAAGCTTTAAAAGGGACCTAAGGGGCAACTTTGTCGTGCAGAGAGTGGTACGTGTATGGAATGAGCTGCCCGAGGGAGTGGTGGAGGCTGATACAATTACAACATTTAAAAGGCATCTGGATGGATATATGAACAGGAAGGGTTTAGAGGGATATGGGCCAAATGCTGGCAAATGGGACTGGATTAATTTAGGATATCTGGTCGGCAAGGACAAGTTGGGCCAAAGGGCCTGTTTCCATGCTGTACATCTCTATGATTCTATGACTTTCCTTACAGTTCAAACCCTCTAATCCCACAGGCTTGTGCCTCAACATTTAATGATTGTCTGTTTACCGAAATGCACTTTTTCTGCTCCAACATATGTGGGCTTTTAAGTGTATGCTAATTAGTCTGTATTTAATAGAAGCATGCTAGCACTTGCCTTAAATACTCATGTTTCCCTCATTTTGCCAACAATTACTAGGTGCTCAGCTGGGAGAATTTAGATTACAGACATAATCATAGGCATTACACCTCAGCAATTTAAGACTTAATCTGTTTTAATGTCCTTGACAATTTTGAGGTTCTCTTCTGCCCTCAGTCCCTCCCAGATTGTTTGGTTGTTGAACCCTCTAACGGTTCTGCCTCGGTCAAGCGACCGTTTCTCTTATCGGAACACTAGCCTGTTTTTGCCTCGGGAGCCCTCGTCACAGGATGTGAAGCCACATCCTGTTGATTGACGTACCCAGGGAGGCTAGGAAATTTTTGGGAACTGGAGAGATGGCTGGATGTTCCTCTGTTAAGTGTCACTTCACTGCATCCCTTTAATGCACCAGCTTTGTTATCTCAATTTGAATTGGAATCATCTCCTTTAAAACATCACAGAGCAAAACAGCACAGATAAGGCCAGTCTGCCTGTGACATCTGAGCTAGCTGTTTGGAACAGCTTGGCTCAATCCCACTGCTCTCCTCTTGTCCCCTAACCCTGTAAGCTTCCCTTCTTCAAACATTCACTGTATTTCTTTCAGTAAGTTAGGATGGAATTGGCTTCCACGAAGGGGCATAATTTTAAGGTGATTGGAGGAAGGTTTAGGGGAGATGTTAGAGGTCAGTTCTTTACGCAGAGAGTGGTGGGTGTGTGGAATGCACTGCTGGCAACTGGAGTAAGATACATTAGGGACATTTAAATGACTCTTAGGCACATGGAAGATAGTACAATGAAGGGTAGGTAGGTTAATCTGATCTTGGAGTAGAATAAAAGGTCGTCACAACATCGAGGGCCGAAGGGTCTCTACTGTGCCAGACTGTTCTATGTTCTATGATTTCTCTCCACAGATGCTGCCAGACCTGCTAAGCTTTTCCAGCAACTTCTGTTATTGTTTCTGATTTACAGCATCTGCAGTTGTTGGATTTTATTTAGGAGTATGTTATGATCCATTTATTGCTTAAATGATATCCAACGTAGGTGAACAAGTATGAAGAGGTGACAGATGAACTGAACTTGGTGTGATTTACAACACATGTAGTAGAGTTTCGACTGACAAAGAGTAAAACGTTAGAATAATCAGGTCTAAAGGTAACAAAGACATAGAGTCATACAGCACGGAGACAGGCCCTTCAGTCTAACCAGTCCATGTTGAACATAATCCCAAACTAAACTCGTCCCAGCTCCTGCTCCTGGCCTATTTCCCTCCAAACCTTTCCTGTTCATGTATTTACCTAAGTATTTTTTAAACATTATACAGTGCCCACCTCAGGAAGTTCATTCCTCACACAAACCACTCTCTGTGTAAAACATTTGCCTCTCGTGTCTTTACTAAATCTGTCTCCTCTCAACTTAAAAATATGCCTCTTAATCTTGAAATTCCCCACCCTAGGGAAAAGACACCTGCCATTAATCCTATTGATACCCCTTATGATTTTATAAGCTTGTGTAAGGTCACCTCTCAAACTCCTATGCTCCAGTGAAAAATGTCCCAGCCTATCCTATGTTCAACATCCTGGTAAATCTCTTCTGCATCCTCTCCAGCTGAATAATATCCTTCTTATAACAGGGCAACCGCAACTGAACACAGTACTCCAGAAGAATGAGGAAGGAGGGATGAATGTCAATGATGAGGGCCAAGAGTTTGACAAGGATCTCACTCTTGCTGTTGCTGACTCCCTGAGATTTGCTGAATAAACAAAGATTGATGAATGAGCCTTGACCTGTCCCAGTCTCCATGGCTTGCGGTTCAATAGAGGAACCTGTAGAAAGCTAGGGTTTCATATCTTTAATTTCTGCTGATCAAAGTAATGGGATTGTTGCAAATGTTTTTTTTGCTAATCACTCAGCAATTAGTCTGTGTTTGGATGAGATTACGGTAAACAAATGTCAGCAATGTGGCGACAGGCTGCATGTTATAAGGCACACGTAATGTATGAAGAAAACAATCTTTTCCATAATAGTCTTACAGTCAGAATGTTTCAAAATAGACTTGTGGGTTAAATGGTTGACAAGTGAGATTGTCCAGATCGGGTTTGATTGCACTGTGCAAGAGGTAGTGAAAGTCTCCTTTATTAAACCAAAGTATTCACTCTGCACAATCCCGTATCTCAGGAAGATCTTCAGGCAATCAATGGTCCACTTTGAAGCTCAGCAGCAGTTTTGTGCTGGCAGGTGAGGCAGGCGCATAGTGCAGAGCAAGACTCCAAGATCAGATGAGAGACCAGTTCATGTGCATTTGGTGATTGAGGAAGGAGTGTTGTCTGAGCCAATTGTCCTTAAATTGTATATTTTCTTTCCTCTCTCAGGTTAACTTGTGCGTCATTGTGGGTTGGAAATGTCACTGTTTACGTCAAAGAGAAGCAGCTTAAGGACCTGTTCAGAAAGTAAGTACATGACATGCTCAGAGCTTTCAGATTACAGAACTGGCACAAATTGGAGGCTATAGCAGGAAGCATGATGGCCTAGTGGTATTATCACTAGACTATTAATCCAGAGAGCCAGGTAATGTTCCTGGTCATTGGGTTCGAGTCCCACCATTGAATTGAATTCAATAAAAATCTGGAATTAGGAGTCTAATGAGGACCATGACCTATTGCTGATTGTTCTTAAAAACTCATCTAGTTCACTAACATCCTTGAGGGAAGGATTTCAGCCGACTTTACCTGGACTCACTCCAGACCCACAGCATATGTGGTTGACTCTTAACTGCCCTGTGGGAAATAAGGAATGGGCATAACTGCTGGCCTGGCCAGTGAATTTTTAAAAACAATTAGCCCTGTCTTGCAGACCTCATGTATATTCATATACAGTGGCACGGTGGCTCAGCGGTTAGCACTATTACCTCACAGCACCAGGGACCCAGGTTCAATTCCAGCCTCGGGCGACTGTGGAGTTTGCACACCCTCCCCATGTCTGCGTGGGTTTCCTCTGAGTGCTCCAGTTTCCTCCCACAATCCAAAGATGTGCAGGTTAGGTGAACTGGCCATATTAAATTGCCCATAGTGTTCAGGTTAGGTGCATTAGTCAGGGGAAATGTAGAGTAATAGGTTAGGGGAATAGGTTTGGGTGGGATACTCTATGGAGGGTCAGTGTGGACTTGTTGGGCCAAATGGCTTGTTTCCACACTGTAGGGATTCCATTCTATTTTTAAAAAATCTGCCCCCTTCATGGAGTCTACACACTTACCCATTTGAGGGAACATTTTGTGTCATCATTGCCTGATTCACAGTGCTATTAAACACAACTCCAGATCTCGCTAAAGTCCTTCAAAGCCATTTTACTGTTGGATCAGTTTAACTCAGAATTATTGCAGTGAGCAATGAAAAGACCAATTTGGATGAAGAAGGTGCTTTGGGCCGTTTTGTCTCGAAACCTCAACATCTGGTGGTGTTTTCCATGAGTTGAGTGTCTCGGCTGCAGCTCCTGCCTGTTTAAGCTCCGACACTGATTCAGTGGGCTTCCAGTCTCTGAATGCTGACCACAACTTCCAAGTGAAATATGGTGGGGAGCTTGCAAGCTGCAATGTGAATGCACAGTCACAAAGGAAACCATTTCATAGTATGTCCCTGAGCCAAGGAAGTACTATTTGAAGTGCAGTCACTGTCATAGTACATGAAATACAGCAGCCAATTTGCACAATACAAAACTCTCTCAAAGATAGCCTGTACTCATCCGGTAAATCATTACCAATCAGTTCATGTAGATCACTAACTCACGATTAGAGTTAGAGAGTCTAGAGATGTACAACATGGAATCAGACCCTTCGGTCTAACTCATCCACGCTGACCAGATACCCTAAATTAATCCAGTCCCAATTGCCAGCACTTGGCCCATATCCCTCTGAAGCCTTCCTCTTCATATACCCATCCAGATGCTTTTGAAATATTGTAATTGTACCAGCCTCCACCATTTCCCCTGGCAGCTCATTCCAAACACACACCATCCTCTGTGTGAAAATGTTGTCCCTTAGGTCCCTTTTAAATCTTTCCCCTTCCACCCTAAACCAAAGCCCTCTAGTTCTGGACTCCCCACCTCAGGGAAAGGATCTTGTCTATTTATCCTATCCATGCCCCTCATGACTTTATAAAGCTCTAGAACCTCCCGCAGCCTCCGACATCCAGGGAAAACAGCCCCAGCTTATTCAGCCTCTTCCTGTAGCTCAAACCCTCCAACCCCAGCAACATCCTTGTAAATCTTTTCTGAACCTTCTCAAGTTTCACAACATCCTTCCTATACTGTGGACTGTTCCTCACAAGTACCCAAATTTCTTTGTGAATGCTCTGTCCTAGGTTGTGGTTGCTGTTGAGGGACCTGCAGACCACTCCCGCGTTTGTAATTCTTTCTCCTGCTTGACATTGGCTGAAGAGTGAACACTTAATAGGATGTAGGACCATGAGCTGTTATTGCCTGGGAGGGGAGGAGCATCCCAATGTAACAACTGGTAGAATTGAAATTTAATTAATGAACTTAAAATGGAAACTTACTCTTACTGAAGGTGGCCGTCAAACTGTCATCAATTGTCATTTTAAAAAAACCTGCTAATGTTAAGTGAAAGAAATCAGCCATCATTACCTGGTCTGGCTTGCACATGACTCCAGCCCCACTGCAATATGACTGACTCTTGACAATCCTCAGAAATGGCCTGAGCACACCATTCAGTTCAAGGGCAGTTAGCGATGGGCAACAACCGATCTCCTCACCAGTGACACACAATCCATAAAATCATAAAAATGAAAATAAAACCTGAGAGAGAACAGAGAAGGACTCAAGGTTGGAGTGTCATCTGAAAGATGGCACTTCCAAAAGTGCGGCACTTCCAAAAGTGCAGCACTCCCTCAGTAACACATGTCAAGTGTCACTTCGGACATTTGTGCACAAGTCTCTGGAATCGGATCACAAACCTTCAGCCCTCTTAAAATATCTACTTTAACCAATTCATTATCAGTTACATTTGATGCCTGGGATGTGTATTTCATTAAAAGTTATTATTGTTGAAACGTATTAGTCCTGTAGATGGCCCTCTAATGGGCATTCCAATGTTAAAACTGTTCTATTGTTGTTATGGTTCCAATATATCATGTGTAATCTGGTCCTTGGTTTTCCAAAACATCATTCAAAATTATTTCTGAATATGTTTTTCAGTTTCTATAACTGACATGTGTAAAAATCTAAGATTAAGGATTTGAACGTACTTTAAACAATTATGACAATCATGTAATTACATTCTAAACAAATTATCTTCTTCGGGCCTTAAGATTGTTTTCAGGGAAGTTTAGGGCTTTTCCCCAAAACCCAAATATGGAGTTGATACATTTTACCCTGAGCTGTGTCTCTGGGCTAATGTTGTATTCGGCTACAAATGGGAATGCAAGGAGTACAGTATATGGGACGGATAAGGAAAGGTGAGTGACCAGCGTCCCTAGGGAAGGGGCAGGAGGCACAATTCAATCTGGGAGCTTTGTATGGAATGGTGAGGAAAGGAGAAACAGTGACCCTGGGCTTGGGATGTGCTGGGGGAGCAACGCTGGAGCAACTAGGAGAATAGATGAGAAGGTATGACATATTCTCGAAACAAAGACAAGAAAAGCCAAAACAAAATGTGGAAAGGGAAGCTCATGATCAAAACCAGAAGCTAATGAAATGAAAATAACAAATAATGAGAGACAGTAAAGCCACATGCTATCGATAATAGGTTAGAGAGTGATTTTTGTTTTGTTATTCAATGACAGGATGAGGATATCTCTGGCTGGGCAGCATTTATTGCCTGGCCCTAATTGCCCAGAGAGAAGTTAAGAGTCACTCACATTGCTGAGGGTCTGGAGTCACATGGAGGCCAGAATGGCAGCTGCCTTACCTAAAGGGAATCAGTGAACCAGATGTTTTTTCGTGACATTCGATTCATAGTCATCATTAGACTCTTAATTCCAGGTATTTATTCCATCTGCTGTGGCAGAATTTGAACCCAGGTCCCCAGAACATGACCTGGGTCACTAGATGAACAGATGAACAGCTTCTCCTCATTCTCAACTTCAAATATCAAATAGATTGATCAAAGAGATATAAATAAGAATAGTTATTAATAACACTTAGTTATAGAGTCATAGAGATGTACAGCATGGAAACAGACCCTTCGGTCCAACCCATCCATGCCGACCAGATATCCCAACCCAATCTAGTCCCACCTGCCAGCACCTGGCTCATATCCCTCCTAACCCTTCATATTCATATACCCATTTGGATGCCTTGTAAATGTTGCAATTGTACCAGCCTCCAATTCCTCTGGCAGCTCATTTCATACACACACCACCCTCTATGTAAAAATGTTTCCCCTTAGGTGTCTTTTATATCATTCCACTCTTAGCCTAAACCTATGCCGTCTAGTTCTGGACTCACCCACCCCAGGGAAAAGACTTTGTCTACTTATACTATCCATGTCCTTCATGATTTTATAAACCTCTATAAGGTCACCCCTCAGCCTCCGACACTCCAGAGAAAACAGCCCCAGCCTATTCAACCTCTCCCTATAACTCAAATCCTCTAACCCTGACAACATCCTTGTAAATCTTTTCTGAAATCTTTCAACTTTCACAACATCCTTCCATTAGGAAGGAGACCAGAATTGCACGCAATATTTCAAAAGTGGCCTAACCAATGTCCTGTACAGTCGCAACATGACCTCCCAACTCCTGAACTCCTGAAGAAGGGCTTATGCCCGAAACGTCGATTCTCCTGTTCCATGGATGCTGCCTGACCTGCTGCGCTTTTCCAGCAACACATTTTCAGCTCTGATCTCCAGCATCTGCAGACCTCACTTTCTCCTCCTGTACTCAATACTCTGACCAATAAAGGAAAGCATGCCAAACACCTTCTTCACTATCCTATCTACCTGCAACTCCACTCCAAGGTCTCTCTGTTCAACAACACTCCCTAGGTATAAGTCCTGCTAAGATTTGCTTTCCCAAAATGCAGCACCTCGCATTTATCTGAATTAAACTCCATCTGCCACTTCTCAGCCCATTGGCCCATCTGATCAACATCCCGCTGTAATGTGAGGAAACCTTCATCGCTGTCCACTACACCTCCAGTTTTGGTGTTATCTGCAAACTTACTGACTATACCTCTTATGTTCATATCCAAATCATTTATATAAATGATGAAAAGCAGTGGACCCAGCACCGATCCTTGTGGCACTCCACTGGTCACAGGCCTTCAGTCTGAAAAACAACCCTCCACCACCACCCTCTGTCTTCTACCTTTGAGCCAGTTCTGTATCCAAATGGCTAGTTCTCCCTGTATTCCGTGAGATCTTATTGGGGTGCCCCAGGTTTATTTGGGACAAGGGGTCAGTGGGGGTTAATGGAGTGTCACTGGGTGCCAGTTGAACATAGGGGATCCATCAGCAATCTCACACCGCCAGTGATTGACTGTCTGTCTGCAGGTGTGGCTGCGGAGAACAGAGAGCCCGCTGCAGGTGTGGCCGCGGAGAACAGAGAGCCCGCTGCAGGTGTGGCTGCGGAGAACAGAGAGCCCGCTGCAGGTGTGGCCGCGGAGAACAGAGAGCCCGTTGCAGGTGTGGCTGCGGAGAACAGAGAGCCCGCTGCAGGTGTGACCGGCGCTCGTAGCACGATGACTGAATGCCCCTTCCCCTGATCCTTGACGGAGACAGGGAGAGAAAGAGAGAGAGAGACAGACAGAGACAGAGAGGGAGAGACAGAGACAAGGTTTGATTCTTTGGATCTTTATTTTAATGGGAACGTGACAGTTCCACACGCGCGCATCGAACAAAATGACATCGACGACAGTGACTGTGCTCACAAATGGAGTCGGAAATGAATGTTGGCACCAGCGGGCTGAGGAGGATGGTTGTGGCTCATGGCTGTGCAGGGAGCAGATAGCCCAGGGGTCTGGGCCAGCTCTCTGCTCCCTTGGGTTCAGGAGTACCCCAGGACACTCCATGTGCCTGCCCTCCCCAGTCCTCCCCTCTGTCAGGGGTGACAGTGACAGGGATAACACATTCTGACATTGCCTACCCTGTCTCTCTCACTCACACAGACACACTCACACTCTCACACACTCGCACACACTCACTCTCTCTCACTCACTCAACGTGACACTCATCCAATAAGTTATGAGAAATAGCCCACGATTTAATACATTTGGCCAGCCAGTGACACACACATCCAACAGCAGGTGACTGCTGGTCTTGGCACAGAGAGAGATACTCTCTCAGGATCAGCGAGGGGGACGCCAGGGTGGTGGGGTAGGAGGCCGAGGGCTCAGAGAGAGAAAGAAGGAATGAATGGGCTGGGGGACAGAGAGAGAAGAGCTGGGTGGGCGAGAGAAAGAGTGTGATGTCAGAGAGAGAGAGAGAGAGAAGAAAGAGAGAGAAGAAAGGGAGAGAGAAAGAGAGAGAATTTGTTTTCCAGCCGTCCCTTTACTGCGAACATCTGCCCCCAGTCAGCTTGTGAAAGTTCTTGCCTAATGCCGTCAAAATTAGCCTTCCTCCAATGTAGAACTTCAACTTTTAGATCTGGTCTATCCTTTTCCATCACTATTTTCAAACTAATGAATAACAACTTCTTCCACATCTTGATTTTAAAAATGCACAAGTTTGTGACACCACTTAACTCCTTTCTTGATGGGTGCAATTAATTTCCCACCTACAACATTCATATTCTGCTGTCGGGCAAGATTTACATAATAAGGGGACTAGCCTTCTAGCCTATCCATTACAGTGATTCCAACTTCGGAAGAGCCTGCCTCCTGGGTCAGGATAGTGTTCCCTTACACAAGTCGCACTGAGTTGGAATGGTAGAATTTTACAAAATGCAATGAGCTAGTCGCTGTAGCTCTGCAGGTAGTTTAAGTTATATTTGCCACAGAATCAACCAACTACCAACTCATGGGTGCTGCCACTGACCCTCCTTTCTATACTGGGTATATTGGCCTGTTTGGTTAACAGTGGGAGGGGTTGAACCACCAGTGAGTCTTAACAAGAAAGTTGAAAATCCCATGACACCAGGTTATAGTCCAACAGGTTTATTTAAAATACAAGCTTTCAGAGCAACATCACTAAGGAGTTTGGCTCTGAAAGCATGAATTTTCAAATAAACCTATTGGACTATAACCTGGTGTCATGTGATTTTGAACTTTGTCCACCCCAGTCCAATACCAGCTCCTCCACGTCTTAAAAAGAAGAAACACTTGACTTAACAGTACAATGTTGTTTTCTGTGTGTTAGCAGAAGGTACAAGTTACATTCGCCAGTCAGACATAATTACTAAGACTAAAAGCCAGGGATGGTATGTCTGATCTGATTGGGATTCAGAGCGAGACCCTCCTTCTCTCCATCCAGGACATCAGCTTGTTTGGTGCTTCATGCAACATCCATCATTGACCCTTTCAGAACATTACCTTACGCAACACTTTTCCCTCTAAGTAAAGCATTTTTGGGTCAAGCACCACTCAGAGACTTGTTTCGAAAAATTAAGGTAAAAATGCAAGAAACAAACCCAGGGAGTGCTGGAGAAACGCAGCAGGTGGGGTAGCATTTGTGGAGAGAGAAACAAAATTGACGTTTCAAGTCCAGTGAGACTCTTCAGAATTTTCTTCTTCTGAACTGTCATATAGATGTGAAACATTAACTCTGTGGCTCTCTCCAAACCTGCTGTGTTTCTTTAGCATTGTCTGTGCTTGTACACAAAACCCCAGGTTGACACTTGAATGCGGTAGTGAGGGAGTGCTACATTATTGAATGACTATCTTGGACATTACAGAGGCCCAATCTGTTGTTTCAGACAGAGTTATACAGACAGAGATTGGGGTGGCACGGTGGCTCAGTGGTTAGCGCCAGGGATCCGAGCACGATTCCACCCTCGGGCAACTGTGTGTGGAGTTTGAACATTCTCCCTGTGTCTGCGTGGGTTTGCTCTGGGTGCTCCGGTTTCCTCCCACCATCCAGAGAGGTGCAGGTCAGGTGAATTGGCCATGCTAAATTGTCCCATCGTGTTCAGGGATGTGTAGGCGAGGTGGTTTAGCCATTGGAAATGGAGGGTTACAGGTGTGGGTTTGGGTGGGATGCTCTTCAGAGGGTCAGTTCGGACTCGATGGGCTGAATGGTTTGCTTCCACAATGTAGGAGTGTACGAATATACAGTGGTCACATGGCAGTATGTTGAAGGACAAAGAAGATATTGCCAGTATCCTTGCCAATGTCTACCCTTCACACAACATCTCAAAAACAGAATATTATTATGTTGCTGTTAGTGAAAGCTGGTTGTGTGCAAACGTGCTGTTAGTATTTCATTACGCCAGTGACTACTTTGACATTTAAAACGTGCTTCATTGCAAAGCAATTTGGGACATCCTGGAAAGGTACCATCCAAAGCAATTTCTTTTTCTATCACTCAGAAAATGGCTTGAATCCAATTAAAAGGTAGCAGCAACATAAAGATTTCTAACAAAGCTATCCTTGTGAGCAACTTTCTAATCGCAAACCCCAGTCCTATTTGGTTTTATTTGCGCACTTCTATTTAGGAACTCATTTTGCTCTTGAAAGCGCTGTCTGAACTGATGATTGCTGCTTTTGAGTATTTCTGTATACCGACGTTACAAAACTGCCCTTTATGAAGGGACTTATAGGTGTGTCGGTGCATACTATACAGAGAGAGAGAGAGACTTTCTCTGTGCTGCCAGGAACTCCCCTGTGTCAAGTCTTCTAGTTAATGACACCGCTGCACAAATAAGCTGTTCTGAATAAGGCAAGGAAAATTAAATATTGACATGGGATAATTTGATGTTTTAAGGGGCAGGAGAGTCAAACGTGCTCTGTCGAGACACATTGCTCATGAGGCTTTGAACTAATGATTTAAATCATACATTACATCACAAGCTATTTAGTTAAAGAGCATGCAATAGATGTCTTGGAACAAGAGTAGCTTTTATCTTGCTCAGTACCTGTGCCAGTGCTGCCTGCATCCTGCAAAATCACAAACAGAATGGTACCACCCTTATTAAATCCAGGAATTTCCACTGGCAAGCTGTCAGTCATTTGAGGGAGTAACTGCAGTGGTCGTAAGACTCAAACTAGCTCGATTCCGCATTCTGATCAGTCAAAGTTTGTCATCTATTTGAGATACATTCACAGATGACCGCGTTGTTGTCAGCTGGCTTAGACCGCTGAACAGCTCCAGCTAAAACAGCAATTCCTGGAGACTGTCAGTAGGTCTGGCAGAGAAAGCAGACTTTCTGTTTCAAGTCGAATTCTGAAGTAAATGGTGCCCGCACCTCTTCATAAAACAAAGAGCAGCGGATGCTAGAGACGTGAAACCAAAGCAGTAATTGCTGGAGAAACTCAGCAGGTCTGGCAGCAGCTGTGGAGAGAGAGAAACAGAGCTAATGTTTCAAGTCCAGTTCTTCAGAACTTCACTCGAAATGAAAACACTTGTTTTTTTTCTCTGCAGTTGCTGCCAGACCTGCTGAGTTTCTCTAGCGACATAGAACTTAGAACATTACAGCGCAGTACAAGCTCTTTGGCCCTTGATGTTGCGCCGACCTGTCATACCAATCTGAAGCCCATCTAACCTACACTATTCCATGTACGTCCATAGGAGAAAGTCCATATGCTTGTCCAATGACGACTTAAATGTACTTAAAGTTGGCGAATCTACTACCATTGCAGGCAAAGCATTCCATACCCTTACTACTCTCTGAGTAAAGAAACTACCTCTGACATCTGTCCTATATCTATCGCCCCTCTATTTAAAGCTATGTCCCCTTGTGCTCGCCGTCACCATTCTTGGAAAAAGGCTCTCCCTGTCCACCCTATCTAACCCTCCAGCTAAGGCTACTTTTAGAGCTGAGATTCCCATTACATATGCAGCCTTGTTTTCAAATCCCTCCATGGCCTCCCTTCTCCCCCGTCACTACCCCAACTCTGCACTCCTCCAATTCTGGCCTCTTCTGGATCCCTGCTGTTCTTTGTTAGATTATCGGCGGGAATACCTAACAGTGCCTAAATTGGGGAATATTCTCTCTGCTTCTCATGAATTTGCTTTGTAACTTCAAATAAATGCTCAGAACAAAGCTTGCTGACCAAGTGTTGGGTCACCCATCTGAATACGTGGCACAGTATCAAATTTTCTCTGATAATGTTGCATCTTAATCTTTAAGACTCTTATTTCATGGGCATCTTTGGCAATATCTGATTTATTGCCCATCTCTAATTGTCCTGGAGAAGATGGTGGTGTGCTGCCTCTTTCAAGCACTGCAGCCCCTGGGGCACAGAGACACCCACAGTGCTATTTGGAAGGGAGTTCCAGGACTTTTGCCCAGTGACAGTGAAGGAGCGGCAATGTAGTTCCAAGTCCAGATGTTGTGGAGCAGAGCCTGCAGATGCTGTGTATGTGTTGTCCTTATCCTTCCAGGGGGTAGAGGTCACTGTTTAGAAGGAGTCTTTGGTGAGTTGCTGCAGTGCTGGTACAAACTGCTGCCTCTGCGCATCATTGGTCGAGGGAGTGGATGTCTCACTGTGTTAAAGGTGTCATATAAATGCATGTGACTGTTGTTGTGTGGACAGAAAAAGTCTGTAACACAGCTGAGGAATTTAATGAATGCTGTGTTCTGCAAACTACAATTATTCAGTGCTTGGTTTCCTTAACATCCAAGAAGCATTTAGTTCTGGTATCTCCTGTCATGTGCGTACCTTGCCTTTAAGAAAATTCATGTTTAAGCATTCTATGTCCTGTATATATACAATATTGTGACTCTGTCAGGCTGAGAGTTTGTAAATTACACACGCAAATCAGTCAGTTTGCTGTGTAACTTGTAAAGTGTTTTACTATTTTAAATAAACCAACTCACCGTGTTCATCAATCCATGATGAGTGATTGATTAATAGATTGATATCATTAATATGATCTGGGGAACAGCATTGGGGAACATCGCACTAATGAGGCTGGTTATGCTCAAACAGTCATTAAACAAGTCAATCTACAGGTGAAATAAATAGTGGGTACTCTTAAGTTGTGCTAAAATGCATGAGACCCCCTATGATGTCTTTGTTCATTACATCGTCAGAGTGGGTTGTAAACACAGCTAGGTGGTAAGCAAATCTGTATTGAGAGGTCAGTTCAATTCATTTGAGAAAGGCGTGTGATCAGAGTGTGTGCTGTATCAATAACAAGCAAGGGGAGATCAAAGGCATTGTGTAAGAACATTTCCTAGTTTAAATTGGGACACAGCAGACCTCCTAATAAAATTCAGTGACATCACCACAATGCCGCCACCTCCCCTAACTATTTATTGTTGTTGGCTAACACCGGAGCAAGTTTTAAATAACTACCACTACAAATTCTTTAAAAATATTCATGTACCCACAGACATAGGAAACCATGATGAACCATACAAATGTAAAACTTCCAAAATACAACAGTTCACCAATCCCATATGCAGGATCAATAATGCTGGAGTGCGATTCCAATCGATCCATCCAGACACTGCAGATGTTCCACATCATAGACTCTCCTGAACCAACATGAAGTGACCTTGAACCCTTCAGAACCCATGGAATCAGTCAAACATCAGACAACAGGGATTGCAATTGACTACTGTATTCAAGAAATACTTGCAGAACTAAATGTAAAAGAACAATAGTACACATCACTCTCTTCTGAATTGGTGGAGTTAAAATCTCAGTCCCGGCTGAGACAAATGAAACTTCAGAGGAAAAGGATAAACAATTAAACCAGGATAAATCCAAACTTGAGAATGCCATCTCTGAAAGATAACGTCTGTTGTGGATAGTTCCACTCTGCTCATTAAAATGAATGAACAACTGGAAGAAAGAGAAAGGGTACAACATGAACTACAAACCCTTTGTCATCAATCCAATTGAAAGATTGCTGATGTACAGGAAGGTCTGGAGTAATGCACACAATAAAACCCATCAAGCTCACCAGAAGCAGCTACAGAAACGTCGGCTTGAACTCAAAGCAGTTCTAGAGAAAGTGACAGACCTGCAAAAACAGATGGAGCTGCAAATCACCCATCTGATAGTCTCTTCGTAAATAAATGTCAATAATCATGCCCAGCTGAAAGAACATAAGCAGGTAAATAGAGAAGAATAAACAATTACTGGAGCAGCAAGTGGAAAAGGCTAGGTTTCAAAGTTGGACAGTCAGAGCACGTTATGAAGGAGACAACATGTTGTAAAATGGAGAGACCTAGAGGTTCAGGTGCGTAATTCTTTGAAGTTTACATCACATAAAAACAGGGTGGTTAAGAAGGCATTGAGCACGCTTGCCTTATTGATCAGACCTTTGAGTATAGGAGTTGGGATGTAATGTTGAGGTTATATAGGACATTGGTGAAGCTACTTTTAGAGTACTGTGTCCAGTTCTAGTTGCCCTGTTATAGGAAGGATGTTATCAAGCTGGGGAAGCTTCAGAAGAGATTAACCAGGATGTTATGGGACTGGAGGATTTGAGTTATAAAAAGAGACTGGATAGGCTGGGACTGTTTTCACTGGAGTGTAGGAGGTTGAGGGTGACCATATAGAGATTTTAAAATCATGAGGGGCATAGATAAGGTGAATGGCAAGGGGTCTTTTCCCTAGGGTGAGGGATTTCAAGACCAGGGGCCATATTTTTAAGGTGAGAGGAGAAAGATTTAAAAAGACATAAGAGAGAACTTTTTTTACACAGGGATTGGCTCGAGCTTGGAAATGAACTTGCAGAGGATCTGGTGGATGTGGGTACAATTACAATGTTTAAAACTTCGTGGATAAGAAATGTTTGAAGGGATATGGGCCAAGCGCAGGCAAGTGGGACTAGTTTAGTTTGGGATTATGATCGGCATGGACTGGTTGGGCCGAAGGGTCGGCTTCCGTGCTGTATGACTCTATGACCGTGACTATAATGGACTGAAAGCTTTGATAGAATTAGAAGGATCTAGAGTATAAAACAAAATGCTTCACACTGAGCTGGGAGTTCTTAAGGAACAAAGCAGTAAGTCCCAAATGGATTTTAACCCCTTGAAACAACTTGGCGGATGTCAGTGAGTGACTGATCTGGAGCAAAACGTTGTGGTAATGTGTCAGGATAAGTAAATTTTAGAAGAGGAACTGCAGCCCATGAAAGAAAAAAACTATGCAACACAGACATGAAGGACGGACAATATCACTCCTGATGGTGAGACATCAGTAGCACCTCTAGACAGTCACCATCACAAGATATGAATACCTCAGCAAATTACCTCAGTGTGACAGAGACTCATAGGCTCATTTGCTATTGTAGGTGGTTCAACTTCCTTTGAGAAATAAGGAGGATGTTTTTATTCATACCTTATCTTTCAGAGAGTTGGTCCTGAAGGACTCAATGCGCTGTGTGTATACAAATGTTGTGACTCTGCCTGAAGGTTAATCTGACATGAGCAGCCACCGGAGCTGACACTGGCACCACACTTTGACCCCTCGGAGTATGCTACTCTGCTCCTATTAAAGGGCCCGCGGGAGTTGCCAGGAAGTGTTCGGCCTGGATTAGGATTCACTTGGTTGCCAGCAAAGGGCCAGTTATTGTTTTGCCGCAAACCATTTTCGTCTTTTGAAAATTCGACTTAAACCGAATTGTATCCAATTTCCTTCGGAAGCACTTGCTGTCTCTACTGAAGAAGCCTGTTTGGTGTTCCTGGGATGAATATTGTGATGATCCATGTAAGTATGAGGTAACAGGGCCTTCTCATCCATCTGGACAAAATGGAGGTTTCTGATTTTCTATCTTATCAGAACAGGTATGGTTTATATTAAATAACAACACCCTTGTGAGACAGTATCTAGACAAATATTTGGATTTCTGTCCTATTGTAGTAAGGCAGGGGTAGAGAGTAGAACTGGAACCTCATTTTTTCTTGTTTAATTTGCGGAGCTCATTACCAGAGTTACAGTCTGCTCGAATAGATCGGGTTTTGAATTGATACCCAGTTACAGCCCACCACCTAAATGCAGTTAAACACTCGATTTACATCTCCTGCCTTGATTACATCGGAGAACCCTCTGGATTTTGCCTTGAAATTCAGCCTCTCCATCTCTCAGGGACCACAGTAAATCTGATTCCACCTTAACACTTGCGAATTGATCATCCCACCCTGTGTGGAACTGAATGGAAAATCCCCAGGTTCGATCCCCATTCTGTGACAGTGAGCTGACTTTGGTAATTATCACGGTGCGGGGGTGTTTATCGTCAGCACCAATATAGAGAGGAGTAGAATTAGCCATATTTCTCCCTCTTATTACCTGCCTCACTCCCGGAGGACTAGTGTTAAAGTCATCAAACTGTTGTCCGTAATGTAATGGTAACTGGTGACCCAGAGCGAAGGAAACTAAATGGACCTAAAGTATCCGTTGTCTGTAATCTAATAGCAAAATGGAGCAGATTCAAGTGGCAGTTGTTTCATATTTATGAAGCGTTTTATTGAAGCAAGAGGGTGGGGATTTCTTGTGGTATGGTGGCGTCCCTGCCTCTAAGGCAGGAGATCCTGTTTGAAGCCTCACATGCTCCAAAGACATGGAATAACATCTCTGAACCGGGTGATTGGAAATTACCTTGAAGCAGGGAGTGGGTGCTGTGGTAGTGCCCCTGCTTCTAAGCCAGGAGGACTGAGGTTCAAGTCCCACTTGCTCCAGAGGTGTGTCCTAAAATCTCTGAACGGGTTGACTTTGGGGGAGAAAAACCCAGAAAATGAAGCAAGGTGACGTTCTTTGCATTAACAATAGGAGCAGTAACCAGGGAACCTGATTTAAGATTTTAGATAAGCAGTAGTTGGATTGGGAGAATGTTTTTTGCAAGCTCTTATTGATTTGCTTTAATATTGTCACACGCACTGAGATCCAGTGAAAAGTATTGTTTTGCCTGCTATGTAGGCAGATCATATCTTACAGAAGTACATCCTGGTAATGTAGCAGAATACAGAATATAGTGTTATAGCTGTAGAGAGGGTGTGGAGAAAGATCAACTCGAATATATGAGAGGTCTATTCATAACTTTCATAACAGCGGGAAGGAAGCTGTTCTTAAATCTGTTGGTGCACATTTTTAAACCTTTGTATCTTCTGCCCGATGGAAGGGAGTATCGGGGTGGGAGGGGTTTATTAATGACGTTGGCTGTTTCCCCGAGGCAGTGGGAAGTGTAGACAGAGTCAATGGGTGGAAGGTTGGTTTGCCTGATGGACTGGGCTGTGTTCACAACTCTCTGTAATTTCTTGTGGTCTTGGGTAGAACAGTTACTATACCAAGCTGCGATGCATCAGGATGGGCTTATGTTAACAGTTTTAGTAATAATTTTGAAAAGGGAATAGTACTCAAAAGGAACACTTTGCAGAGTCACAGGGAGAGAGCAGGGACAGGGACTAATTGAACTGATCTTTTCAAGAGCAAGTGCAGGCCAGTACCTGAAGGGCCTCCTTTGCTGAGTAAATCTGTGTAATTCCTTACACTGCGCTAGCTGCTGTCGAAAATATTTTCTCTAATGTGTCCCTCCACTTTGTCAGAGGCTGTAATGAAGAACACATTTCCCTTCCTGTGCTACTAGCCTCCCTTCTGTTTCCATGTGTCTACTTAGCAACACATTCGCAGAGTAAAATCAGATAAATGAGAAAGGTTAAGTACTCTTGGTGGGATGTGATTAAGAGACATTTTAATTCCAGTTTATTCACGGTCCTTCCAAACTTGTCAATCATTTGTTAGACTCCCCCTCCTCCATTGTAGCCGAGTGGTGCCAAATACCAGCGCAAGTTTGGCAGATGGATTTAATTCAGATAAATGCGAGGTGCTGCATTTTGGGAAAGCAAATCTTAGCAGGACTTATACATTTAATGGTAAGGTCCTTGGGAGTGTTGCTGACCTCGGAATGCAGGTTCATAGCTTCTTGAAAGTAGAGTTGCAGGTAGATAGGATAGTGAAGAAAGTGTTTGGTATTGGTCAGAGTATTGAGTACTGGAATTGGGAAGTCATGTTGTGGCTGTACAGGACATTGGTGAGGCCACGTTTGGAATATTGTGTGCAATTCTGGTCTCCTTCCTATCGGAAGGATGTTGTGAAATTTGAAAAGGTTCAGAAAAGATTTATAAGGATATTACCAGGGTTGGAGGATTTGAGCTATAGGGAGAGGTTGAATAGGCTAGGGCTGTTTTTCCTGGAGCATCGGAGGCTGAGGGGTGACCTTATAGGGGTCTATAAAATTATGAGGGGCATGGATAAGATAAATAGACAAATTCTCTTCCCTGGGGTGGGGGAGTCCAGAACTAGAGGGCATATGTTTAGGGTGAGAGGGGAAAGATATAAAAGAATCCTAAGGGGCAACATTTACACACAGAGGGTGGTACATGTATGGAATGAACTCCCAGAGGAAGTGGTGGAGGCTGGTACGGTTGCAAGATTTAAGAGGCATTTGGATGGGTATATGGATAGGAAGGGTTTGGAGGGATATGGGCCGGGTGCTGGCAGGTGGGACTAAGATTGGGTGGGATATCTGGTCAGCATGGACGGGTTGGACCAAAGGTCTGTTTCCGTGCTGTACATCTCTGTGACTCTATGTCTCTAAGTTGAAGTCTGGATTCTTAAAATCGTCTCCTCCTTGTGTTGTGCAATGTCTCTCCAGCTTGATGAGGGTACATCTTGAATAAGAACAATTAGATGTGACCAGAGAATATTTGATTTACTTCTAATTGCTTCCTTCTAGTTATGGGGAGATCGAAAGTATCCGGGTGCTACACGAGCGTTTCTGTGCATTTGTCAACTTTAAGTGCCATGCAGCAGCTGCTAAAGCATTGGAGGCATTGCAGGTAAGTTGGGAAAGGTTTTGCTCTTTGGGTTTGTCCCTTTAGTCACCCATCCTTGCACGTGCAAGTCTCCCGATTCATTGATGTGAAGTGTGACTTGTAAATGGCACAAGGTAATTATCACTCAGTTCTGCTCTGAAAAGATATTTTTGTATGCTTTTTTGACTTGCCCTGGGAATAAAATGCTGGATATTGACAGCACTACATCACTAGGCATGGGCGATATTTACAAATATAACTTGTGACTGAAACTAGAGCAATGTCCTCCACTAACAGGCAAATAGTTTCTCTGGTTAAATGCAGTCAGTGGAGGATAGTTTGCACATGGGTTAACCCCAGTTTCTGACAGCACTGTAGTTTCTAAGTGTGATTTAACTGGGGGTCATGTGGTCATTTCCATTGTGGCTGAGGTTTGTGATTTCGTTCCTTTCGGATCGACATTTTCAACCTTCGGGAGATTGCAGTCACTAGGGTGGGACAGCTGAAGAGCAGCCAACGAGCAGTGACTTCTCCTGCCACCCTGCTACTTCAACCCTTCTGAACAAACAGTAAGAACCAGGAGCAGGAGGCCCCTTGAGCCCTGCCCCACCATTTAATACAATCATGGCTGAGCTCATTCTGGCCTCAGCTCCACTCTCCTGCCTGTTCCCCATACCCCTTACTAATTAAAAATCTGTCTCTCTCCTCCTTGAATTTATTCAGTGTCACCGTTCTCTTCCACAAAATCCCTACAGTATGGAAACAGGCCCTTCGGCCCAACAAGTCCACACCAACCTCCTGAAGGGTAACCCACCCAGACCCATTCCCCTACACTTACCTCTGACTAATACACCTTACCTACACATCCCTGAACACTACAGGCAATTTAGCATGGCCAATCTACCGTAACCTGTACATCTTTGGGTTGAGGGAGGAAACCAGAACACCCAGTGGAAACCCACGCAGACACTGGGAAAATGTGCAAACTCCACACAGACATTCACCCCAAGAGTGGAATCAAACCCAGGTCCCTGGCGCTGTGAGGCAGCAGTGCTAACCACTGAGCCACCATGCCACAGATTCCCAACCCCTAGAGAGAAGTAAGTCCTCCTCATCTCCATTTTAAAATCTGCCATCCCTTCTCCTAAACCTATGACTTCTCATTCTAGACTGCCCCCACATAAGGAAACATTCTCTCTACCTCTACTTTGTCAATCCCCTTTAGCATCTTAGAGACCTCAATTAGATCTCCTCCATTTTCCTAAACTTAAAATCCAGAGAGTATAGGCCTAAACTGCTCAATCTTTCTTTAGAATAGCACCTTCTGAATGCATTCAGAAGAGATGTTTGTACTTGGAAAATGATGAGAATAGGCGACTTGTGACTGCAAGGATGAGTTGAGTGAGTAACAAAGCTGCATTTAACAGGGAAGTTAGGAAGTTAGATGTGGTTGAGGTGCAATGAAGTAAACTTCGGTAGGCTTGTGCAAAGCATAAATATTAGCATCGATCATTTCATTTGGGCTCAACATAATTCTAAATTATTGTTGTTGTAAACAGTCTGCTCAATGGAATGCACAGTACATATATATTGCACAACTTTGTACACATAGAACATAGAACATAGAACAATACAGCACAGAACAGGCCCTTCGGCCCACGATGTTGTGCCAAACATTTGTCCTATATTAAGCACCCATCCATGTACCTATCCAATTGCCGCTTAAAGGTCACCAAAGATTCTGACTCTACCACTCCCACAGGCAGCGCCAAATGTGGCCTAACCAAAGTCCTGTACAGTTGCAACATCACTTCACATGACATCAGAAAAGTGATGGTGTCTTCTGATTTGCTGGGTGCTACCACAAGGAATGTTCTTTTTCCCCATAGAATCCCTACAGTTTGGAAACAGGCCATTTGGACCAGCAAGTCCATACCGACCCTCTGAAGAGCATCTCACTCAGACTTGCTTCCCACCCCAACCCTAACCCTGTATATCCCGTGGCTAATCCACCTAACCTATGCACGATGGGGAATTTCCCATGGCTAATTCACCTAATCTGCACATCTTTGGACTGCAGGAGGAAGCCTGAGTACCCAGAGGAATCTCTCACAGACATTGGGAGAATATGCAAACTCCACACAGACAGTTGCCCGAGGGTGGAATCGAACCTGGGACCCTGGTGCTGTGAGGCAGCTGTGCTAACCACTATGTCACCCAGGTTGATCAAATAGCTTCTGTTTCTACGTAGAGAGTCTGGGGTGGTGCTTATTGCCCATCCTGATGACACAGAAGGGCTGAAGCTTGAAACCTTCTGGTATTTAGCATCTTTCTGATGGTATCGGGCAGTGTCGAGTCACGTTTTGTTTGCATTTGTGAGTGATTCTCTCTTTGATCCGCAGGGCAAGGAGATCGAGAACACAAAGCTGCTAATTAAATACCCTGACAGACATCTGAATAAACGAAGTTCTCCATTGCAGAAACCCTCTACCCCAGTGCGAGTGTCACCTCAACCCATAAGTGGGACCACAGCATGTGGGTGAGTTAGAGTCATGTACAGCACGGAAACAGACCCTTCGGTCCAACTCATCCATGCCAACCAGATACCCTTTGCTAGCATTTAGCCCATATCCCTTGAAACCCTTCCCAGTCATATACCCATCTAGATTAGATTCCCAACAGTATGGAAACAGGCCCTTTGGCCCAACAAGTCTACACCAGCCTTCCGAAGAGTAACCCACCCAGACCCATTCCCCTACCCTGGGCACTATGGGCAATTTTAGCCTGGCTAATTCACCTAACCTGCACAACTTTGGATTGTGGGAGGAAACTGGAGCAAACCCACGCAGACATGGAGAGAATGTGCAAGCTTCGTACAGGCTGGAATCGAATCCAGGTTCCTGGCACTGTGATGCAGCATTGCTAACCACTGAGCCACCACGCAGCCCCATTTATTCCTTAGCCTGTGAATGTGTTTCATAATTAAAATATCACTGTTACTATCTGGCATCTGGGGTACTTAACTTCAACAAGTTTTAACACAATGTCCTTCATCGTTGTGTTTGGCTGATTGGTTTGGATTTTAGAGTCGGATGAAGAGAAACACGAAAACAGACTGATTCCTGGGATGGCAGGACTGACATCTGAAGAAAGACTGGATTGACTGGGCTTGACTGGAATTTAGAAGAATAAGGGGGAGAATTTCATAGGAACATATAAAATCCTGATGGGACTGGACAGGCTAGATGCGGAAAGAATGTTCCCGATGTTGGGGACATTCAGAACTGGGATCAATAGGGGTAAGCTATTCAGGGCTGAGATAAGGAAGAATGTTTTCACACACAGAGTTGTGAACCTGTGGAATTCTCTCCCAGAGAAAGCTGTTGGGGCCAGTTAGTCAGATACATTCAAAAGGGAGCTGGACATGGCCCTTGTGGCTAAAGGGATCAAGGGGTATGGGGAGAGAGCGGGAATGGGACACTGAGATTACATGATACCCCACAGTCATATTGAATGGTGGTGCAGGCTCGAAGGGCCAAATGGCCTACTCCTGCACCTATTTTCTGTGTTTCTATGCTTTTCAAGTCTTAAAATGTTTGTCGCTGTTTCACTGTCAGGTCAAAACGTCGAGGCCCGGTTGACGGCGATGAATGCTACTTTTGGCGTACGACTGGCTGCCATTTTGGAGACAAGTGCCGCTACAAACACATCTCTGAGCACAGAGGAGTTGACAAGAAACCCTGGCAGCACTGAAGGAGGCCCAAGTCTGCTCAGAGACCAAATAAAAAACCAAGTATTACGGATGCACTAACTTCAACAGAACCTTCCATATCTCAGGCTGATCTGGCATCATCAGCATATCATTACATCCAACAGTTTCTCAATGGGAAGGGGAATTTGGATATTTGCACTCCATATCAGGCCTGTTTGATTAAGTACGAGTACTGAGGAAAAATCAATGTTTAGACACTCCAGTTTTGGGGGCATTTTTCAAAATTGCCACCAATTTAAAACTCTTTGCCTAAATTTGTATGGTATCTGACACGCACACACACAGGCTGACACTCACACTCTCAGACACACACGCGCGCACGCACACTCACACTCACAGACACACACAGGCACACACACAGCCACATTTCTATACACAGACACACACAGACACACCACACTCCACACACAGACACACCACNNNCACACACAGACACACATACATACACACATATACACACAGACACGCCACACGCCACACACAGACACGCCACACACAGACACACCACACACAGACACACATACATTTGAGGACCAGCTCTGAGAATCTCCTCCTCTTTCCTGCTTTTGTAATCTCTTGCTTCATCTCTTTTTGAAGACACAAAGTGATTTGTTGAAGTATTTCCTGGGCCTCACACTTTCCCTGGCTCCTGAGTTGGAATCTAAAGTCTATAGGAAGAGGCCAGTTATCCCCAAGCTGAGCCTCTTTGCATGAATCCCTGAGGTTGTGGCTGATTTGCGATATACTCAATCTACCTATCTGTGCCAGTTTCCCTTCATAACTTGGACTAACAAAAAAAAGCTTTAAATCCCAGATTGAAATTTTACAATAGGTATAGCACAACTTACTTTTTGCAGAAAAGAATTCCAGCCATCTACCACTCTGCCAGACTTCCGGAAAGGTCTGGTTCTCAATTTTAATGACTCCCCCCTCCTTCTGGACTCTCCAATCAGCAGAAATAGTTTTTCTATATCCACCCTCTTGCTTTCCTTGAACAGCTCGAAAAATCTGAGCAAATCGCCCCTTAACCTATTCAATTCCAGGGAGAACAACTCTAGTTTGTGTCATCTCTTCACCCAGAATCACCATTGGAGTGCAACTTACCCATCCCCACAGGTAGCGAGATGTTTGTGGAGGAGAGCTGGAGAGGTTGTCTTTCTCCCCTGTTCCCACCACCTCTGCGCTTGTCAAGATGATCCATCGGGAACTCTCTTGACTCGCCAGCAATTAAGGCCCTTAATTGGCCAATTAACTGCCAATCAGGAGCTCACCTCACCATCAACCCATTGTCCTCCTTCTCATCAGGTGGCAATAGTGGCTGGATTATCCTGGGGAAACCTGGTCTCCAATTTACCCAAATCTGAGGCTAATCTCAAGCAGGAATGGGGATAGGGGGCTCGTCACCAGGTTCCCAGTCCTTGCCTCCATTTGCCCTGTTCCTCGTCTCCTGATTGGGTCCCCTGGACAGAACGCCCCTGGTGCTCACCTTCCACCCTACCAACCTTCGCATAAACCAAATCATCCGCCGACATTTCCGCCACCTTCAAACAGACCCCACCACCAGGGATATATTTCCCTCCCCACCCCTTTCCGCCTTCCGCAAAGACTGTTCCCTCCGTGACTACCTGTTCAGGTCCACGCCCCCCTACAACCCACCCACCCATCCTGGCACTTTCCCCTGCCACCGCAGGAACTGTAAAACCTGCGCCCACACCTCCTCCCTCACCTCAATCCAAGGCCCCAAAGGAGCTTTCCACATCCATCAAAGTTTTACCTGCACATCCACTAATATCATCTATTGTATCCGTTGCTCCCGATGCGGTCTCCTCTACATTGGAGAGACTGGGCGCCTCCTAGCAGAGCGCTTTAGGGAACATCTCCGAGACACCCGCACCAATCAACCAAACCGCCCCGTGCGCCAACATTTCAACTCCCCCTCCCACGCTGCCGAGGA
>NC_057731.1:49361326-49369415 GCF_004010195.1 Chiloscyllium plagiosum | reverse complement strand
CCTCTAGCTTATCTCTCCACGCTCCAGGCTCACTGCCTTTTTTCCTGATGAAGGGCTTTTGCCCAAAACATCGATTTCGAAGCTCCTTGGATGCTGCCTGAACTGCTGTGCTCTTCCAGCACCACTGATCCAGAAACTGGTTTCCAGCATCTGCAGTCATTGTTTTTACCTCCTTTTTTCCCCTGGAGACTAGCCTTCCATAATGATCTCTCAGACCTAGAAACTGCCTCTGGTTGAGAAACTATTTCATTGATTGGAGTTTGATCCAGTTGGTGAAGTTAGTCATCATTCATCACATCTGTCACCCATTCTTGGGCATTGGAGAATTAAATATAGGGTGTCAGATGCCAGTATCATTCTAGTAAATCTGTGGTGCTCAACACTAAGGATCCTTCCTAACCGTGGTTCCTAGAACGGGACACAGCAACTCCAGGTATAGAGTGTGTGCCCCCTTCCTTCAATTGAGGAGATTTGAGGCAGTGAGCTGGAACATTCTGGAAAAGTTTTTCCAGACCAGCACTGTCATAAGAACACAGTTAGATAGATCATGTATATGAAGCAAGGTTGGACCTCTCTCATTGGTGTAATGAGGTCTCTCAAGATGGTCTGACACTGTTTTACATGTCTTTTTACTTTCCTTTTGCTTTTTATCTATTCATCTGTGCGACATGGGCATCTCTTAGCTAGGTCAGCATTTCCTGTTCATCCCTAATTGCCCAGAGGGCAGTTAAGGGTCAGCCACATTGCTGTGGGTCTGGAGTCACATGTAGGCCTTGATCAGGTAAAGACAGCAAGTTTTGTTTCTGAAAGGATGTTAGTGAACTAGATGGGTTTTTATGACAATCACTTTTGGTCAGCACAGTCATCACTGAGGCCTTAGATTTTATTGAATTTAAATGTCATTGTCTGATATGGTGGGATTTGAACTCTTGGCTCCAGAACATAGAACATAGAACAATACAGTGCAGAACAGGTCCTTCGGCCCTCGATGTTGCACCGTTGGGAAAATGTGCTGGGACTCTGGGTGGGTCAGGAAGAGCAGGGTTATTGTTTCAGATCAGTGAACTTTTGTTGGAACCCATATATCCTTTGAAAGGCCTAAGGCTATCGTACCACTATTCCTGTACAATTCCTCGAGCAGGAGTTGACATGAATTGACATTCTCAGCTCGTCCCCCTACAGTATCCCAAAATCATTCATGTGCTTATCTAAGGATAAACAATCTCCCTAATGTGGTTGAGTTGACTACATTAGCAGGTAGGGCATTCCACACCCTTACCACTCTCTGCGTAAAGAACCTGCCTCTGACATCTGTCTTAAATCTATCACCCCTCAATTTTTAGTTATGCCACCTCGTACAAGCTGACGTCATCATTCTGGGAAAAAGTCTTTCACTGTCTCCCTTTCTAATTCTATGATCATCTTGTATGTCTCTATCAAATCCCCCCTTAGCCTTCTTCTTTCCAATGAGAACAGACCCAAGTCTCTCAGCCTTTCCTCATAAGACCTTCCCTCCAGACCAGGCAACATCCTGGTAAATCTCCTCTGCGCCTTTTCCAATGCTTCCACATCCTTCCTGTAATGGGGCGACCAGAACTGAACACAATATTCCAAGTGTGGCCGCACCATTGGCCAGGGATTTGGGACGGCCAGCCCAGTGACAATCTCACTAGTCTTGTGACATTGTCACTATGCCACAAACTCCCCCCACTGTAAAATATACACCTCCCTTCTCCCGGATGGCAGTGAATGTCTGGAATTCTCTAAGCCAAAAAGTTGTGGAGGCTGGTACTAAAAAATACTTAAGGAGGAGGACTATAGATTTGTGAAATATCATGAAATTGAAGGCTATGAGGAGCTGCAATGAGGTCTGGAGCAGGTCCACCCTGATCTCTGAGGGGCTGAATAGCCTCCTCCATCTATTTCTTAGTCCTGATTTCTAACTGGCCGGACCTTCCCACCCTTTGGTTCAAGAATCCAATCGAGACCTGTAGCTTTGGTCAAGTCTCAGATAAAACAAAACAAGGCCTTGCAGATGATGGAGATCTTGGGAAAATGTACTGGGACTCTGGGTGGGTCAGGCCACAGCTACAGAGAAGGAGGGAAGAGCAGGGTTATTGTTTCAGATCAGCGAACTTTTGTTGGAACCCATGTATCCTTTGAAAGGCCTGAGGCACTCGTACTACCATTCCTGTACAATGATCTCCTTGAATAGGAGTTGACATGAATTGGAATGTGGTGCAGGGAAGAAAGAGTGCTTTATGTTCTTCCAGCTCCTGGTCTCCAACAGTAAGTTGTTCACATTTCAGTCTACATTCATTTTTGTCAATGAAGCAGAGGCTTAGTGTGATTTAAGTTTTAATGGGGGGTTGGCCATAAAATAAGATGAAGATTTTGTGCAGGAGTATCTAGTAATTTATTACAGGTTTGACCATTGGCAACTAAATGAAAAGTGACAATTTGATTGGTTCAGACATTGATGAGTCTGGTGATCACTGGACATTGGGACCATTCACCTGTTGCCTGACTCAGTAACCAGTCAACGTATTCATTTTCCAGCGTTATGTTATCTTTCTTTCTGAGGTTGTCAGCGTGACTGACAAGGATGGGTTCATGCAAAGGTTGGAGACGCAATGCAATTTTGCAAAAAAGTGTTCCACCAGCAATGAACTCACAAATAATGAATAAGCTTTTTGTTTCCAAACCTCCTCCAGAAAACGTGTGCAATATATATTTTTTCCCTTTTTTGTATTCTCTCCCCGTCCCACCCTTCCTGTTCCCACAGGTCTGTTACTTCAGACTCTGTGCTTCATGTTTCAGTATAACCCTTATGTTGTTTCTGTCCTATTGTAATGCAACTTGAATTATGAATTTTGAAATTAGGTGCTTTCTATTTTGTTAAATTATCTTCTCCTCTTGTTCCGCACCTGCTTAGAATATCTAGTCTGGTGAAATTACTGACGTAACCTTCTCAATTCGAATGAAAGAAAGCCTCACATTAATATTTTGTTTTTAATCGTTCATTGGGTGTGGGTATCATTGGCCAGGCAGCACTTATTGCCCATCTCTAATCGCCAGAGGGCATTTAAGAATCAGTGACATTGCAGTCTGGAGTCACATGTGGGTGAGATCAGCTGCTTCCTTCTCTAAAGGGCATTAGTGAACCAGATGAAATCTTCACGATTTCATGATCATCCTTATTTTCATTGAATTCAAATTCCACTATTTAATCAGCGGGATTTGAACATGTGTCCACAGTCTCTGGTTTAGTCATAAAATCGCAATGCTGTTGACTCCTCCTGACCATCCTGACATTAACGATTTGGATGAAGGAATTGAATGCCATATCACCAAATTTGCAGATGGCACTGAGCTGGGTGGCAGTGTGTGCCAGGAGGAGGATGCTAAGAGGCTGCAGATTGACTTGGATAGACTGGCTGAGTGGGCAGATACTTGGCAAGTACAATGTGGATAAATATGAGATTATGTACTTTGGTCACAAAAACGGGAAGGCCGATTATTTTCTGAATGGTGGCAGTTTTGGAGAAGGTGAGGTGCAATGAGAGTTGAGTGTCATGGTGGAATAGTTGCTGAAGGTTGGCATGTAGGTGCAGCATGCAGAGAGGAAAGCTAATGGCATATTGGCCTTCATAGTGAGAGGATTTGAGTATCGGAGTAAGGACGTCATGCTGCAGTTATACAGAGCCTTGGTGAGACCACACCTCGAGCAGTGTGTGCAGTTTTGGTCTCTTAGTCTGAGAAAGGCCATTCTTATTATTGAGGGAGTCCAGCAAAGGTTCACCAGACTGATTCCCGGGATGGCTTGACCAACATGTGAGAAAAGACTAGACCGTCTGGGCTTGTACTCACTGGAATTTAGAAGAATGAGGGGAGTCCCATAGAAAATCCTGATGGGACTGGACGGGCTGGTGATGGGAAGCATGTTTCTGATGTTCAGAAAGTTCAGAACAAGGGGTCACAGTCCACGAATAAGGGGTAAACCATTCAAGGCTGAGATGAGGAAGAAGTTCTTTACTCAGAGTTGGGAACCTGTGGAATTCTTCCCCACAGGAAGCTATTGGGGCCACTTTGTTAGACATATTCAAGAGGGAGCTGGACATGGCCCTTACGACCAAAGGCATCAAGGGGTATGGAGAGAAAGCGGGAATGGGATACTGAGATTGCGTGATCAGTCATAATCATGCTAAATGGTGGTGTAGGCTGAAAGGGCTGAATGACCTACTCCTGCTCCTATTTTCTATGTTTCTACCTCACAGTGCTTTCCAGCCAGTGAAGTACTTCTGAAGATATAGGCTGCTCTGAGTATGTTAACTTGTGTCTTCACTGAAGGGGAGTCAACTATGCTGTAACATTGGCAAAATGTTCAACAGAAAACTGATATCGTAATGAATATAATTAGTGTTGGAGTGAGGTACAGATTGTGAGGTGTGTCCTTATGTACATGAAAGGCAGGAAAGAAAGCCTCTGAAAGGATTCAAGACACATTCTTAGCCTAAGCAGGGTCCAAGACACTTTCCATTAGCTGCTGTAGCCTAATCCCCAATGCAACATGTGCTGTGAAAGAATGAAGGGTGTGGAAATAATGTGTTGAGTGATTGGTATCTATCCACCACACTATGAAAGGACATGGGAATCACATCTAGGGGTGAAATATACTGTGAGTGTTTGCTTGAAGGAATGTCCTGGAAAGGTGGGCAGGAATTCCTTTTGGTTGCTAACTTTCTGAATGGATGGATGGAAGAGCCTCCAGTGAGTTGCTTGTATTTATTTCCAGCTGTTCAGTGTGGTGAACGATTAAGACAATCTCTTGCCTTTGGAATGGCGATGAGCAGAGGAAGGGCATTTGTTTGTTTCCCTGGATTTCCAGATGTTCTGCCATTACCTGGATGTTGGGATGCTTATTCAGGCACCAGGAAGACGGATCACGGCTTTCCCATTCACAGCTGGGTGTTTCCGAATGTACACTGCGCATTGACATTGCGTGGAACTAAGCCAACAATAAAGTCCAGTTTCTGCTGTCTGTCACAATGAAATAGATCAGTGCATGTACCTAGATTGTTTAAAGTGCTGGAAATTAAAATTTTCCCATTATCAAAATCCTTGGTCCAAAATCTTATGGGTGCAAAGTCTAACAGACATATTGCCCAAATGATAAGACCACTGTAAAATTGAAACTGACAGACTTGCTGGAGATCAGAAGCAAAAACAGAAATTGTTGGAAAAGCTCAGCAGGTCTGGCAGCAACTATGGAGAGAAAGCAGAGTGAACATTTCGGGTCCAGAATTCTCTAATTTCTCTTCATAGATACTGCCAGACCTGCTGAGCTTTTCCAGTATTTTCTGTTTTCACCCCTGCGCAGTTGCTTTCTTTTTTAACTGGGAACCAGTTTTCTGTCTTACAGACCTCTGCAGCAAACTGACATCGGGTTTAGCAATTTTCATTGTTTCTTTCAATTTTGGCCCCATTGAATCCTAGTTTGCAATCATTGTTTTCTGGTCGGACCCCAATAAAATGAAGGATGATCTCATGTACCAACTGGATGGTGAGTTCACACCTGCTAAATAAGAGTTCGCCATGATGCCAATCTTAAGCATTCAAAAAAACATGTTTCATCATTCTCGATGACCAAGATTTGGCTGTTTTGCTCTGGAGAGATTTAAACATTTCAAGTCTTGTATCGTATGTTGAGATTCTAAGCTGAAGGTCGAGAAAATTGCGATGCCAAATATTTATTAGAGTTACTGACTTGCTCTTTTAAAAAAAATATATATAGAAGTATATATACTCTTAACTATGCACAGCTGCCAAGCAGTAAAGATTTGCAATATGTAAATAGGCCTCAGAATGATATTTCTGATCTTTGAGAAGGTTTTTTTTGACCTGTGGGAAAATTTTGTAAGTGTAAACTGCATTGTTACTTTGTACTGTCTTGCAGTTCTTAAACATTGACTACTAATTTCACCAAATAGAGAAATCTGGACTTTAGTCCTCTTGCACCAACTTGTTTTATGAACTGTACCCTCTCAAATTGCCCATTTTTCACAAAATGATAATAAAGCATACAAACATGGCAATGATACATTTAGTTCAATGCATTTTTTTTCCAGCCAGAGCATGATGCATTGATTCTGTTGAAGACTCATTTGATTTGATTTGATTTACTGTTGTCACAAGTACCTCAGTACAGTGAAAAGTTTTGTTTTTGCATGTAGTACAAGTAGATCATAACATCCAAGGACAAATAAATTATAGGCTGTTATACCAAGGCGAGGAATACGAGTTTACATCTGTACAGGTGGTGTACAAAGCAAGAGTCATCAGAGGTCCATTCAGCCATCTGATAACAGCGGGGAAGAAACTGTTCTTTAACCTGTTGGTACAGCGTTTAAGCTTCTGTATCTTTTGCCTGATGGAGGTGGCTAGAAGAGAGCATTACTGGGTTAGGAGGTAATGATGATGTTGGGTGCTTCCCCGAGACAATGAGAAATGTAGATGGAATCCATAGAAGGGAGATTGGCTTGCGTAATGGACATAACTCTCTGTAGTTTCTTACGGTCCTGGGCAAAGCCATGATGCACTCAGATAGAATTTGGATGTAGGTTTGCTCGCTGAGCTGGAAGGCTCATTTTTAGACGTTTTGTCACCGTACTAGGTAATATCATCAGTGAGTCTTCAGATGAAGCACTGGTGGCATGGCCCACTTTCTATTGACATGTTTAGCCATACCATCAGTACTTCATCCGGAGGCTCACTGAAGATGTTACCAAGTATGGTGACAAAATGTCTGAAAATGAACCTTCCAGCTCATGAGCAAACCTACATCCAGAACCTCAACCTGAGCTACAAATCTTCTCAAAACTTGCTAACCCAGATAGAATGTTTTCTATGGTGTGTTTGTAAAACCACAAAACAGCTTTGTGTTTTGGCGTCCACTGTGACCCTCCATGCTTGTTAAAATTAGGAATTTCAACATAAGAGACCCCTTGAAAAATAATTTTAAATCAACCAGTTTGATTTGGACACATGTCTAGTGCAGGTGGGACTTGAACCCAGCTCTTCAGGGACGCAATCACTGCTCAAGACCCTACCAAATATCTCCTTTGGAACAATAGCATTCCTTGCTGTTGTGCTGACAGTGTCTGATTTTGTGCTCAAACCTCTCAAGTCATGTGACTCCAAGGTAAGGGTGCCACCACTGAGCCAAGGCTGGTGCCTACTTAACCTGTCTGACCACATAATGAACAAACTGTCAGCCCCATCGCTGACCAATCTGCAGGATCAACCTGGTTGACTCTGCATTGAGGGGTCATCTCTGACATCAGTAAAATACTGTCACTGGTGTTAAAGGGCCTCCTACATTAGCCTTAATTCCTCAAATTGGCTACATGCCTAGTACCAACCAGATGGACCTCAATTACCTTTCTAATCCCAATCTTATTATAGCTTGTTTCCACACTGGGCAGTGGTTAATCAGTTGAGTCCAACTGTTTGGGACATAGCATCAAGAGTAGACCATTCAATGAGATCATAGCTGATCTGTGGCTTAACTCCATATACCTGCCTTTGACCCACATCACTTAATACCCCCATTTAATAATCTCAGGCAGCTGCTGGGTTGGTATGCAAATTTGTTGGATTCTTTTGCAAAAGCTGACTCATGGGGAACCCCTGTATGGGAACGTTGGTATTATGCCGAAATTACATGACAGAAATACTGCTTTCACCCAATTGGTTGACTCTGATTTTAAGCTTCTAAAAGACCACTTCCCATACTCCATCTCACACTGTCAGTTAACTCTTTCTATTCCTATCTCTATCATGTGTTTATCCAGCTTTCCCTTAAGTGTATTTATGCTATTCACCTCAACCACACCCTATGATAGCAAGTTCCACAGTCTCACTGCCCTTAATGTCACAATTAGAAAATAATTATTAGTTCAAACTAGGATCCTTTCAATTCAAGGTCAAAAAGTGTGGCGCTGGAAAAGCACAGCAGGTCAGGCAGCAGCTGAGGAGCAGGAGAATTGATGTTACGGGCATAAACCCTTATTCAGGAATGGAGTGGGGG
>NC_057731.1:49350270-49361287 GCF_004010195.1 Chiloscyllium plagiosum | reverse complement strand
AGATGAGGAAACTGGTGAATTCAATTCAACCGAAGTAGTTTATTTGAGTTGTATGTGTGATTTGCGAGCCCAAAGATGTTACTTATTTAGTAAATCTGTTCCTTGAAGGTAGGTTAGGGAATGTTACCTGCTTTATAGTATTGTGGCTCAGTGGTTAGCACTGCAGCCTCACAGTGCCAGGGATCCGGGTTCGATTCCAGCCTCATGCGTCTGTGTGGAGTTTGCACATCCTTTCTGTGGGGGTCTGCATGGGTTTCCTCCCACAGTCCAAAGATGTGCAGGTTAGGTGGATTGGCCAGGCTAAATTGACCGTAGAGTCCAGGGATATGTACATTAGGTGGGTTAGCCATGGGAAATGTGGGGCTGCAAGGATTGGGTTGGTGGGGGGTCGTATGTCGCTCTTTGGGGAAGCAGTGTGGACGTGATGGGCCAAATGGTTCTATACTTACTGGTGACAATAATACTAAGTCACTATTATCCAAATTTCCAAAATTGCTAAGCCACAGTTCCCAGAGCAATTCATACAGATAACTCTGATCTGATTGTGCTCAACATGGGTTAATGTTTTCCATTAGAAAGATTGAATATTTAGAAATAAGATGAATAAGTGGAAGTGAATTATGAAGTGCAAAGAAATGTGCTAACCCTACTTTGAATATTTTTTAGAAGTCATCTATGGGTATGAATATTATTGGCTAAGCCAGGATTCATTGCCCATCAATAATTCCCCCTTGACAAGGTGATGAGGAACCACAGTGCATCTGGTGTAGGTTGACCCACAATCCCATTAGAAAGAGGTTTTGAACCAAGCAACAGTGAAGGAGTGATGATATAGTTCCATATCAGAATGGTGAATGGCTTGGAGGGGACGTTGAGGTGGTGTTCCCATGTATCTGCTGCCCTTGTCCTTCTAGATGGAAGTGGTTATGGGTTTGGAAGGTGCTGTATGAGGAGGTTTGGTGATTTGCTGCTTACATACAGTACGCTCTATTGTTACAGAGCATCGGTGGTGGATGGAGTGGATGTTTGTGGATGTGGTGCCAATCAAATAGGCTACTTAGTCCTGGATAGTGTCACATTTTGAATGTTATTGGAGCTGTATTCATCCAGGTAAGTGGAGAGTGTTCCACCACACTCCTGACTTACGCTGTTTAAATTGTGGACCGACTTTGAAGTTGAAAATATAGAAGCAACTAAGCTCAACTCCAAACACAAGATGAGGCCACAGGCTTTCAGTTATTTTGATTTATTTGAGGGAGCAAGGTCTCATTTTTACTTGACTCTACAGACATGAGACTCACTAGATTGGGTGGAACACTGAGTTTAATGTTCACCTAATATTACCTACCATTAAGTATAGCCGAGAGTAATATTATGAGAGGTTTTTACTATTGCTTTAATTGATCGTCCTACCTTTCCAACTGGTGTTTAGACAAAAATTTGTATCCATTATTTGTCATAATATTTTGCAGATCCAGGTTAATTGACTGCAATATTTAAAGAGCCAAAGGACCTTTCTCTGACTTCTAAACTTCTGCCTCCTGCACTCTATTAATAAGCCTCATATAACTGGATATCAAGGCATGGCTTCAAAGACTTCAATGTTGATTGGTTCTGGTGTAGACGGCGGTGAAGTGGTGGGGAGGGCGAGTGGTATAGGTGTCATGGACGGTCATGAGCTGACTCAGGACTGATGGACTCTCTTCCAGCTCTATCTTCTTAAATTATTCAAAATGGCACCATTTTCAGGCAACAATTGAAAGCTTTTCGCTGTATTTTATTGCATTCCTACTGTAAAATGCACTTGACAATAAAATCCAAATCAAACACTTATATTGCTTGGAACAGGTTCTCCGGCCAAAAAGGTTAAAATATTAAATCAGAATAAATGCAGTTCCCTTCCTGTGCACATTTACCAAAAAAAATATATTGAGAAACTAGGAAAGACTTCTGGGATTCTGGGGTCATGTTGAGTGAAGCGTGGAAAGTGAGAAGGAAATTTATTAGTGAGGGAATCTGTCAGGGAGAATAGGGAATTTGATGTTCCTCTGGCTGGTGAATCTGGGGTGAGGGTGTCTCTGATGGGGACGGAGGTTGGGTGAAAGGCTTACTTGGGGGGTGAATGCTGGAACATTGATTCAAAGTAGACAGACAGGTAGCTGGAAGAAGACAACAAGCTAGGCAGCATCAGGAGGTGGAGAGGTCGAAATTTGCTGCAGTGATTGGGCAGATGCCATTATATCTTTCCAAGGAGGGTTCAAAAATATTTTGAAAAGGACAGCCAATCAGAGCTGTTGAGAGAGAGTGGGACTGTGCAATACATTTAGGAGCTGCCACAAGGATAATTCTTCCACTGAAAACCTCACTTCATTTCAAACCACCCAGTCCACAAAGTCAAAGATCTTTAACCTGCTACCGGAGATGGAGGGAATGGGATGTTACACCTCCTCATGGGTTCAGCTTTTGTGCAAACTTATTTCTTGTCCCTTTTCATCTCAATATCTCAATCTTTGCATGATTACAATCTCTCTAGTTAGGCAAAGAGCGATGAGCAAAAGGGGCACCTTTTTCACGCAGAGGGTGGTGTGTATATGGAATGAGCTGCCAGAGGAAGTGGTGGAGGCTGGTACAATTGCAACATTTAAGAGGCATCTGGATGGGTGTATGAACAGGAAGGGTTCAGAGGGTCTGTTTCCTTGCTGTACATCTCTATGACTCTGTGACTCCAAACATGACGAGATTGATTAAATGCAGAGAGGTTTTAATTGAATGAAGCCTAGAGATGAGGGAGGGACTTTGGTTCTGTTGAGAAAATAGAGATGCTGTATTGTTCCACAAAGAGCAGAAAGTCAATGAAACATTTAATTGAGACATCAAATTCAGGAAAGCTGTTGATATCATAAATGAACAAGCTGTTTGCACTAACACTGGGGTCAAAAGCCATCTATAAGAGTCATTTCCATTGAATGAGAGGCTGGTTTGCAATGCACAGTGACACCATCAATGTGGGTTGAATTCCCATACCAGCTACTGCTTCTCAATGTCACCCCCTGCTTGAGGTGTGGTGACCCTTGGGTTAAACTCAGCACCAGAGACCTCTCTCTAAGGACCTGCGACTGTGGTCAGTTTCGTGTGTTTAAGGTAATTGGTGAAAGAATAGTGGGATGTTGAGGAATTATTTATCACCGTGAGTTGCTATGATCTGGAATCTGGAACAGGTAACTTTCAAAGGGAATTGCATGAATATGCAAAGAGGAAAAAGATTGAGGACTATGGGGAAGAGCAGGGGGACAATATTAATCAGAGAGCTGAACAGGCCTGATTAGCTGAATAACGTCTACTGTGTCCAGCAATTCTACATGTTTTGTGTGCTTGGTAATTAAGAGACAGTATAATTGGGAATCATCAAATTTCTGTGTTAAAACCTTTCAGCAGCCTGCTTGGATTGGGAATCATATACTGTAGGAGAACATAAACAGAAGTTTGATTGAATGAATGTCAATACAATAGGAGCTTGGAAGCCTACTCAATGCAAAATAGTTGGTCCCACTGGAAATATTTGCAGTAATATATGGTTCGTCTATTGGAATTCTGTAAATGTGAAACGTGTTAATGTATTAGTCTATTGAGAATCAATACAGTGCAAATGTTTAACTGGATTGAATCAGATTCCTGCATATGGACAATGTTATGATCAGCTGCATCTTTTCATGACCCAAGCTCCGATATATGATTCATGTTTTGTGAAACCTCCATGAAGTCTGGAACTTGGAAAGCAGCCAATTTCAAGTTCACCCATTGACACCAGGAATTGTTGCAAATTTGCAGCTTACTGATGGGGCTGAATGAAGTCGAGATAGCGGCAATTATTCTGAATTGCTAATGGCTGTCTCGAGAGCAAGATGAAGGTTACTGGTGAGTAAAATAGTGGTTGATGCTCGGTGTAATTGGTGTAATTTGTGTAATTGGTGGGATGACTGAAAATAAAAAAATCATATTTAAATGACTATCAAAGGAAAGTGGAGAATATGATTCCACCTATTGCTTCTGCTTTATGTTATCATTATCTGTGCAAGATCAGTACTCAGTTGGTCAACCCTGACAGAATTAAATGATTTTGATACTTTGAGCTTTTAAACTCCATTCAGCTTGTTTATACATATATAAATAATATATATGTATATAACATGTATAGATATTAATCCATAAAATGTATTATAAAGCCCCATTGTTCTATGTACCAGAGAAATGGCCTCACCACATATGGTGGCATAAAGCTTGTGTCACTAGATTAATAATCCAGAGCTCAAATTCCATCATGGCAGCTGCAAAATTAGTTAAATGATCAGTTAATTAAATGATTCTGGAATCTAAAGCTGCATCAGTAATGGTGACCATGAAATTACTGATTGAACCTTTCTGATTGAGCACCCACAGTATTTCTGGTTTTATCTCTGCATTGATCTTTGTTAAAATCACTTATTGTTAGACTCTGTCCAGTTGGATGATCTGAATCCTGATTTTGGGGTATCCAACTGGGAAATCATCCATCCAAACAGTACAGGCCAAGGTGAGGTCTTTGCAATTGCTTTTTAAAAAATCATTCATGGGATTCCTGTCAGGGTGAAAGGAAAGGCTGTTAGGTGTAGGAAATGCTGGATGATTAAAGAAATTGAGGGTTTGGTTAAGAAAAAGAAGGAAGCATATGTCAGGTATAGACAGGACAGATCGAGTGAATCCTTAGAAGAATATAAAGGCAGTGGGAGTTTACTTAAGAGGGAAATCAGGAGGACAAAAAGGGGACATGAGATAGCTTTGGCAAATAAAGTTAAGGAGAATCCAAAGGGTTTTTACAAATACATTAAGGGCAAAAGGGTAACTAGGGAGAGAATAGGGCCCCTCAAAGGTCAGCAAGGCGGCCTTTGTGTGGAGCCGCAGGAGATGGGGAAGATGTTAAACGAGTATTTTTCATCAGTATTTACTGTGGAAAAGGACGTGAACGATATAGAATGTAGGGAAATAGATGGTGACATCTTGAAAAATGCCCATATTACAGAGGAGGAAGTGCTGGATGTCTTGAAACGCATAAAAGTGGATAATTCCTCAGGAACTGATCAGGTGTACGCTAGAAATCTGTGGGAAGCTAGGGAAGTCATTCCTGGGCCCCTTGCTGAGATATTTGTATGATTGATAGTTACAGGTGAGGTGCAGGAAGACTGGCGGTTGGCTAAAGTGGTGCCACTGTTTACAAAAGGTGGTAAGGACAAGCCAGGGAACTGTAGACCGGTGAGCCTGACCTCGGTGGTGGGCAAGTTGTTGGAAGGAATCCTGAGGGACAGGTTATATACATGTATTTGGAAAGGCAAGTACTGATTAGAGATAGGCAGCATGGCTTTGTGCGTGGGAAATCATGTCTCACAAACTTAATTGAATTTTTTGAAGAAGTAACAAAGAGGATTGTTGAGGGCAGAGCGGTAGATGTGATCTATCTGGACTTCAGTAAGGCATTCGACAAGGTTCCCCATGGGAGACTGGATAGCAAGGTTTAATCTCATGGAATACAGGGAGAAATAGCCATTTGGATATAGAACTGGCTCAAAGGTAGAAGACAGAGGGTGGTGGTGGAGGATTGTTTTTCAGACTGGAGGCCTGTGACCAGTGGAGTGCCTCAAGGATTGGTGCTAGGTCCATACTTTTCATCATTTATATAAATGATTTGGATGTGAGCATAAGGGGTATATTTAGTAAGTTTGCAGATGACACCAAGGTGTAATGGACAACGAAGAAGGTCACCTCAGATTACAAAGGGTTCTTGATCAGATGGGCCAATGGGCTGAAAAGTGGCAGATGGAGTTCAATTTAGATAAATGTGAGGTGCTGCTTTTGGGAAAGCAAATCTTACTAGGACTTATACACTTAATGGTAAGGTCCTTGGGAGTGTTGCTGAACAAAGAGACCTTGGAGTGCAGGTTCATAGCTCCTTGGAAGTGGAGTCGCAGGTAGATAGGATAGTGAAGAAGGCGTTTGGTATGTTTTCCTTTATTGGTCAGAGCATTGAGTACATGAGTTGGGAGGTCATGTTGCGGCTGTACAGGACATTGGTTAGGCCACTGTTGGAATATTGCGTGCAATTCTGGTCTCCTTCCTATCGGAAAGATGTTGTGAAACTTGAACGGGTTCAGAAAAGATTTACAAGGATGTTGCCAGGGTTGGAGGATTTGAGCTACAGGGAGAGGTTGAATAAGCTGGGGCTGTTTTTCCTCGAGTGTCTGAGGCTGAGGGGTGACCTTATAAAGGTTTATAAAATTATGAGGGACATGGATAGGATAAATAGACAAAGTCTTTTCCCTGGGGTCGGGGAGTCCAGAACTAGACGGCACATGTTTAGAGTGAGAGGGGAAAGATATAAAAGAGACCTAAGGGGCAACATTTTCACGCAGAGGGTGGTACATGTATGGAATGAACTCCGAGGAAGTGGTGGAGGCTACTACAATTGCAATATTTAAAAGGCATTTGGATGAGTATATGAGTAGGAAGGGTTTGGAGGGATATGGGTCGGGTGCTGGCAGGTGGGACTAGACTGGGTTAGGATATCTGGTCAGCATGGATGGGTTGGACCGAAGGGTCTGTTTCCATGCTGTACATCTCTATGACTCTATGACTTGAATGTCACTGGCTTGGCCAGCATTTATTGCCCATCCCTAATTGCCCAGTTAAGAGTCAACCTTATTGCTATGGCTCTTTAGATCACATTTAGGACAGACCAGGTAAAGATGGCAGATTTCCTTCCCGAAATGCAATCAGGGAACCAGATGAGCTTTTCCTCACAATTGAAAACAGCCTGGCAGTCATTATTAGACTTTAATGTCCAGATTATGTTTGAAATCAAATTTCATCATCTGACATGGTAGGATTCAAACTTAGATCCCCAGAGCATGAGTTGGATCTCTAGTCTCATGGTCCAACAATAATACTATATGTCCCTTGGTTTGAGTAGCCTGTGATAACCCCAGCACTACATGTTGCACTGCATGCAACCCCACCATCCTGTTCTGTATTTGTAAATCTTCCTTACTATCCTGTTTTGACACCATCGTCTGAATAACCTGTTATGGTCTCTCTACCTCAGTTAGTTTGTACAGTTTTGGATTACTTGTAACTTTGGTTCGACCCTCCGCATGCAACTTTTACATGTTATTCCAGCCATTTGGTTTGTTTCCAGCGCCATCTTATTTTTATTTCTTTTGTAATTATCTCTCTGCCTCAATTAATCAAATTATAGGTCATCCCTGCACTTGAAATTCAGCTGTTGATGCTTTATTCACACCATCTGACACTGTTGATCACTTGCAGAGACTTACTATTCAGCCTGTCGACACTCCACTCACACCATTTGTACCGTCTTTTGATCTCTCTGCCTATAAACGCTGTGCCTGTATGCTTCTCTTCATTCCACCTGATGAAAGGGCAGCGCTCCGAAAGCTTGTGATTTCAAATAAACCTGTTGGACTATAACCTGGTGTCGTGTGACTCCCGACCCTGTCCATCCCAGGCACCTTCACATCACACCAAACAAAAAGTAAACATGACACACATGACATCAATCATCTTGAAGAGCCAGTATCCCTGTAATTTCTACACTGACTCGGGCTGCTCAGCAATGTTGTCGGAGTGGCAGCATTAAAGGCAAATTTTCAGAGAATCTGCTCCACTCCTTTCCTTGTGTTTTTCTTCTCGTTGGGTCTCATTTGTTCTCCACATGTTGCAAACTTCAATCACAGTGATAATGAATTCAACCCTTATAAATCTTTGCTCGACACACACCCAAGTGATTCCTGCAATCTCTATTTTACAATCCTGCTCTCCTGTTCTCATTTGTGAACCTGTGCGAATCATATGAAGAGCATTGAAATTAACCCGCTTCAAGATCAGAGCTGAGTGATCGATTATCAGGAAAAGTGAAAGGCTGGATCATGGTTTGCTTAGAAAGGACAAATTTAGAGGGAAACCTTTTCGAGATCTTTAGAAATGTAGGATTGGATAGATGTATAGAAGATTAGATTAGATTAGATTCCCTACAGTATGGAAACAGGCCCTTCAGCCCAACAAGTCCACACCAACTGTCTGAAGAGTAACCCACCCAGACCCATTCCTCTATATTTACCCCTGACTAATGCACCTAACACTTTGGGCAATTTAGTACAGCCAATTCACCTGACCTGCACAGCTTTGGATGACGTGGTCTAAACAATGGAGTCATGATATGAGATAGATACATCCAAATAAAATTCGAGCTAGTTGCTAATAAATTTGTGGTGTAGTGATAGTGTCCTTGGCCTTGGACTAGGAGGTCTGGGTTGAAATCTCATCCGCTTCAGAGATGTTTAATAAATCTCCAAACAGGTTGATTAGAAAAAAATTAGGTTAAATAATAAAAAACAAAAAGGATCAGAAAGGCCCTCTTGTGACACAGTGTCCCTACCCCCGGACCAGAAAGTGTGGGTTCAAGTCCCACCTGCTCCATAGGTGTGTAATAAATTTCTTAAGAGGTTGATTAGAAAAATACAGTTAGTTCTCACATACAGCTTGTTTTGGCAACAAGATTTGACTATAATGTAGCTGAAGAATTCGAGAACAGTATTTTCAAGAGCACTTACCTTCATTGGCCATAGAGTGATTCCAGCAGAGATTGGTTTGCACACTTTGCTTTGCACGTACATGATGTCAGTTGCCGAGAGAGCAGCTTTCTGTAAGCAATACTGTACAGAGAGCAGCTTTCTTACATTCTTCAAAAGTACTGTGGTAAATTTACTTTTATTAATAAATATGATTTCAACCTTCATTCAAACTGTGCTATACTTCACGTTAGACTTTTGGGTGATTTTTGAGCGATCGTAAGTGAAATCCCACCTTTCCAATAGGCCCCATTATTTATATTAAGCGATTTTCTATTAAGCAAGGTTTCAATGGAACACAGCTACAGTGTTATTGGAGAACTACCTGTAGTGTTAAACTTTTAGAAAAATTCAAGATAAATATTTTCACCCAAAGAGTGGATAGACCTTACTACCACAAGGACTTGACGAAGGTTATAGTATGACTGCCTTCAAGAGGAAGCAGGATAAAGACAAGGGGGAGGAAGGAAGAAAGATACTGCAAATCTATGGTGGAGACACTATAATCACACAAAGAACCGTGGATGCTGAAATGAAAAAACAGAAGTTTGCTGGAGAAACTCAGCAGGTCTGGCAGTATCTGTGGAGAGAGAAACACAATTAATGTTTTGAATCCACTGACCCTTCTTCCCAGAAGCAGAGAGATGGAGTTACATGTTGAACATAAACCTGCAGGGCAGGATGGCCTGTTTTACTGCAATCTGTTCCAGGTACTGCACTTAAGGTACAAGGGAGACTTTGAATCTGCAACAAGCAGGATTTAAGGTGAGAGGGGAAAGGTATAAAAGGGACAAAAGGGGCAATTTCTTTTCATGCAGAGGGTGGTGCATGTATGGAATGAGCCGCCAGAGGAAGTGGTGATGGCTGATACTACTACAACATTTAAAAGACATCTGGATGGGTATATGAAATAGAAGGGTTTAGAGAGATATGAGCCAATGTTGGCAAATGGGTCTAAATTAGTTTATCTGGTCTGCATGGATGAGTTGGACCAAGAGTCTGTTTCCAGGCTGTACATCTCTGTGACTCTAAGCACAGAGTGTCACAGTCCAATAGAGGGCACTATTGACACTGAAACATCACCCGATCATAGGCTGCTTGAAACATATTTCAAAGAAGGGGTTACCTGATCTCTTTATTAAGATTAGTGATCATTTACACCATTATTAGTTTCTCCTGTTAATTTTTTGTATGTTAAAAATGCTATGCAATATTCTTGCTGTGTAGTAAAACCTTTGTACCTGTGTCTAACAGTCAGTTTTGACCTCAATGAAAGATGCATCATGTATCTCAGTGTTCACGTTTTCTCGTACAACTTGATTTTTACAGGAACAGTAGTTGCAGGATATGGCAAGTCAGCTTAATGTGGAATTGCTCTCAGGTTTGTGGATTTAATCTCCATTCCAGACAGCTGACGATGTAATGTAAGGCAGCAAGTCAGTACAGTACTGAGGGAGTGCAGCATTGTCAGGGATCCTAGCTATCAAAAACTCCACCCACCATTCCTAGATTTTTGTTTTAAATTTCAAAAATATACTTTGGAACATAGAACAGTCTGGCACAGTACAGGCTCTTCAGCCTTCAATGTTGTGCCGACCTTTATCCTACTCTAAGATCAAACTAACCAACATACCCTTCATTTTACTAGCATCCATGTGCTTATCCAAGAGTCACTTAAATGTCCTTAATGTATCTGACTCTATTCCCACTTCTGGCAATGCATTCCATGCACCCACATGATAACTTAGTATATATGAAGTTAAAAAAAAATGTAATTATTGAGAAGCAAGGAAAATAAAGAAAATCGCTTGCATTTACAAAGCCAAACAACCTCAGGAAATTAAATTCCACATTATAAATGTGTAAAGAACCTACCTCTGACATCTCCCCGAAACCTTCCTCCAATCACTTTAAAATTATCTCCCCTCGTGATAGACATTTCCACCCTGACAAAAAAGTCTATCCACTCTATCTGTGCCTCTCATCACCTTGTACACCTCTGTGAAGTCACCTCTCATCCTTCTTTGTTCCAATGAGAAAAGCCCTAGCTCCCTCAACTTTTCTTCATAAGACATGCCCTCCAGTCCAGGCAGTATCCTGGTAAATCTCCTCTGCCCCCCCCCCCCCCCCTCTAAAGCTTCCACATCCTTCCCATAATGAGGAGACCAGAACTGAACACAATATTCCAAGTGTGGTCTAACCGGGGCTTTATAGAGCTGCAGCAGACCTCGCGGCTCTTAAACTCAATCCCCCTGTTAATGAAAGCCCTTTACGCATAAAAACTATCTTTATATATAAATAATCGCAAAAATGAAGTGGGGTGGGGGGAAGTGACGAGGGAC